>NC_133127.1:16213868-16558103 GCF_048418815.1 Hemitrygon akajei | reverse complement strand
GACTAGAGAGGAAGGGAGAAGATGCTAGAATAAGAAGGCGGGGAGGGGGTTGGAAAGAGGGAAGGAGTACAAGCCAGCAAGTGATAGGTGAAGCCAGGTTGGGGGTAGGTCAATAGGTGGGGGAGGGACGGATGAAGTGAGGAGCTGGTAAATGATAGGTGGAAAAGGTAAAGGACTGAAGATGGAGGAACCTGGTAAGAGAGTGGACCATGTAAGAAAGGGAAGGAGGAGAGGAACCAGAGGTATTGGGAAGGCAAAGAGAAGAGAATGAGTAAGAGGGGAGCCAGAATAGGGAATGAAAAAGAGAAGGGGGAGGGTAAAAATTACTGGAAGATAGAAACATTGATGCTCATTTCATCACGTTGGGTGTTGCTCTTCCAACCTGAGAATGGCCTTTATCATGGCAACAGAAAAGGCTACGGACCAAAATGTCGGAATGGGAATAAGGAGAATTAAAACCAGAGGCCATCAGGAAAACCCAACTCTTGTCAGGACGGAGCAAAGATGTACAACAAAGCGGTTCCCAATCCAAATCGGGTCTTGTCTACATGGAGGAAACCTCGCCAGGAGTACTGGATACAGTAGACCATCCGAAGTTTCACAGGTGAAGTGTCGCCTCACCTGGAAGGACAGTTTGGGGCATTGAATGATGGTAAGGAAGGAGCTGTAAGGGCAGGTATAGCACTAGTCTTGTTTCCAGAAGAAGCAAGCGCCAGAAGGGAGATCAGCGGGAAAGGTTTGAGTGGTCAAGGGGCTCAAGTTATCAGGGACTATATCAGGAATATAACTCAGATAACTCAGAACAGACAACATTTTATTTTAAGCCAGAAATATAGCTTGTCATCAAAAAGCTTGGAATCTCGGTTAAGGTTAGACAAGTAAAACTTGTACAATTTTATTTAAGGCATCATAAGCATTTCTTGAAATGGAAAGTAAGTTGTAAAATTAAGAGAATGGAAGGACCAAAAGAATTAATGGATAAGATTCCTCAAAATCTTTTTCCACCTCTGTACTGCTCTGTCCTCTCCTACTTGATTTATTTTCAATCAGGTGCAGTGCTTGAACATAAATAGGCCAGTTACATGAAAGGAAACAGCAAAGAAACAGCTGAATCAATAAATACACAGAATAAATAAACTATAAATAGCCATAAAATACAAACTTACATTTCAAAGTAAATTACAAGACAATGCACATATCGCAGTATATTACTTCAGGATCCATTCTCTTGCAGGCATTCACAGTAGAACAAAGAAATACAATAGAATCAATGAAAAACTACACACAAAGACTGACAAACAACCAATGCACAAGAGAAGACAAACGACCGGACAGGGACCGAATACTGAGAACATGAGTTGTAGAATACTTGAAAGTATCCATGGTTGAAGGATTATAACTATTCCTGAACTTTAATACCTCTCACCAACTTCATTACCAAATGGCACAATTGAGAAGTTGTATACCCTCTTCCTTTCATCTCTCTGAATTAAAACAAAAGATTTTGCTATCAAAATAAGAGGACAAATTGAATAAAATCACCTGAGCAAAAAAAAACCTTATAGCATTACAGACTCCCAGCAAGAAGCCAAGTAAAATTAATTCAGAGCACTGTAGAGAAGGAGGGTGTGTACGGCATGGACTGTAAACATTAATCTTTACAGATGAAGTAATTTCACAATTGATGACTTGAGCTTAGCATATTGAAACAGGAACCGAGAGCAATAAACATTCAGAGAACCATTATTTTCTCAGCATGTTTTACATAATAAATTTGAGGCTGATATTTTGCGCTGAGATTTCAGAAAGGTTTGCATCGTTCAAGTGCAAAGGTTAACTGTTCACAGCCTGGTCTTATTAATAATTAGACTTGGAACCTCATGACTATCAACACACCCATTACCTCATCTGAGAGAACAATGATAAACAGTCTCAGTTTTGCTCTTGGCTTAAGTAAACCTTAAAGGAGAGTATGATAATTGCAATGAAATACAGTACTGTGCAAAGGTCTTAGGCACTATACATCTAGGGAGCTGGTGTGGGTGCAGACTCACTCTGTCCTGAGACACCAGGAAAGGTCCTTTGATTCAAAACAGTTGATTTAATGATCATTATACTATGTGTCTCTGATGCTTCCAACTCCCTCCCCTCTTCCTGACCATGATTCCCTTCTCTCTGCCGCTTTCCCACTCTCCACAATAGAGATCCATATCAGAATCAGGTTTATCATCACTCACACACATCATGAAATTTATTTTTCTTTTGGCTGAAGCAGTACAGTGCAATACATAAATTTGCTACAGTATTGTGCAAAAGTCTTAGACACCCTAGCTACATACATGTGCCCAAGAGTTTTGCACAGTACTGTAGAGAGTAAAATAAAATAAACCACTGATGCATAAATAAATTGGTTATAAATGCACTTTGCTACAATTCCTGAACAAAAAAGATTTTCTTTTGTTTTTATTTAGACATACAGCACAGTAACAGGCACATCGGGCCCAATGAGCCTGCATCATCCAATTACATCCATGTGACCAATTAACCTACTAACCCGTATGTCTTCAGAATGTGAAAGCACCTGAAGGAAATGCAAGCAGTCATGGGGAGAACATACAAACTCCTTACAGAAGAGGCAGAATCAAACACAGGTCGCTGGTGCTGTAGTAATATTACCATTATAATAAAGTGCTTTCTCAATTAGGGAGTGCTTTGGCAGCTGGGGGAATTACAGAAGGACACCAGCAAATGAGGTAAGTTACAGGAGTGCATCAGCAAATGATGGGTGGGATTTAGAAGAGGGCATTTCTAATTTAGAAGAAATTAAAGGAAGTCACCAAGAAATAGGGGAACATGGATGTTAAATTATCGTAATTACAATTGTCTCCTATGACCCTGGTCAGACCCCACTTGGAGTATTCTGCTCAGTTCTGGTCGCCTCACTACAGGAAGGATGTGGAAGCCATAGAAAGGGTGCAGAGGAGATTTACAAGGATGTTGCCTGGATTGGGGAACATGCCTTATGAAAACAGGTTCAGTAAACTTGGCCTTTTCTCCTTAGAAGGACGGAGGATGAGAGGTGACCTGATTGAGGTGTATAAGATGATGAGAGGCATTGATCATGTGGATAATCAGAGACATTTTCCCAGGGCTGAAATGGTTGCCACAAGAGGACACAGGTTTAAGGTGTTGGGGAGTAGGTACAGAGGAGATGTCAGGGGTAAGTTTTTTTTTACTCAGAGAGTGGTGAGTACGTGGAATGGGCTGCCGGCAACGGTAGTGGAGGCAGATACGATAGGGTCTTTTAAGAGACTTTTGGATAGGTACATAGAGCTTAGAAAAATAGAGGGCTATGGGGAAGTCTAGTAATTTCTAAGGTAGGGACATACTCAGCACAACTTTGTGGGCTGAAGGGCCTGTATTGTGCTGTAGGTTTTCTATGTCCTGTGTTCTAAGTGCTACACCATCCTGACAATAACATAGCAACCAATGCCTCTGCTTCCTCAGCAGGCTGAAGAGAGCTAGTCTATGCACAGCAATACTTATGACCTTCTCCAAATGCGCAATGAAGAGCTTCCAAACATGTTGCATCACTGTGTGGTATGAAACTGCACTGCGGTGGACAGGAGGGATCTTAAACAGGTAGTTAAAACTGCCCAATGCATCACCAGCACCAGCCTAGCTGTCATCAAGGAGATATATACAGAAAGGTGGCAGAAAAATGGCAGCAATAATATGAAGGATCCCACTCACCCACTTGCGGACTGTTAGGTTTACTCCCATCAGGGAAGAGCCTATATAGCATTCACGCCAATATCATTGGGCTCAAAAACAGTTGTCTCCCAAGTCATCGCCTAGTCAACACGTCCACCCATTAATGCATCCACTAGCCCCCACCACAACATACACATCACTTAGCATCACTTTATGCATATACAATCTACATATACAAGTAACTTCTTGATTTTATATTTATAGCTTTATTTTATTCTGTTCATTATGTTTGTTGTGTTTTTTATGCAGCATCAAATCCAGAGTAATGATACTTTGTTCTCCTTTACACTAATAAATAAATATATGGATTATAATCGCACTTTGCTACAACTCCTGAACAATGAATTCAGGGAGTGCCTTGACAGCTATGGGAATTACAGCAGTGCACCAGCAAGTGAGGGAGGTTGCAAGAGTGCACCAATAAGTGGTGGGAAGGACTTAGAGGAGAGCACTGAAGAAATTATGGCAGATCACCATGAAATGAGGGAATATGAGTTATCTAATTATCATAACTGCAAATGTTCTCATTTGAAATGCTACACTATTCCACTGACAACAGAGCAACTTGGAGAAAGCTTAAACCGGATTAACCAGTGTGGAAGGCAAATGATTTTCCCCTGTAACTAGTATCTGTTTGAAAGGATTCAAACCCAGTTATAAACTGATACAGCCCATGTTAAATCTGTGGAACTGAGAGTATTCGGCAGTGACAGAAGAGCCATCCTGTTGATCAAGCATGTGAATTTGGGGATCTGGTGCCAAGAACTTGTGTACTTGCTTAGCATGAATCACCTTCTCTACCGTGGAGGTTTTGACTTCATTAGATTCCATCACTTTGTTTGGCATTTGTCATTTACATTTTGGTTATTAATTGAAGCAGGAATCTTGGACAATACACCATGAGAACTGTTTGCTCTGCTTTGAAAGTGCAATTGGATCTTAATGCCCAAAGAAGCAACAGATTAATGTCTGATCTATAGGATGTCACTTCCGTCATGGGGCCAATCAGGCTTCAGCTGATCGGTGCAGAACCACATTTTCAGAGATTTCAGAACACCAATGGCTGAAATGATCCCCAATTAAATTCAATTCATTGTGTGCAATTATGGTCACTCCAGGAAGAATGTGACAGCTCTGGAGAAGGTATAGTAGAGGTGCAGGATGCAGGGATGCAGCCTGGATTACAGGGTATGAGCAGGGGCAGCACAGTAGTGTATTGTTAAACTCAATCGCTTTACAGTACCAGCAATGACCAACTAGGTTTCAATTCCACTTCAACTCACTTCACCTGCAAACCTGTTGGGGTCGTATACTATCCAGTGCCCTAGATGAAGTCTCCTCTACATTGGTGAGACCAAATATATACCAGGGGAGCGCTTTGACAAGTGTCTTCTCTCCATCTGCAACAAGCTACTTTCAGGTTGGAGGGGCAACATCTCATTTTCCATCTGATCAACCTCCAAACTGATGGCATGAACATCAATCTCTCCAACTTCCAATAATTTTTCCCATTCCCCCTTCCACTCTCCACTCTGCCTCCCCTCTTAGCTTTTCTCTTCTCCTTAGCTGCCTATTACCTCCTCAATGCCCCTCTCCTTCCCTTTCTCCTACGGTTCACTCTCCTCTCCTGACAGATTCCTTTTTCTTCAACCCTTTACATTTTCCACCTATCATTTTTGCAGCTTCTTATTTCAACCTGCCCCCCCCCCCACCCCCAGTTCCCACCACCTTCCTGGCTTCACCTATCATCTCCGAGCTTCCCTCCTCTTTTTATTCTGGCTTCTTCCCTTTTCCTTTCCAGTTCTGAAGAGTCTTCGCCCAAAACATCAACTGCTTGTTCCTGCCTGACTTGCCGAGTTCCTCCAGTATGTGTTATTCTGGATTTCCAGCATCTGCAGAATCTTGTGTTTTTGATTCTCATTGCTGTCTGTAACAAGCTTGTATGTTGTATTCATCACTACATGGATTTCCTCTGAGTCCTCCAGTATCCTCCCACATTCCAAAGACGAAGAGTTCAGGACAGAATATGCTAGATAGATAGATAGATACTTTATTCATCCCCATGGGGAAATTCAACTTTTTTTCCAATGTCCCATACACTTGTTGTAGCAAAACTAATTACATACAATACTTAACTCAGTAAAAAATATGATATGCATCTAAATCACTATCTCAAAAAGCATTAATAATAGCTTTTAAAAAGTTCTTAAGTCCTGGCGGTAGAATTGTAAAGCCTAATGGCATTGGGGAGTATTGACCTCTTCATCCTGTCTGAGGAGCATTGCATCGATAGTAACCTGTCACTGAAACTGCTTCTCTGTCTCTGGATGGTGCTATGTAGAGGATGTTCAGAGTTATCCATAATTGACCGTAGCCTACTCAGCGCCCTTCGCTCAGCTACCGATGTTAAACCCTCCAGTACTTTGCCCACGACTGAGCCCGCCTTCCTTACCAGCTTATTAAGACGTGAGGCGTCCCTCTTCTTAATGCTTCCTCCCCAACATGCCACCACAAAGAAGAGGGCGCTCTCCACAACTGACCTATAGAACATCTTCAGCATCTCACTGCAGACATTGAATGACGCCAACCTTCTTAGGAAGTACAGTCGACTCTGTGCCTTCCTGCACAAGGCATCTGTGTTGGCAGTCCAGTCTAGCTTCTCGTCTAACTGTACTCCCAGATACTTGTAGGTCTTAACCTGCTCCACACATTCTCCATTAATGATCACTGGCTCCATATGAGGCCTAGATCTCCTAAAGTCCACCACCATCTCCTTGGTCTTGGTGATATTGAGACGCAGGTAGTTTGAGTTGCACCATATCACAAAGTCCTGTATCAGTTTCCTATACTCCTCCTCCTGTCCATTCCTGACACACCCCACTATGGCCGTGTCATCAGCGAACTTCTGCACATGGCAGGACTCCGAGTTATATTGGAAGTCTGATGTGTACTACGCTACGCTGGTGCCAGAAGCTTGGTGACACTTGTGGGCTACCAAGCACAATCCTTGCTGATCTGATTTGATGCAAGCAACGCATTTCACTATATGTGACAAATAAAGCTAACTTAACAAACTTAAGAGTGTCAGAAACTGAAGGGAAGAGATGTTTAAAAAATTGAGATACACTGTTAAGGTTGGCAGTGACAATATTTTTCTCAGTGTACAAATCTATTTAAGGTGAGAACGGGAAAGTTTAAAAGGAGATGTGCAGGCATGTTTTATTTCTTCAGAGAGTGATATATGCTTGGAAAGGGCTGCCAGGAGAAGTATATTGATCAAAGTAGAGATGATAGTGGTGCTCAGAAGGCTTTTTTTATTGACACACTTGTGAAGCACTTTGAGGCACTCGACATGTAAAATAATGTGATAAAACCACAGATTGCTTGGAGTCTATTTTTTTTTGTGTGTGTGTGCCATACTCTGCCAGAGCCTCGGCGACCACTTATTTTTTCCAAGTGGTTGTCTTGGAGGAAAGATTCTGTGAGTGGTCCCCCACGTCCTTCTCACAGCGCAGTGTTTTTTTTTTATACGAGGCCGAGTTGCGAGCTTGACGCTCAACCCAGCCAGGATGGAAAGTGTGTCCAGGAGCGGCCCGACTGGATCGAACTCCGGAGTCTGGCGCTGGTGTCACTGTGCCACCAGCCGGCTTGGAGTCTATTAGGTGTTAAATTTTATTTTAATTTTTGCCTTAAAAAAAAACAAACAGCCAATGCCCTCTGAAGGTCCTGGTGAACTCTTGGTAGCTTTATATTTTTTCCCATATATGCTGTCTGACCTCCTGAGTTCCTTCAGCATTTTATGTGTACGATTCCTCTAAAAGTAATCCACTTTAACCATTCAAAGTCCATTAATTCTCAAAATATGTATGCAGCATACAGCCCTGAGATTAATCCTCCCCACAGACAGCCACGAAACAAGAACAACCATGGAACCTGTTGAAGGAAAAATAAACCCATCCAAGCACAAAAAAAATTGTACAAAAGGCAACAAAAAAGAGCGATAAACATAGAATATAAAACTCAAAATCAAAAGGCATATTTCAGTTCAGCTCAGTATTCCTTATCAGCATTACTTTCAGTATCAGTGTTCCTTATTGTACGTATTGTGGAGGATTCTGAGAAATTTCAAGGTAGAATTATGCTTTATCTTTTGAGACACGAGATATTGTGGATACTGGGACACGGAGCAATACAAAATGCTAGAGGAAGTCAGTGGATCAGGTAGCAGCTATGGAGAAAAAAGAACAAGATGAAGGATCTTGGCCCAAAACGTCAACCTCTTATTCCTTTTCATAGATGCTGCCTAACCTGCTGAGTCCTCCAGCATTTTGAATGCTATATTTTTCCTCAGCCATCTGAGTTTCCAGTTCTAATATGATAGATCATAATGATATAATTCACCCTGCAGTTTGAAAGGGAGAAGCTAAAGTCAGACGTAACAGTACGTAGAGAAAAGGGAATTACAGAGACACGCAAGAGGAGCTGGCCAAAACTGATTGGAAGGGGACACTAGCACAGATAACGGCATCACAACAGTGGCTGGAGTTTCTGGGGGCAATTTGGAAGGTGCAGGATACATATATATTCCTAAATATGAATATTCTAAAGAGAGGATGAGACAACCATGGGTGACAAGGTTAGTCAAAGACAGCATAAAAGCAAGAGAGGGCATATAATATTGCAAAAGTTAGTGGGAAAGCTAAAAAGGTGGGATGCTTTTAAAAATCAACAGAAAGCAACTAACAAAAAAGCATAAGGAGAGAAAATACAAAATATGAAGGTAAACTAGTCAAAAGTATTAAAGAGGATACTGAAAGTATTTTTCAGATATATAAAGAGTAAAAGAGATGCGAAGGTGGATATTGGACTGCTGAAAAATGATGCTGGAGAGGAAGTAATGGGCAACAAAGAAATGCCGGCTGAACTTAATAAGTATTTTGCATCAATCTTCACTGTGGAAGACACCAGCAGTATGCCATAAATTCAAGAGCCCCAGGGGGTAGGAGGGAGTATAATAGTTTTTACTAAAGAGAAGATGCTTGGAAAGCTGAAAGGTCTGAAGACAGATAAATCACCAAGATAATATGGACTGTACCAGAGGGTTCTAAAAGAGGTAGCTGGAAATATTGTGGAGGCATTAGTAATGGTATTTCAAGACTCACTGGATTATGGAATGGTTCTGGAGGACTAGAAATTTGCAAATGTCAGGAGAGAGTGAGGGAGAAGAAAGGAAATTATAAAGGCTTCGGCCTGAAACATCAACTGTACTTTTTTTTTCCATAGATGCTGCCTGGCCTGCCGAGTTCCTCCAGCAACTTATGTGTGTTACTTGGATTTCTGGTTTCTGCAGATTTTCTCTCTTTTGTGATCAGTGGATGTTGTTTACTTGGATTTACAGAAGGCCTTCGAAAAGATGCCACACACAAGGCTGCATAACAGCGCATGGTACTATAGAAGAGATACTAGCATGAATAGAGCACTGGCTGATTGACTGGAGGCGAACATTCAGAATAAAGGGGCCTATTCTGGTTGATTGTTACTGATCGGGCAGCATCCGTGGAAATGAGCTGTCAATGTTTCGGGCCGAGACTCTTCGTCAGGACTGAAGAAGGAGGGGGCAGGGGCCCTTATAAATAAGGTTGGGGGGGGGGGGGAGGAGAAGGCTGGTGGATGTCAGGTGAAAAACCAATCAGAGGAAAGATCAAGGTGTGGGGGAGGGGAAGCAGGGAGGAGATAGGCAGGAAAAGTGAAGAAGGAATGTAAGGTGAAAGCATTGTGTAGTAGAAGAAGGCACAATCATGAGAGAGGTGATAAGCAGCTGGAGGAGGAGGCAGAGTGAAACTGGGATGGGGGAAGGGAGAGGGAGGGAATTACCGGAAGTTGGAGAATTCAATGTTCAATAGAAAAGGTGTGTCAAAAGGGCAATGCTATGATAGTCATGGGAGATTTTAACATGCAGGTCGATTGGGAAAATCAGGTTGGTAATGGATCTCAAGAGAGTGAGTTTGTTGAATGCCTGCAAAATGGCTTTTTGGAGCAGTTTATTGTTGAGCCTACTTTGGGATCAGCTATATTGGACTGGGTGTTATATAATGAACCGGTGGCGATTAGGGAGCTTAAGGTAAAGGAACCCTTAAGAGTTAGTGATCACAATATGATTGAGTTCAACTTGAAATTTGCTAGGGACAAAGTAAAGTCTAACATAGTACTTCAGTGAAGTAAAGGAAATTACAGTGGTGTGAGAGAGGCATTGGCCAAAGTAAATTGGAAGGAGATGCTGGCAGGGATGACAGCAGAGCAGAAATGGTGTGAGTTTCTGGAAAAATGAGGAAGGTGCAGGATAGATGTATTCAAAAAACAAAAAAAACTCAAATGGCAAAATAGTACAACCATAGCTAACAAGGAAAGTAAAAGCAAAGAGAGGGCATACAATAAAGCAAAAATTATCAGGAAGAGAGAGGATTGGGAAACTTTAAAAAACCTACAGACAGTAACTAAAACAATCATTAGGAGCAAAAAGATGAAAAATGAAAGCAAGCTAGCAAGCAATATCAAAGTGAATAGTAAAAGCTTTTTCAAATGTGTAAAAAGAGATGATAGTGGATATAGGACTGCTAGAATACGAGGCTGAAGAAAAAATAGTGCGCGACAAGGAGATGGCAGATGAACTAAATGAGTAGTTTTCATTAGTCTTCACTGTGGAAAACACTAGCAGTGTGAGGTGTTGAAGGGTGTGAGGGAAGAGAAGTGAGTGCAGTTACGATTACAAGGGAGAAGGTGCTCGAAAAGCTGAAAGACCTAAGTGTACATAAGTCTCCCTGGCCAGATGAACTGCACCCTAGAGTTCTGAAAGAGCAGTAGAGATTGTGGAGGCATTAGTAATGATCTTTCAAGAATCACTGGCACTATGCCAGAGTCCAGAGGACTGGAAAATTGCAAATGTCACTTCACTCTTTAAGAAAAATGGAAGGCAGCAGAAAGGAAATTATAGACCAGCTAACCTGACCTCAGTGGTTGGGAAGATGTTAAGAGTCAATTGCTAAGGATGAGATCATGGAGTACTTGGTGACACAGGACAAAATAGGCCAATGTCAGCATGGTTTCCTCAAGGGAAAATCTTGCCTGATGAACCTGTTGGAATTCTTTGAGGAAATTACAAGTAGGATAGATAAAGGGGATGCAGTGAATGTTGTATATTTTGACTTTCAGAAGGCCTTTGACAAGGTAGAGGCTGCTTACCATGTTAGAGCCCATGGTATTATAGGAAGGTGACTGACATGGTTAGAGAATTGGCTGATTGGTAGGAGGCAGTGAGTAGGAATAAAAGGATACTTTTATGGTTGTGACTAGCAGTGTTCTGCAGGGATTGATGTTGGGACCGCTTCTTTTTATGTTGTATGTCAATTACTTAGATGATGGAATAGATGGCTTGTTGACAAGTTTGCAGATGATATGAAGATTGATGGAGGAGCAGGTAGTGTTGAGGAAACAGGTAGGCTGCAGAAGGACTTAGACAGATTAGGAGAATGGGCAAGAGAGTGGCAAATGAAATAGAATGTTCGAAAATGCATGGTCATGCACTTTGGTAATAGAAATAAATGTGCAAACTAGTTTCTGAATGGGGAGAAAATCCAAAAATCTGAAATGTAAAGGGACTTGGGAGTCCTTATTCAAAACACCATAAAGGTTAACATGTAGTAGAGTCAGTGGTAAGGAAGGCAAATACAAAGTTAGCATTCATTCCAAGAGGTCTGGCATACAAGAGCAGGGATGTGATGCTGAAACTTTATAAGGCACTGGTGAGGGCTCACCTTGAGTATTGTTTTGGGTTCCTCATCCAAGAAAAGTTGTGCTGGCATTGGAGAGGGTTCAGAGGAGGTTCACAAGGATGATTCTGGGAATGAAAGGCTTATGATACGAAGAATGTTTGATAGCTCTAAGACTGTACTTACTGGATTTTAGAAGGATGAGGGGGCATCTCATTGAAACTTATCGAATGTTGAAAGGCCTAGACGCAGTAGATGTGGAAACAATGTTTCCTATGGTGGGTGTCTAGGACAAGAGAGCACGGCCTCAGGATAGAGAAGCGTCCATTTAAAACAGATGCGTAAGCATTTCTTTAATCAGAGGGTGGCAAATTTGTGAAATTTGTTAATACAGGCAGCTGTGGAGGCCAGGTCATTGAGTGTATTTAAGGCAGAGAGTGAAAGATTCTTGATTGGACATGGCATTAAAGGGAGTGGGGCTCAGTGGGGGGAAAGGGATCAGCTATGATTGAATGGCGCAGCAGACTCAATGGGCCAAATGGCCTAATTCTGCTCCTATGTCTTATGGTCTAATGAAACAACAAATTTTGAAAGCTCTAGATAGTGTGGTTCTGAAGAAGATATTTCCTATTGTGGGTGTGTCTAAGACCAGAAGGCACAGCCTCAGAATAGAGGGATGTCCATTTAGCTGCATGGTGGTCTATCTGTGAAATTCATCGCCATGGATGGTTGTGAAGGCCATGTCAATGAGTGTATTTAAAGAAGAGGTCGATAGATTCTTGCTTCGTCAGAGCATTAAAGGTTATGGAGAGAAGGTAGGAGAATAGAGTTGAGAGGGATAATAAATCAGCCATGATGGAATGACGGAGGAGATTCAATGGGCCAAGTGACCTAATTCTGCTCTCATGTCTTGTAGTTTTCTGTGTTAAGTAAATTAAATAAAACATTCTGACCTGAGAACAGTTTCGGTGGTGCAGCAGTCTTCATAAGGAACACGGTACCCAACTTCATGACCTACATTCAAGTCCAATTCATCTGCTACACGTTGTGCTAAACACATGGCAGACAGACTGTGGGGCTGTGTGCAGACCACCATTCCATGTTGATACTGGACCGATAGGGCATACTCAGCACACCACTGGGAAATCTAATAAGGGAAAACAATGACAACATCAACCACATCATATTGTTTAATTTTGTTTAACTTGCTGGTCCCACTTTAGAGCACTAACAAGAAAAACTTAATACTTTTTCTATAACTTGCTATGGAAAAATACTATGAACCAGATCTCACTAGTCTTGACCTATAGCTCAGAATTGATGCCCATGGCCCACAACCAATATTTATTTGTGCCAGGTACAGTGGGGATACGGGGGAAGATTTGTGGGGGTGGAAGCAGTTCGGGGTTGTTGATCTTCACTACACGAGGTTCAGGAAGAGAAGTCCGAACTGCTTTTTGTGGAATTATCCGGATGTCCTCACCCCAGAACCTCACTTAATTTGACAAGGAAAAGATGAGTAGAACTTCTCCTATCAATGTTTCTAACATTCACACAATTAGAATCTAGACAATAACACACAGGAGCAGAACTATGTCATTTAGCCAATTGAGTCTACTTCACCATTTGACCATAGCTCATTAATATTCCCTCTCAATCCCATCTCATGCCTTCCTCCCGTAACCTTTGACGCCATTATTAATCACTTTAAATCAGCCCAGTGACTTAAACTCCACAGCAGTTAGTGGAAATGTATTCCATAGATTCACCATCCTTTAGCCAAAGAAAGCCCTGCTCATCTGTTTCAAAGGGATGTCCTTCTATTTAGAGCAGGGGTTTTCAGCCTTTTTATGCCATGGACCAATGCCATTAAGCAAAGGGTCTGTCAACCCCAGGTTGGCAACCCCTGATTTAGAGGCTGTGTCCTCTGGTCCTAGATCCTCGCACTATTGCGAACAATCTCTGTGGCTCCACTCTATCTCGGCCTTAGGTAGGTTATTGAAATCAATGTAAATCATTTTAAAAATTCAGAGATCAACCACATTAAAACAAAAGAATTACAAAAAACTAGGAGACAAGTGAATCCGGTCTGACATTTGGCATAGTTAGTGAGGTAATTCTTATTGTGACACTAAGGAACTCAATCCAGACCAGGTACCACATAGAGTCCAGCATCAGGTCACAAGTCCACAATCAGAAATATTTGGCACAAAAATATTTTTGCTAATTTGCAATCGTTAGATTTGAAACATCTCCCCTATTTTATGGTTTTGCTTTCAGGATGCTCTCAAAGATCTATAAAGATGTGATATGACCAGGCTGGTCCTTCACAGCCCAACACACAATTCACACCTGATTTTCAGTGCTGCTATCTAAGGCTACATCCACACTAGACCGGATAATTTTGAAAACGCCGGTTTCACGTAAAAACGATAGGTGTCCATACTATGCGTTTTAAAAAATATCTCTATCCACATTTAAACGGAGATTTCGGCGAATCTCCTCCTACTGGGCATGCGCAGAACACATCTACCGAAAACAAGCAACATGTTTGGTGTCGAATCTTGCTGTGAAAGTGCACGTTTGTGTAGTTACAGACTAGAAAAACTTAAAACGACGGACAGCTGTTGGCTCTCGCGCAGGAGAACTTAAAGATTTTTTTAAAAACAAATACTGGAGTGTACGGAGGCAACCGACAGGGAGTTCACGGACAGATTGACCCGGCTTACGACGAACATTGAAAAACTGACTAACTCTGTTGCAATAATAAAGCACCTTGTTAAATGTATAAATGTTTTAATGTCTGCATCAGTGTTATCTTGTATTTCCATACAATGTTACATTAGGCTGTTACACATCTATTGTCAGAGAAGTACTTGCATAAATAGGTAAACCACCTTCAAACGAGCAAGGACAGAAAATAGGGCGATGTGAGTATAATTATTTATTCAGTAAGTTATGGATCAAAGTACTTGGTGAGTACATTTCTAACTCTTCTGACTTCAGTCTCATTGCCGTCTGTTCTGAAACGGTTAGGTTGCGTTCAAGAAAACAATGAAATAGTGCGCTGCCGACTGATAGCACTTTCAGAAGTCTCCGGTTACCCCATCCACACTGATCTGCCCGAGCTTTCAAAAAGTGTTTTCAAAAATACTCACCCTGGAAAGTGTTTCTGATAAGCTCCGGTTTTGTGGGACGAAAACACCGTTTTAGTGTGGACAAAGGATAAAGACGAAGAGAAAAAGCTTCGGTTACGGATTTATCCAGTGTAGTGTGGATGTAGCCTAAGTGGAGTATGCACATACTGTAATTATGTGGACTTCCCTTAAATGCTCGCTTCACCCACAGGCCAAACGTATGGATTGGTAGGTTAATTGGCCACTGTCAATTGACATTACTATGGGAAAGCTGATGGCTCTGCAACAAGTGGGAACAGTGCATATGGATGTTTGATGGTTAGCAAAGATGTGAGGGGCTGAAGGGATAGGTGGCAGAGTAATCTGTGAGAAGGTTCCAAAAAACTTGCAAAGATACGGATACCATGATCAAGTGAAAATCCTGGCAGAGAATATTTTGTGGCCTGATATGAAACTATCTAGGTTGGAATGCTAAAATCTTTTATTTAAATTAAGAGAAATTAGTAATTATTATATTCCAAAGAGATTTGAGTCCTTGATATACATTTTAAAAAGTTAACATGAGAATTAAAGAATTATCTGGACATCATTTCATTGGACCACTTAAGGACAGGTGAAATGTGGGAGACCAAAGACAACTTGGCGCCATACTGTAGAGGCAGAAATGAGGACTCTGAACCACAAAAGAGAAGACCACTAAGAACAGATAGAGATGAAAGAAATGCATTGCTGCCCTAAATGCCAACAGTATAACATGCAGAAAGTAAGATTAAAGAATTACAAAAGTAAAGTTCAATGGTCAAAGTAAATTTATTATTAAAAGAATATATATGTCACCATATACTTCCTGGAGATTCATTTACTTTCAATCATTCATAATAAAAGAAAGAAATACAACAGAATAATGACAGTCTACACACAAAGACTGACAAACAACCAAACTGCAAAATAAGATAAAGTCTTCAAATACATCAAAACACAAGTACCGTAGATTCCGGATTTTAAGCCGCTACTTTTTTCCCACATTTTGAACAGCTTTGAACTTTGCGGCCAATAATCCGGAGCGGCTAATGCATTTTTTTTTTCATGCCGCCTCGTAAACATTTTGCCTCGTAACAGTAGACCAATAAAATTGATGAGTAGTTCACAGAGGTCCAATGAAATTGTACGATAAATCAAGCGCACTTTCACAATTAAATTATTGTAAATCAGTCATTTGTACTCACCCTCATCAACATGGAAAACACTCGAAGCATTGTGCTACCTACCCTCTTAGTTTAAACTATATTTGTTTTCTGTACTACATCGCGGGATGCTATGACGACACACCCGGTTTCGCGGCGTCTTGTGGGAAAATGCCGTTTGCGATGAAACGGAAAGGAGGGGGTCGAGCGGCGGAGCGGCTTTGGATCCGAGCGAAATCTGCTTTTAAATGCCGTTTGCGATGAAACGGAAAGGAGGGGGGAGCGGATTCCGCGAGCGGCTTTGGATCCGAGCGAACTCTGCTTTTAAGTTAAAGGTATCAATAACTTTTCCTGGTAGGCTGCAGTATATATATTTTTTACCAGTCGTTAGGAGATATTGGAATGTTGTTCAGTAAAGAAGTATACGCAACGTATATTTAAAAGTAGCCGCGTACGGGCACGGTTCGAAAAAAAGCATTTGCAATATGTATTTGTTTTTGTTACCATATGGATTTAATTAAAAGTTAAAAAAAATCCTCACGTGTAATATCTTTCTGTGTAAATATCTCATATTACAACGTGGGACACCTGCGGCCTAAAATCCGGTGCGGCCTTTACATTTAAAAAAATGATTTTATTTCTAAAATTAGTGCCAGCGGCTAAAAATCAGGTGCGCTCTGTAGTCCGGAATCTACGGTAAATAAATAATACTGAGAACACGAGTTGTCGAGTCCTTGAAAGTGAGTGCTGAGGTGAGTAAGGTTCACCTTTACAACAAGATGATTTAAACACATTTGGTAAGGCTTGTTGTTATTGGAAAGTATTTTAATAAAATCACACCCTTGGTAATATATAATTTTTTCTCAATGAATTATTAAAGAATATAGATTATCTACCCTTAGAAAGGGAGCAGTGACACGTCATTATATTACTGACATGAGAGATCTAGAAGGAGAGATAGTTTAGAATAAATCCACTTTCTCCACTTAAGAAATGGGATATCATTCCCTTCATTTAAAAAGTGGCCACAATTTTTGAGCTGCTCTGCATTCTCTATGTTCTAAAATGGCCTCAAATATTGTAACCCCAGCTGTTAGAACAAGGAGAAGAAAAAAATGGAACAGGTAAAAATAAAAAGCATGAAATTCTTTGTGGTATTGACAGACATATGTTAAAAAGGCTGCTACTGGTCCACACTGAATTTATAATAGGTATTAATTTTTCATCCTTCTGCATTAAGTATAGACATCATGAACTTTTGGTGGACACACGGTTCCTCATGTACAACGTCCAACATAAAAGTAAATAATTCCCTTCACACTCCTGTTTCTGCGCAGGGCAACAAAAGATTTTCCAAATATATCATTATCTACAAAGTAAATTACTTTCATATACCCTGGTTCCCAATTTCTCCTCATGGTGTACCCAAAGTAAAATTACATTTCATGAAGTGCCAAAACTTACAAGTTGACTTTTAAATTGCTGACATCTTTTTGCCAAAAGGCTCAATATTTAAATAATTTATCCCTTTCAACCTACAAACAAGTTTAATCCAATCTTTACGCTATATTATCATGTACTGCCTCAGCACTTTCTCTCCAGAATCTCTGAAACATGACAAACAGAGATGTTGCATGAGTAATCTCAAATGATAAGGCTTTCTCCATACAATGAAAAGAACTACAAGGAATTGGGTATCATCCAAATCAGGCATATTTAGCATATAGAACACAAAACAGACCCTTCAGCCCACAATGCTGTGCCAACTTTTTAAACTTACTCTAAGATCGATCAACCTTCCCTCCCCCATAGCCTTCCCTTTTAATTTCATCCACACAGAGCAATGGTTCCCAACCATTTTTCTGCCATGGACCTCTACCATTAATGGAGGGACCCATGAACCCTAGGTTGGGAACCCCTGACGTAGATGAAAGTCAGATGAAATTTTCACTATTTTAGAAAATAGGAGCAGGAAGTGGGTACTAATACTGACAATAATTTGGCACAGGTTTAACTCTGGGTATGACTCATCGTATCCTTCGTGCTTTATTGTCTAACCGCACTGCACTTTCTCGGTAACTGTAACAATCTGTTCTCATTTTTACTGCATCAATATGATTATGCATGGAATGATCTGTCTGGATGGCATGTAAACAAAATTTTTCACTTTATTATTACAGTACAGATGAAAATAGTCATAGAGAAATGCATCACAGAAACGGGCCTTTGGCTCATTCAGCCCATGCCGAATCATTTAATCTGCCTACTTCCATCGACCTGCACCGGAACCACAGCCCTCCATACCCCTAACATTTATGCATCTTGTATCTATCCAAATTTCTCTTCAATGTTGAAATTGAGCTCGCATGCACCACTTGTGCTGGCAGCTCATTCCAGACTCTCACAACCCACTGAATGAAGAAGTTACCCCTCATGTTCCCCTTAAATTTTTCAAGTTTCACCCTGAACTCGTGACATCTGGTTGGAGACCCACCGAAGCTCAGTAGAAAAAGCCTGCTTGCATTTACCCTATCCATAGCCCTCATAATTTTGTATAACTCTGTCAAATCTCCCCTCAATCTTCTAAGTTCCAAGGAATAAAGTTCTTGGAATGAAGAGAAAATAATAAACAAAAACAAACAAAACAAAAATACAGAATTTGGTTCTGATGTCAATATAAGATGGCGCTGGCATACACTGGCGACTGTAGGCTGCAGAAAATTATACCCATTTTCCTCTTAAATATACTTCTTTTGATTTACTTTTGCTGCAATCTACAGCATGTCAATTTCCTCTTAACAATGGACTCTGAAATTACATCAATGATTTTCTGATCTCATGACTGATGATTGAATGCAAAGCAGAAGGCATGAGCTCCAGCAGAGCAGTTAAGTTTGGCGCCTTTAATGTCAACGCTGTGGCTGGAAACATGGCTGGAGAGGGGGTACTCAAACCAGGCTGAAGCACAGAGGGATGAGTCCTCCTCTACCCAGCATCTTGTTGGCGAACGTGCAGTCGCTAGAAAATAAGATTGACGATCTCAGGGTAAGGCTGTGGTATCAGAGGTACATTTCAATAGCTTGTTGCATTGAAACTTGGTTAACAACGAATACACCAGAAGTAGCTCTCCGACCAGGTTTTACGATTTTCAGAATGGATCGAACCATGATCTCTCGCAAGGAAAAGTGGTACATGTGCTTCTTAGTCACTTTTTGTTGGTATACAGACACTGGGGATACGTCAACCTCTTGTTCCCCTGACTTACAACACCCAACAATTAAATGTAAACCATTCTATTTACCTCAGAAATTCTCATTCACGATCCTGACCGCAGTTTATATACCACCAGCGGCCGATTATAAGAAAGCACTCGTGAAACTGCACAATGACGTCTGCTGGCAAAAATCTGCCCAACCCAATGCATTTCAAATTATGGTCAATGATTTTAACCAGGCCAGGCTGAAGAAAACCCTGCCCAATTATCACCAGCATGAAACATATTGCATCAGAGGTCCCAATACACTAGACCACTGTAAGACTACAATAAGGAATGCTTATCGTTCCTTCCCGAGACGGCATTTTGGCAAATCGGACTAGTTGGCTGTACCCCTACTACCTGCATACAGAACCAAAAAAGCAAGGTTCCGGAGATCAAAAAATTAAGAGGTGGTCGCGGAGGCAGAGGATTGCCTTGAGTCAGTGGACTGGGCTGCGTTCAAAAGCTCATCTGAGGACCTTAATGGCTACACCGTGGTCATAACAGACTTTATTAAAACAGCTGTGGATGAGTGCGTCAGCACAAAATCGTTCAGGATTTACCCCAATCAGAAGCTCTGGATGAACACTGAAATCCAGAATTTGCTGACAGCCAGATCAGAGGCATTCAAGACTAGAGATCAAGAATGCTACAAGAGGTGCAGATATGATCTCTGGAAAGCCATTTCATGGGGGAAGTGGAGATTCTGGACTGGAATGGAATCAACAAGGGATGCTCGACAGCTGTGGCAGGGTTTGAATACCATAAACTCCTACAGGGTTAAATCCTGCAACATCAGAGCTTCACTTCCAGGTGAACTCAATGCCATCTATGCTCCCTTTGACCACCAGAACAGGGAGGAACCATCGCGCACCCTGATGTCTTCCAATGAACCTTTGGTCTCAGAACCTGAAGATGACCTAAGTACTACCTTCAAGAGTAAACCCAAGGAAAGCAGTTGGTCCTGACGGAGTACCTGGCCGAGTACTGAAGACATGGGCTGACCAACTGGCTGGTGTGTTCACAGATATCTTCAACTTCTCACTCTGGCAGTGTGTGGTACCCACCTGCTTCAAACAGGCTTCAATCATATCAGTGCCCAAGAAGAGCACGGTAACCTGCCTTAATGACTATCGCACAGTGGCACTGATTTTCACAGTGATGAAGTGTTTTGGGAGGCTGGTATTGTAGCATATCAGCTCCTGTCTGAGTGGCAACTTGGATCCACTCCAATTTGTCAACTGAATCAACAGGTCTCCAGCAGACACCATCTCATGGACTCTTCATACAACCCTGGAACATTTGGACAGCAAAAATGCATGCATCAGCATCAGGATGTTCTTTATCAATAACAGTTCAGCATTCAACAATATCATCTCCTCAATATCGCTTTGTGGAACTGGATCTTGGATTTCCTCACTTGCAGACCCCAGTCAGTTCAGATCGGAAAAATCATCTCCACAATCTCCATCAGCACAGGAGCACCGGAGGGATGTGTACTTAGCCTCCCTGTGCTAATCGCTTTACACCTATAACTGTGTGACTAAGTACAGCTCCAAAACCATATCCAAGTTAGCTGACGACACCACTGTTGTGGCTGTATCAAAAATGGTGATGAATCATCTTACCAGAGGGAGATTGAAAATTTGGCTAAGTGGTGCAATAATAACATCTCACTCTATGTTAATAAGACCAAGGAATTGATTGGAGAGGTAAACCAGCAGTCCATGAGCCAGTACTCATTGGAGGATCAGAGGTAGAGAGAGTCAGTAACATTAAATTCCTGGGTGTCACTATCTCAGAGGATCTGTTCTGGACAAATCATACAGATATAATTGCAAAGACAGCACAACAGCAGACTTCCTCATGAGTCTGCAGAGGCACGGCAAGTCATCAAAAACACTGGTAAACTTCTATAGACTAGTGGTGGAAAGTGTGCTAACTGGCTGCATTACGGCCTGGTACAGGAACGCCAAAGTCTTTGAGCGGAAAAATCCTACAAAAGCTAGTGAATTTGGCCCAGTACTTCAGAGGTAAAACCCTCCCATCTACTGAGTAGATCTACATGAAATGTTGCCATAGAAAAGCAGCATCCATCTTCAAAGATCCTCAACACCCCGGTTATATTCTTTTCTCAGTGCTGCCATCAGGTAGAAGGTACAAGTGTCTCAGGACTCACACCACCAAATTCAGGAACAGTTACTCCCCCCTCAACCATCAGCCTCTTGAAGAAAAGGGAGTAACTACAGTCATTTAAGAGACTCTTATCTTATTTCATGCTCTCATTATTTATTACCATTTATTTATATTTGCATTTGCAGTCCGAAGTTCATTGCTCCTGTTTACAGTTACTGTTCTACTTGCTAAATATGCCCACAGGAAAAGGAATCTCTGGGTTGTATATGGTGACATATATATATGTCTCACACACACACACACACACAGACTCAGACACAGACAGACACATATATATATACATATACACACACATATATACGTATAATATATACACACACACAATAATAAATGTTATTTTGAACTTTGATCTTTTGAAAAATACAAGTAAATGCTGAAAGATTATAGAAATAAGATATAAACAACAGCAGATCTTTGTAGTCTGATTGCAATCTTAACTGCTCCCTCAATTCAGGGGCAATTGGAGATGGACATTAAATGTGCAACACATTGGAGGAGCTCAGCAGATCAGGCAGCTGATGTACCTTTGGAACCTGATAAGGTCTGTACCTGGGACCTGAACAATAAGTAGTGCTGTTGCTGGCAACATCCAATCCATGGGAAGGAACAAGACAAAGGAAGTATGAAAAGTGAGTTCAAAATGTCTGCTCACAAACAAGAGAAAATTTGCAGATGCTAGAAATCCAATCAGCACACATAAAATGCTAGAAGAATTCAGCAGGCCAGGCAGCATCTGCGGATAAGAGTACAGTCGGTGCTTCAGGCCAAAATCTTTCAGCAGGACTGGAGAAAAAGAGATGGAGTACGGTACATTTAAAACCTGGGGGGGGGGAGGGGAGGGAGAAACACAAGCTGATAGGTTAAAATGGGAGGGGAGGGGAAGTAAAGAGCTGGGAAGTTGATTGGTGAAAGAGATACAGGCCTAGAGAAGGGGGAATATAATAGGTGAGGACAGAAAGCCATGGAAGGCCTCTTTCCATCTCTCACCTTTTCTCTCTGGTGCTCCTCCCCCCTTTTTCTTTCTGTGTGTGTTGCTGAGATATGTCAATTAATTCCCCTTATTATGTTCAAAGTACATGCCTATAAGGAGACGAATTTCAAAGTTATATATAGTATACAGGCACATATACATAGCTGGGATGCCTAGGACTTTTGCACAGTACTGTAGTAATTTTATGTATGCTGCGAAAAAAAAGTTTCATGACATGTGAGTGATGATAATCCTGATTCTGATATGGGTCTCTATTGTGGACTGAGAGTGGGAAAGAGGCAGGGAGATGGGAATCATAGTTGGGAAAAGGGGAATGAGAGGGAAGAACCAGAATGATCAATAATCCATTTGGAACCTTGCCTGGTGTCTCAGGGTGTGTCTGCACCAACACCACACCTACCCCTGGCACACGTTCTGTCACTTGCCCCACGCCCCCACCCCCACCCTGCAGCACTCCCCGCTCACCATTCCCAACATCCTTTGCTCCTGACAGATTTACAAACTAGTTCTCTGCTCCACGTTGACAAATACAGTACTGGCACTCAGTCTTAAGCACTCTAGCTATATAGTAGCTAAGACCTCTGACCAATACTGTACATACTTTGATAATAAATGTACTTTGAACATTGAAATTAGTCTTCTTACAGTCAGCCACATAAACAAAGAAACCCAATAGAACCATTAAAAAAAAGACCGAAAGATGAACAAATAACATTCAGAACTAAAGTTCACGAAAGTGAGTCCACAGCCACAAAGTCAGTTCATCACTGCAGTCCATCCAGGAGCCTGTTAATTGCAGATCATATCGTCAGTTCTGCACAGACAAGTAAACCTTGTAGAGCAGCGAATTGAACACCTCTGGCGCTGATACCCCAATCGTTTCAATTAGGCTTTATGCTTTAATCAATCAAACATTGGCTTACACATTCCTTGGATTTAGATTTTGCTGATATTTATGGTCGACTGTCCTTCCAAAGGAATTTGAGTGAGCAGTGAACCTGCATTGTTAAAGAGTAGTTTCACACTCCCCACCAAACTCCCATCCATGGACTGTGCACATCTTACTGCCTCGCTAAAGCAGCCAAAATAATCAGACCCTATCCACACTGAACATTCATTCTCCCTCCTTCCATCAGACAGAAGATACAAGGTCAGAAACCACTAACTATTGGACTCAAAGACAGCTTTAATCCACGGAGTTGTAGTGATTAGCGTACTACTATTACAGCTTGGGGCATTGGAGTTTGGAGTTCAATTCCAGAACCGTCTGTCAGGAGTTTGACCAAATGTGTTTCTTCTGGGTGCTCTGTTTTGTTCCTACATTCCAAATACATACCAGTTAGTAGGTTAATTGTTCATTGTAATTTGTCCTCTGGTTAAGCTAAGGTTAAATATGTGGGCTGATGGGCAGCATGACTCATTGGGCTGGAAGGGCCTGTCCTCTAAATAAATAAGACTCTTGTATGATAAGATGGAATCTTGACCTGACAGTGTATTTTGTTATGGTCTTGCACTTAATGTCTATTTGGACTGCATTCTCTGTAACTGTAACACTTTATTCTGCATTCTGTAATTGTTTTCCCTTGTACAACCTCAATGCACTGAAGTGATGAAATGCAAAACAAAAGGTACAAAGGTTTTCACTGAATCTCGTACCTGTGACAATAATAAACCAATTGCCAGCCAGGCTAGAATACACTTAATCTGTTTACCTGAATTTTACATTCCAAGCTTTTTTTTTGGGATTCAAACTCGTATCTCTAGACTCTAATCCACAAATTGTACGCCAAGTCCAACTAACAATCCCAGTAATCTGTTTAGTAAATTAAGATCATATGACATAGGAGCAGAATTAGGCCATTTGGTCTATCAATTCTGCTCTGTCATTCTATCATGTCATAATCTAATTAAAAATTTATCAATCTCTGCTTCAAATACACCCAATGATTTGGCCTCCACAGCCATTTGTGGCAATGAGCTCCACAGATTCAATACCCTCTAGCTAAAGAAATTCCTCTTCATCTCTACATTCTGAGGTTATGCCACTGGTCCTAGATTCCCTACTAAAAGGAAACATTCTTTGTATTACCACTCTATCCAGACCGTACAATATTCAATAGATTTCAATGAGATCCCTACCCCTTATTCTTCTAAGCTCCAGCGAGTACAGGCCCAGAGCCAAACTCTCCTCATACGTTAGCCTTTCATTCCTGGAACCATTCTTGTGAACTTCCTCAGGACTTAACTTAAACTTATGGACAGGTACATGGATAGGAGGAGAATGGAAGGCTATGATCCAGGTGCAGGTCGACGGGACTGGACTGAATACTCGTTCAGCATGGACTAGATGGGCTGAAGGGGCTGAAGGGCCTGTTTCTGTGCTGTACTGCTTTATGACTCTATGGCTTAAACTCTGCATATACATCCTGGTCCAATATATCCTACCTCATATATTAAAAAAAAATTCAATTCACTTGCTCAAAATATTCACAAAACAATTCCCTACAGTTACTGCTGAAACATACTGCAGTCAACATACCAGAAGATGTCCCAAGGCACATTGTGGTCAAAATGTCTATATGTGATTCAATTTTGCTCTTAAAATTTGGAACATGATCTCAATTGCAAAATATGTGTCTCATGACACATTGAAATGATCTGATATTTTACAGTCAGTGAGTCGATTTAATTAAAGCAGTTCCTGAACTACTTTTTTAATGGACAGTAATCTCTTCTAAATGAAAAGACGAAATTCAGTTTTAGAAAGATAATTTACCTATTCACCTCTTCTGAATTACCTCATCCCTCTGGTACACATCACCTGCTCCAGAACTATACCAAATATTATTCTGAACAGGCTCTCTGGGAGCAAGCCTCAGCATGTGACTCCTGTAAAAAAAATTGAGCTCTTAATTTCCAAGGTGCCACACTAAGACAAGTTTGCTGATATTAGGTAAATAAAACCATCATATACCTTTCTGTCTGTTGCAAAGAGTTATAAGGAAACTCATCCAAGCACAATTACGGTTCATGATCAATTACCTCTCAAACAAGGGTTGTTTTGTGGGCCATTTCAAGTTTGTGAATGGAAAGATTTAATTCTTGTACTAAAACTCAGAATAATACCAGTAACCTTCATCACAAACTGAAACTAATAATACTTCAATTCAAATTACATACAGAGGGCCTGACTAAGGGAGAGGTTGGGCAGACTATGACTTCATTTCTTGGAATGTAGGAGGCACAGGTATGACATTACAACATAATCATGAGGGGCATGAATAGGGTAAATGGACACAAGGAGAACCAAAAACGAGTCAAGGTGAGAGGAGAAATAATTTAAAGAGAGATCATTTATATGTAGAGCGAGCTACCAGAGAAAGTAGCTTTAGCAGACACAATAACATAATTTGGATAAGTATGTAGACAGAAAAGGTTTAGAATGGCATCAACCTTTTTATGCCATGGACCCCTACCATGAACTGAGGGGTCCATGGACCCCAGGTCGGGGACCCCCAGTTTAGAGTGATACAGCAACAAAGGGAAATGGGATTAGATTAGCTGGGCACCTTGGTTGGCAAAGGGCCTGTTACTGGTCTAGCATCTATGACACTGATCTCCTACAACTAATGAGCTCTGTGATGGAGATTAATAACGTACTTTGCCCTTGCAATTCGGCACAAGTTTGCGATGTGTCAACCCTGCCAACAGCAGCTCCTTGGCAGTTTAAGGAAAAGTTATGGTGAACTAGGACAAACTAATGAATTTTAACTTTGAAAATAAATTGATGTAAATAAAGGCAGATTGAGAATGTTAGCCTGCGGGGATGGATGACTGTGAAAATTTTGATACTTCTACTAATCAGATGGGCATTTAGCAACCAAAGTAACAGCACATATAAACACAAAGACAGGAGATGCCTGAAATCCAAAGCAACATACACATACTCCTGGAGGAACAGATTCAGGCAGCATCTATGGAACTTAATAAAAAGTTGGAGTTTTTAGCCGGGAAATTATAGGCCAGTAAGTTTGACACCGGTAGTAGGTAAATTATTGGAAGGAATAGTAAGAGATAGGATCTACAGGTATTTGGATAGACAGGGACTTATTAGAAAAAGTCAGGATGGCTTTGTGCGTGGTAGGTCATGTTTAACCAATCTATTAGAGTTTTTCGAGGAAGTTACTAGGAAAGTGGATGAAGGGAAGGCAGTGGATGTTGTATACGTGGACTTCAGTAAGGCCTTTGACAAGGTCCCACATGGAAGGTTAGTTAGGAAGATTCAGTCGCTAGGTATACATGGAGAGGTAGTAAATTGAATTAGACATTGGCTCAATGGAAGAAGCCAGTGGAGTGGTAGTGGAGGATTGCTACTCTGATTGGAGGCCTGTGACGAGTGGTGTGCCACAGGGATCAGTGCTGGGTCCATTGTTACTTGTCATCTATATCAATGATCTGGATGATAATGTGGCAAATTGGATCAGCAAATTTGCTGATGATACAAAGATTGGAGGCGTAGTGGACAGTGAGGAAGGTTTTCAAAGCTTGCAGAGGGATTTGGACCAGTTGGAGGAATGGGCTGAAAAATGGCAGATGGAATTTAATGCGGACAAGTGTGAGGTTTTGCACTTCGGAAGGTCAAACCAAGGTAGAACATACAAGGTAAATGGTAGGACACTGAGGAGTGTAGTAGAACAGAGGGATCTGGGAGTACAGATACACAATTCCCTAGAAGTGGCGTCACAAATAGATAGGGTTGTAAAGAGAGCTTTTGGTACATTGGCCTTTTTAAATCAAAGTATTGAGTATAAGAGTTGGAATGTAATGATGAGGTTGTACAAGACATTGGTGAGACCAAATTTGGAGTATTGTGTGCAGTTTTGGTCACCTAATTACAGGAAGGATATTAATAAGGTTGAAAGAGTGCAGAGAAGGTTTACAAGGATGTTGCCGGGACTTGAGAAACCGAGTTACAGAGAAAGGTTGAATAGGTTAGAACTTTATTCCCTGGAGCGTATTAGAATGAGGGGTGGTTTGATAGAGGTGTATAAAATTAAGATGGGTATAGATAGAGTGAATGCAAGCAGGCTTTTTCCACTGAGGCCAGGGGAGGAAAAAAAAGGTCATGGGTTAAGGGTGAAGGGGGGGGAAGTTTAAAAGGAACATGGGGGGGGGGCTTCTTCACGCAGATAGTAGTGGGAGTGTGGAATGAGCTGCCAGATGAAGTGGTGAATGCTGGCTCAGTTTTACCATTTAAGAAAAACCTGGACAGGAATATGGATGAGAGGGGTTTGGAGGGATATGGCCCAGGTGCAGGTCAGTGGGACTAGGCAGAAAAATGGTTCGGCACAGTCAATAAGGGCCAAAAGGCCTGTTTCTGTGCTGTAATGTTTTATGGTCCTATGGTTTTGAGTCAAGAAGTTTATTCAGGACTGGAAAGGAAGGAGGAAGACGCCAAAATAAAAAGGTGGGGGGGGGGTTCAGAAGCAGGGCAAGCTTGAAGGTGATAGGTGAAGCCAGGTGGGTAGGAAAGGTAAAGGGCTGGAGAGGAGAGTGGATCATAGGAGAAAGGGAAGGAGGGGCACCAGAGGGAAGTAACAAGCAGGTGAAAAGAGGTAATAGAAGAGAGAAGGTGTCATGGTTTCTCGTGCCCCAAACATGAAGAGGTAATAGAAGAGAGAAGGTGTCGTGGTTTCTCGTGCCCCAAACACGACCTTCTTGAAGATTCTTCAAGAAGGGTTAAACTTTAATTTGCAAATCAAAGCTGAGACAGTCATTGAGCTAGTCGCTGATTGCCCACCGATCCTTGTACATAGCATTTTTTTATAGCAATCTCCTGGTTTAGTTGCATTAGCATATCCAATCGGTCTATAGTTGCGTATCACAAGTACATTCGCCACTATTGTTTCTACCTATTGACTTAATCATGTTCTAATCTACATCTCTTAGCTACCTCTCATTAACACACCATTGTCTTCTACATTCAATTGGATACATGCATAGCAAATAGCAAACTCAGACTACATAATCCACATCTCTTAGCTACCTCTTATTAACACACCATTGTCTTCTACATTCTTAAGATTTCATTCTCCTACCAAATTGGATACATGCATAGCAAATTCAGACTACATAATCTACATCAAAGCTGACTACATAGTTTTGGTTACACAGCAAACAATGCAACTTTTATACTCCAATAAAGGATGAGGGGGAAAAAATTACATCAGGTTGGAGGCTACTTAGAGGTGTTGCTTCTCCACCCTGAGAGTAGGCCACTGTGACAAAAGAGGACAGCGTCGACCAACATGTCAGAATGGGAATGGGGATAGGAATTGAAATGGTTGATCACTGGGAAATTCTGTTTTTGGTGAATGGAGCAGAGAAGCTCGACAAAATGTTCCCCCAATTTACAACGGATCTCACCAATATAGAGTAGGTCATGTCAGAAGCACCTAATACAATAAAAGTAATGTATGCCTAAATAAATAAGGCACATATAAATATAAAGTTGAGGCAGGATGGAAGTTCATTGACCTGCAGAATGCAGTAAATTTGATGCACTTGAGCTTTCAAATAGCACATGCTGACCAGCTGCAAAGCTAGGCTGCAGAGCTGCTGTGGATAGTTTCAAACATCATGTTTCTACAAGAATAGGAGCTTAGAAATAACATTACATCTGTTTATTAGAACATTACCAATGAAGGAAGAATATAATTATAGCGCAATAATAGGCTCCTTAAGTAATCAAAAAAACTGCAGATAAAAACAGTTTTTAAAATTGCTCATAATAAGGGAAGAAATTACAGCAGTTTATTTGAATTGATTACTGATGCCAGTAATTTTCATTCAGTGTCAGCAAAACCAAAGAGCTGATTGTTGACTATAGAAGGAAGAAACAGGAGGCCCATAAGCCAGTCCTCATTAAGGCATCAGAGATGCCGAGCGTAGGTGACTTTAAATTCCTTGGTATTATCATATCCAAGGATCTATCCTGCAATCAGCATGTAAGTGACATTACAAAAAAATGCACAATAGTACCTCTAATTTCTTAGAAGTTTGTGCAGATTCAGTACATCATCTAAGACTTTGACAAACTTTATAGATGCACAGTGGGGAATATCCTGACAGGTTGCATCACGGCCTGGTAAGGAAACAGCAATGCCAAAGAACAGAAAAACCTACAACATGTGGTGAGATACAACCCAGTCCGTCACAGGCCAACACCACCACAACACCCCCCAACCACCACTGAGCACATCTACAAGGAGCACTGCCACAAGAAAGCAGCAGACATCATCAGGGATCCCCACCGTGCAGGCCAAGCTCCCTTCTCACTACCGCCATCAGGAAGGAGGCACAGGAGCCTTAGGTCCCACACCACCAGGTTCAGGAACTGTTATTACCCTTTAACCATTAGGCTTCTGAACCAGCGTCAATAACTTCAGTCATGTCAACTCTGAACTGATTTGACCACTTGTGTTCTCACTTTATTCATTCATTTATTCATTTATTTATTTAGTACTGCACAGATTGTCTTCTTTTACATATTGTTTGTTTGTCAGCCTGTGAGTGTAGATTTTCATACATTCTATTGTATTTCTTTATTCTCTAATGAAACTCAGGGCAATATATGGTGACATAGACATAGTTTGAATATTAATTTGGCATTATGGACACCAACACTCTGAGTTACAAGTATTTATTATTTCTTTAAATTTGATTTTCAGACTCACCACCAGCACTCAAGCTCTATTTCCTCCCATGCCCACTATTGATTAAAGGAGGTACAGCATCTCAGTCTACAAGTTACAGCTGGACTTTCCATACCCCACTATTCTCCAAGACTCTATATTCTTCATAACATTTCTGTAATTGATTCTTGGCTCAACCCATAACCACCTCAAAGTCCTTTGTCTAATTCTTTTATTCATGCACATTCTGGTCAATATCAGACGCACTTATATCAGAATGAAGTTTCTGGATTTCAGTTCAGGACTGTTATCCCACAGGCTTTGGTGAATAAACTCCTATACCTCAGTCTAAATACACCACAGTACAACTGGGTTTTGGACTCCCTAACCACAAAACCTCAGTCAGGATGAACAACAGTTCCTCCCACCCCATCACCCTCAACATGGCTGACATCCAGGACTGTGCACTGAGCCCAATGCTGTACAATTTGCTCACAAATGACTACACGACCAAACACCCAAGTAATCATATCGCCAAGTTTGCCAATGACACAACAGTGGTGGGGCTCATCACCAACAAGGATGTGACCGACTACAAAGCAGAGGTGGAAGAGCTCAAGACCTGGAGCCAGAGAAGTAACTACTTTCTCAATATCAACAAGATGAAGGAGGTGATAATTTACTTTAGGAGAACTTGCACCACTCACACCCCTCTTTACATCAGCAGCACAGCAGTGAAACTGCGAGCAGTTGTACACTCCTGGGAGTGCATATCTCACACAATGGCTCATGGCCCCAGAACACGTGTGGATAGTCAGAAGCTTTTTCCCCAGGGCTGAAATAGCTTACATGAGAGGGCACAGTTTTAAGATGCTTGGAAGTAGGTACAGAGGAGATGTCAGAGATAGGTTTCATTTTTTATGCAGAAAGTGGTGAGTGGATGGAATAGGCCACTGGCGATGGTGGTAGAGACAGATAAGATAGGGTCTTTTAAGAGATTCCTGGATAGGTACATGGGTAACCCTAGGTAATTTCTAAAGTAAGTACATACTTTCTGAAGATGAAGGCAGCTGGACCATGCACATAAATACTCACGTCATTCTGCAGATGTGCAGTAGAGAGCATACTAACATGCTGCATCACTGCATGGTATGAAAACTGTACTGCGACAGTCAGCAAGACTCTACAATGTGTTATCAAAACTGCCAGTGTATCACTGGCACCAGGTCACCCGTCACCATGGACATGTACACAGAAAGGTGTAAGTAACATCATGAAGGATCACACCCAACTTGCTCATGGACTGTTTCTCCCACTCCCGTCCATCGGGGAAGAAGCCACGTAGTATCACATTAGGACCACCAGACTCAAAAACAGTTACTTACCCTAAGCAGTAACGGCAGATCAACACCCCCACTCATTAACTTACCCCACTACACTCCAACCACCACTATTTTAGCATTTCCTGTCAGTCACTTTATATACCTGTGCCTAGTATCACATCATGGTCCTACAATCAAGATACAAGCTATCTTAAGTATTTATATTTTTGTTTATTATTATTGTTTGTTACTTTTCTTTGTGCTGCATGGGATCCATAGTAACAATTATTTTGATCTCCTTCACAATTGTGCACTGGGAATGACATTAAAACAATTTTGAATCTTAAGTATATCCAACTTGTAACTGTTAGATCAGCCAGGACCACATCATATAGAAATAAATTTTACTGCCACTCTGTACATTATCATTACACTCAAGTTTCACTCCAAGTCACATATCATCTCAACTATCATTCATTCACTGTTAATGGAACAAAATTCTGAAAATCTCAGCTCAGCACTATGAGAGTAATTGCACTGCAGCAGTCCAAGGCGATGACTCTCCATGAGCAATCAGGAATAGATAATAAATCCTAATTCATGACCAAAGAAATCCCATATATAGGAAAGAAAAACATGATCAGGAATTGGCCATTTGTGCATTGTCCACCATTTATGGCCAATCATCTATCTCAATGTCATATTCATTATCTCTCTCCATACTCCTTGAAGTATTTTGCATTGAGAAATTTTATCCATAATCCTCCTTCAATCTATTCTGCAAATTGCCCTCTACAGCTTTCTGATGTAGAGAATCCTACGTGTTCACCACACTCCGAGTGAGGAAACCCTTTCACTCTGAGCAAAAATGCTTAACATCTCAGTCGCCAATGCCTTATAGCATATCCAATGAAACTCTTGATTCCAGCCAAGTGAAACATTTTCCTAGCACAGTGGTGTATGGCTGTGTAGGAGTTGGAATTTGGTGAGGGAAGAGGTCTTGGAGAGCTTATTCCTTGAGTCAGAAGAAAGGACCAGCAGAGGTTCTGAAATGGAATAATGTGCCGGAGGGAAATGCTTAAGTAGTGGATATCAAAAGTATCCATTAGCGATGTTAGCTGATTAAAAGATGTCATCAGAACCTCAAGATCAAGAAGTGGTGCTGAGAGACTGGGGAAAAGAAAAATGTGCAATGTTGGAGATGCTGCCTGGCCTGCTGAGTTCCTCCTGCATTTTGTGTGTGTTTCAGTGGACATATTAGACCTGGTTATACCAATGTTCGTAGAACCTACAAGGCTCTCACAGCCCCCACCTACCTTCATCTTTGAAAACTCAGACCACTAATATATTTTCCTAATCTCGGCATACAGACCACTAGTTAAATAAGTCAAGCCAGCTTATAGGAACATCAGAACCTGGGCTACAGCAGTAGACCACAAACCTATACTCAGTGGCCAATTTATTAGGACTTGGAGGTAACGGGGCTACCAAGTGTATATAAAATTAACTATATAAAAACTATGCAACATTTGTAATTGGAATTGTAGACAATCATATTAAAGACTACATGAATACTAAGCAATCAGAAATTAAATTTTACTGACAAATTACAAATGGAACCCATTCCTAATATTCTGTAGCAGCATACATTCATCAGAATTATAAATCACTGAATTAATACTACTCACCAGTGAGTTCTCACTTTCTGTATTTCCCATTAACAATGTACTTTGCATCGGTTTCCACAATTGGAATTAATTCAAATTAGACTCTTTTAAGATATATGAAGTCTGTCATGCATTATTTTTTCTGGTAGGCTAGTTTTGCTTGCACTGTAAAGCACATTCATAAACATTGATTACAGTAAAGGTAATAAATGGAGCTCAGTAATTGTACTTGTAACCCTCAGGCTTGACCAGTTGCGTTAATCTAGGGGGAGAAAGCCTCAGGCCCAACTTGAGAAATCTGTTTCGGGTGGATGCCGCGTGATGTGTTCCTGTTACAAATCAGTACCACAAAATAATAAACAATACAGAATATGCAATTAAACAATTTGAGCTTCATAATTCTTATTTTGACTATGGGGTTAGTAAAGAAAACAAAAAGAAAAAGGGCTCATTTTAATGAAACAGTCTAATGCACATGTTGGAGCTCACTGTTTCCCCTCTGTTCGTTCTCCGTCGACTCCTGACCCCATTCCAAGTCCACTCAGCCCTGCAGTCTACGACCTTCCCGTTCTGGCATCTTCTCTCTCTATCTTCTCCTGAGCCAAAAGACCACAAAATCCCTTCTCTCGGGCACATAAGAAAGAAAAACGCCTCCCCTCATTGGCCAGCGCACATTCCAAAGCCCCCGTTATCTCCAGTCATAACCCAAACACCGCAGCTACAGAGAAACCATTACTGTAGTGTTCTCGCTCAGGTGTAAGAGAACGCTGAACTAAACACCGAGGTAAACCGTAGTCAATGAAGACAGGATCGCAGTAAGATTAACCGTTTACCGTTCACTCTTCCACATTAACGTATGGTGAAAACTGTTGATAAAACAATACAAAATGTATACAGTATTTGTTTCCTTCTTGATATCACATTTACATCGTAAATACTTGCAAAAGTAAAACTACAACAACTACATTACATTAAAGTGCAACATACAGTCAGAATCTACCTACGCCATTGACTGCTTTAAATACACTTCAACACAAACTATCCGCAACTCTTTAACTAACGAAAACATAAACCTTATCAACCGTCATTACTTTTAACAGAATCAGCATTAACATTTTTAATTCAACATATCGATTATCTCATGAACTTACGCCGTTGCTTCACTGATGTTTCTAGTGCGTAGAAAGAAAACTTTTCTTGCGCTGATCCTGCACATGTGAGCCCCCTCCTTCCCATTTCTCCAAACCAGTATTTTCCCACAAGACGCAGCGAAACTGGGTGTGACATCATCGCATGCCGCGATATATCACAGACAACGAATTTACTTTAAACAATCCTAACTTTAACTAAAAAATGCTAACAAACGAATTACTAAAGCGAAAATATTATAAACTAAACAAATGCCATAAAGGCAACACAATTACATTAGCAGTGAATCCTTTCCCAGGGTGTTAGATACTGATTATTTTAAACTAGCTTTATCAGGTATCTGGTCAAAATTGAACCCAGTGTTAGGACATATTCTGGAATTTGAGTAATAGCAGATAGTAACTTCAGCAACCAATCTTTAGACCTGAATGTAGATTGTAGATTAAATTTTAAATGCAGCCCCGTACAATAGGTTCCCAGAGCTGTGGAGAGCAGGTAACTGGAAAATCAGACAATGCTGATGAACATTCATTTTGGGTGTTCATTTTGGTAATTCAAAGGAAGCATTGTAGATACATTGTAAATATAGAATCGTCCTTCGACCTTTAGCATATAAAATGTCGTGTTATATTGGGTCGAGCAGGCCTCTTCCTCCAAAAGGGTCTCAATATGATGCCTGCTGCTCATTTTTGTTGAATGAACCACTTCTGCATCCATTAGCTTCAGTTTCTCTCTAGTGACTTTGCTTACATTATAACACTAGTTCCAAGAGCTCTGGGGCCATCTGTATGGAGTTACACAATCTCTTACTCTCCACCATCTGCATGGAACCTTCCAGATCCCCCTCCTCCTCCTCCTCAGTGCTTTGGTAAATCAGTGGCTACTGTAAATTACATCTAGTTTCAATGTTTAGTAGGAATCAGCACTGAGGATACCTTGAAAAGGTGATGCCCCAAAAATGCAGCACCCATCATTAAGGACCCTCCCCCCCATCACCCAGGATATGCCCTCTTCTCATTGCTACCATCAGGGAGGAGGTATAGGAACCTGAAGACACACACCCAATGATTCAGGAACAGCTTCTTCCCTTCTGCCATCAGATTTCTGAATGGACAATTAATCCATGTACCCAACGCCAATTTTTATTGCCATCTTTTGTGTTACTCATTTAGTTTAATCTTCATAGATATTTATTTTAATTTTTAGTCTTTTTAATTCTGATATATTGCAATGTTCGGGTAGCAGGGTGAGGATACATCTCTACCAAAGGAGGTGCAAGATGATCTTTCCCTCCACTAGCCTGCAGGTCACCAGGACACCCTTGGGCAAGGTATAGCACCTGCTGAGCACACCCCCATCCCATGGGAGCAGGTGGTGGATGATCATATGAGCAACTGGTGAATATCACAAGTACTGGTTATGTGACCACTGAAGCCAGGCAGACAACCTCTGAAGAGTATTAATAATGGCTGGGGTCAGCCGTCTTATAACGACATATGAAAATGTGCAGATGCTAGAAATCCAAAGCAATACACACAAAATTCTGGAGGAACTCGGCAGGTCAGGAAGCATTCATGGAAATGAATAAACGGTTAACCTATCAGGCTAAAACCTTGCTTCAAGGACTGCCCAGTAGTTGGCAATGACAAACCACTTCTGGAAAAACAATCGTCCACATCATAAGACACAAAATGATGCTGACAATAATTATAATGTACTGCAGCCACAAAATAACAAATTTCATGACATGTCAAAGATACTAAACCTGATTCTGATATTCCTGAGTAAAAACATAGAAAACCTAGAGCATAATACAGGCCCTTCGGCCCACAATGCTGAGCCAAACATGTACTTACTTTAGAAATCACCTAGGGTTACCCATAGCCTTCTATTTTTCTAAGTTCCACGTACCTATCCAAAAGTCCCTTAAAAGACCCTAACGTATCTGTCTCTACCACCGTCATCAGCAGCCCATTCTACGCTCACCACTCTGCGTAAAAAAACATACCCGACATCTTCTCTGTACCTACTTCTAAGCACCTTAAAACTGTTCCCTCTTGTGTTAGCCATTTCTGCCCTGAGAAAAAGCTTCTGACTATCCACACGATCAAAGCCTCTCATCATCTTACACACCTCTATCAGGTCACCTCTCATCCACCGTCACTCCAAAGAGAAAAGGCCGAGTTCACTCAACTTATTCTCATAAGGCATGCTCCCCAAATCCAGGCAACATCCTTGTAAATCTCTGCACCATTTCTATAGGTTCGACATCCTTCCTTTAGTGAGGTGACCAGACCAGGGTCCTATAAAGCTTTAACATTACCTCTTGGCTCCTAAACTCAATCCCACAATTGATGAAGGCCAATGCATCGTATGCTTTCTTAACCACAGAGTCAACCTGAGCAGCAGTTTTGAGTGTTCTATGGACTCAGACCCAAGATCCCTCTGATCCTCTACACTGCCAAGAGTCTTACCATTAATACTATATTTTGCCATCATATTTGATCTACCAAAATGAACTACCTCACACTTATCTGGGTTGAACTCCATCTGCCACTTCTCAGCCTAGTTTTGCATCCTATCAATGTCCCCCTGTAACCTAGTTGATGGGCATACAAGAAAGAACAAGTTACAAGAAAATATGGGGGAATGGGACTGCTGTGAGAGGCAGTCTACACTCAGTGGTACAATTGATCTCCTGGGTTGTAGAAAATAACAAAGACAAGAGAAGAGGTGGACGAGGAAGCTACTGTGGGTTCTAATAAAGCACATCCTGAAATCCTAAGACTTAGCAATTAGACAAAACATGTGGTTTCCTGTTAAGTACGAATCTAGCAAAGACTAGTACAACAAAACACTAAAAAAACCTAACACAGAAACTGAAATAATATACATGTTTAAATATGAATTCCCTGTAGATTGCAGGGGAAAAGTGATAATAATGAATTGAAATTTTGTGTCAGAACTGGAGCAGAATCTCACTTTCCCTTCCAAAGAAGAGAGCAATTGAATAGCATTACTGATCATACATGCAAACTTTGAGACCAGAGAGGAATTACTTGCAGAACAAATTTTTACTTGAAGGGGATGTCTAAAAATTGCCAAACAATACACTAATATAATTTCAGCTAAATACCTATGATAGACAACAGCTTAACCAAACTATTTTCCCTAGCAGATTTCATTGCTATTTTTTGCTCTCTTTTTACACAACTTATTTTTTAATATTTATACTTATTATTATAATTCACAGTTCTTTTATTATGTATCGCAACATACTGCTGCAGCAATCCAAAAAAATTCATGATATATGCCAGTAATACAGTGCCTTGAAAAGTACAAAATATTTTTATATTTTACTGCCTCCATTTAAATTTTAAAAATATTAAAGTAGGAATTTTTGAGCTAATCTAAAAAAAATTGTGCATTATGCCAAATGAAAAGAAAAATTTCTAAACCTGTCAACAATTTACTAAAACTAAAAAACAAATTTGTGAGGCTGAAAAAGTATTCATCCCATAAGACCATAAGATATAGGAGCAGAGGTATGCCATTCAGCCCATCAAGTCTGTTCCACCATACTATCATGGGCTGATCCAATACTTCCAGTCATCCCCACTCCCCTGCCTTCTCCCTATACCCTTTGATGCTCTGGCTAATCGAGAACCTATCTATCTCTACCTTAAATGCACCCAATGATCTGGCCTCCACAGACGCTCGTGGCAACAAATTCCACAGATTTACCACCTTCTAACTAAAGTAATTTCTCCGCACCTCAGTTCTAAAAGGGCGTCCTTCAATCATGAAGTCATGCTCTCTTGTCTTAGAATCCCCTACCATAGGAAATAACTTTGCCATATCTAATCTGTTCAGGCCTTTTAACATTCAGAATGTTTCTATGAGATTCCCCCCCCTCCCCCCCAAACTCCAGGGAATACAGCCCAAGAGCTCCCAGACGTTCCTAATATGGTAACCCTTTCATTCCTGGAATCATTCTTCTGAATCTTCTCTGAACCCTCTCCAATGTCAGTATATCCCTTCTAAAATAAGGAGCCCAAAACTGCACACAATACTCCAAGTGTGGTCTCATGAGTGCCTTATAGAACCTCAGCATCACATCCCTGCTCTATATATTCTATACCTCTAGAAATGAATGCCAACATTACATTTGCCTTCTTTGTCACCAACTCAACCTGAAGGTTAACCTTGAGGACATCCTGCACAAGGACTCCCAAGACCCTTTGCATCTCTGCATTTTGAATTCTCTCCCCATCTAAATAATACTCTGCCCATTTATACTTCCACCAAAGTGCATGACCATACACTTTCCCAACATTGTATTTCATTTGCCACTTCTTTGCCCATTGCCCTAAATTATTCATGTCTCTCTGCAGGCGCTCTGTTTCCAGAACACTACCTGCTCCCTCCACCTATCTTTGTATCATCAGCAAACTTAGCCACAAGTCCATTAATCCCATAATCCAAATGATTGACATACATCATAAAAAGCAGCGGTCCCAACACCGACCCCTGTGGAACTCCACTGGTAACCAGCAGCCAGCCAGAATGGGATCCCTTTATTCCCACTCTCTGTTTTCTGCCAATCAGCCAATGCTCCACCCATACTGGTAACTCCCCTGTAATTCCATGGGCTCTTATCTTGCTAAGCAGCCTCATGTGCGGCACCTTGTCAAAGACCTTCTGAAAATCCAAGTACACCACATCTACAGCATCTGCTTTGTCTACCCTGCTTGTAATTTCATCAAAAAATTGCAGTATGTTAGTCAGGCAGGATTTTCCTTGCAGGAAACCATGCTGGCTTTGGCCTATCTTGTCTTGTGCCTCCAGGCACTCCGTAATCTCATTCATAACAATCGATTCCAACAACTTCCCAACCACTGATGTCAGGCTAACAGGTCTATAGTTTCCTTTCTGCTGCCTCACACTCTTAAACAGCAGAATAACCAGCAGAATAACATTTGCAATTTTCCAGTCAGTCGGCACAATGCCAGAACCTATTGATTCTTGAAAGATCATTATTAATGCCTCCGCAATCTGTCCAGCTACTTCCTTCAGAACCCGAGAGTGTATTCCATCAGGTCCAGGAGATTTATCCACCCTCAGACCATTACGCTTCCTGAGCACCCTCTCAGTCGTAATTACTACAAGAACTTTCCTCAGGTGTATTATTTTACCAACTCACCCAATTTGTTGCTGTAGAAAATTTGAGGATAAAGTGTTTTCAATAAATTCATAAGAATAAATACCCCTTCACTCTGTGAGGTCCAACAGTATGAGAGATTTACAATAGACCAAAACAAAATTAAGGTAAAAAAGCATTCAAGACAGGTCATGGAAATGATAACAGAAGCACAAATCTGGAGAAGGGTACAAGACCATCTCAAAAGACCTGAACAAACCTCAGAGATCAGTGCAGTGAATCGTGAAAAAGTGGATAAAATATGAAACTTAGTTACCGCAGAAGAATGACAATGCAAGAGAGGCTATGTGACTCTAACAGTCACTCTGAATGAGCTGCAGAAGTCAGTGGCTGCAACTGGAGATGAATTTCATAGCTCCACACCTTCTAAGGCCTTGCACAAAAAGGGTATTTATGGAAGAGTGGCAAGGAAGAAGCTCAGACTAAAAATAAAGCATACCCATGTCCATGAGATTTTGCAAAGCATTGCTTAGAAGATACCGTAAAGATGTGGAACATTTTGTGGTCGGATGACGATAAAGTGGAGGAACGTCTTAGCCTCGACATGAAACAGTACATGTGACATAAAACTAATAAACATTGCGCATCAACCAGGTAACACCATCCCTACTTAAAGTATGGTGTGGGTAGCATCATGTTATTCAGCAGCAATGACTGGAAATCTGGTCAGGATTGATGGGAAGGTGAATGCTGCTAAATAGAGAGAATCTGGATAAAAACCTGCTAGCCTAGAGTCTAAGAGAAGTACAGCACAGAAACAGGTGCTTTGGCCCATTTACCCACCACTTATAAGGAGCGCTGTCGCAGGAATGCAGCATCCATCAAGGACCCCACCATCTCGGTCATGCTCTCTTCTCATTGCTGCCATCAGGAAGGGTATATAGGAGCTTTAGGTTGCAAAACACCAGGTTCAGGAACAGCTATGACCCCTCAACCATCAGGCTCTTGAACCAGAGTAAATAACTTCACCCACCCGATGCTGAACTGTTCCCCACACCTATGGACACACTTTCAAGAACTCTTCACCTCATGTTCTCAATATTTATTATTTATTTATTATTATTTAGGGGTTTTTTGGTACTTTTACAACTGACTGTCTTTTGCGCACTGGTTGTTTGCCATCATAAGAATTAGGCCATTTAGCCCATCGAGTCTGCTCTGCCATTTCATCATGGCTGATCCATTTTCCCTCAGCATTCTCTTCATGTCCTTTCATACACTGTCTAATCAAGAACCTATCAATCTCTGTCTTAAATGTATCAAATGACTTGGCCTCAACAGCCACCTGTGCAATGAATTCTACAGATTCACCACTCTCTGGCAAAATAAATTCCTCCTCATCTCCATTCTAAATGGACGTCCTTCTATTCTGAGGCTGTGTCCTCTGGTCTTAGACTCCACCACCATCCTCTTCACGTCCACTTTATCAAGGCCTTTCAGCATACAATAGGTTTCAATGAAATCCCCTCTCATTCTTCTGAATTCCAGGGAATACAGGCCCACAGCCATTAAACGCTCCTCATATGACAAGCCTTTCAATCCCGGAATCATTTTTGTGTACCTTCTTTGAAGTATCTCCAATGTCAGCACATCCTTTCTTAGACAAGGGGTGCAAAACTACTCAGAATACTCCAAGTGAAGCCTCACCGATGCTTTATATAGCCTCAAAATTACGTCCTTGCTTTTATATTCTAATCCTCACAAAATGTTAACATTGCATTTGCCTTCCTCACCACTGAGTCAACCACTGAGCAAATTAATCTTTAGGGAATCCTGCATGAGGACTCCCAAGTCCCATTGCACCTCAGATTTCTGAATTTTTCTCTCCATTTAGAAAAAAAGTCTATGATTTAATTTATGACCATACACTTCCCAACACTGTACTCCATCTGCTACTTCTTATTGTAAGTACAACGTTTGTAATCGGTCATTGCTTTACCAATGTTATGTGCACCGAGATACAGTGAAAAACATTTTTCATGCCATCTCTACAGTTCACTTCACAACATAACCACATCGAGGTAGTACAAAGAAAAAACAAGGAAGAATGGGATTAAAATTAAGGAGGGGCATGGCATAACACTTTACAGCACCAATGACCTGAGTTCATTTTCTGCTGCTGTCTGCAAGGAGCCCACAAACCCTCCCACATCCCAAAGATATATGGGTTAATTTACATGGGTGTAATTGGGCGGCGCAGACTCATTGGGCGGAAAGGCCTGTAACCATGCTGTATCTCTAACTAAATAAATAAAGTTAGCAAGGCTGCAGAAAAGATTCACAAGAACGCTGCTGCTGAAAATAAGAACGAGAATCAGGATTATTATCACTGACATAGTCCATTTCTTTGTGTTCCTTTGTTTTTACTGTTAATGCCCACAAGAAAATGAATCTCAGAGTAGAATATGACATTCGTGCACATGACATTAGTAAATGAGAGTTAAGGGGCAAAAGTTTGGAGGTAACATGAGGGGGAACTTCTTTACGCAGAGAGTGGTAGCTGTGTGGAACAAGCTTCCAGTAGAAGTGGTAGAGGCAGGTTCGATATTGTCATTTAAAAGAAAATTGGATAGGTATATGGACGGGAAAGGAATGGAGGGTTATGGGCTGAGTGCAGGTAGGTGGGACTATGTGAGAGTAAGCATTCGGCAAGGACTGGAAGGGCCGAGATGGCCTTGTTTCCGTACTGTAATTGTTATATGGTTATATAATATGGTGACATATACGCACTTTGATAACAAAACCTACTTTGAAGTTGAAGTTGAGAGGGGTGGGGGGGGGGGGGGGAAACTGCACAGATTGCTGAACCTACATAGAATAAGCCAGATGAGATCATGACCCACATTGACAGAGCAGAAAAGAGTAAACAGAACTGATCATGAATCTGTACTGCAGTGCAGGATGGCTGTAAGCTGATGACCCCGAGCATCTTGTTTTGCTATTTCTCATCAAAATCATTAAGAGTCTGATCTTCCTCAAAAAAAAGGGCTCAGAATCCTTTACATCTGCACATAGGAAGAGGCAACAGTACACAGAACATGGTACCACTGACACTGTAGCTGAAAGGCAATCTGCATTTAGTTTTTGTCTCCGAATGGTACCTACTTTTGCCAGGGAAAAGGAAAGACTGCTCCTTAGTTTCAGCAAAAATTTGATTTCCGATTTATTTACCACATCTACGTCAAAACATACAGTGAACTGCTTCTTCTACATTAACGACCGACACACTTAATGGCGTGCTGGGGGAAGTATGATAAGTGTCACCACACATTCTAGAGCCATTGTGGTATGCCCACAATGCTCAGCAGAACAGCACAGAGCACAACAAAACAGAATATACCAAGCAACAAACCCACAACAGCAAGACAAGCTCCATTCCTCTCTCCTTACCACACACACAGTCCTCTAACCCCAGGACAGTGGCCTTGGCATTGAATGTACTGTGAACTCTGCTCACAAGCATTATTCATTGACTCCATCTAAAAAATGTACATCTTGTAGAACGAATGGGCACAGGTCTTATACACAGATGAACAAAGAATAAGAACACAAAAAACACAGCCATTAATACAACATCAATACTAATTTCTAACACAAGTGAAAATAAAAGGCAGCAAAACTAAGGCACCTATAGAGACACAAGAGAGTGATGATGCTGGAATCTGGAGCAAAAATAAAACTGTTGGGAGGAACATCAGGAATATCCGCCACTTAGCTGAAAAAATATGTGCTGATGCTGTAGAGGGTTTAAAGTAGGTTTGTGAAAATGATCCTAGAATCAAAACGCTTGTCACATGAAGAACATTTGATGGCTCTGGGCCTGTATTCACTGAATTCAGAAGAATGAGGGATGACCTCATTGAAACCTATTGAATGTTGAAAGGCCTTGATAAAGTGGATGTGGAGAGCAAAGGACACAGCCTCAAAATAGAGGGGCGTCCTTTTAGAATGGAGGTGAGGAAGAATTTCTTTAGCCATAGAGTGGTGAATCTGTGGAATTTATTACCACAGGTGGCTGTGGAGGACAAGTCACTGGGTATATTTAAGGCAGAGATTGATAGATTCTTGATCAGTCAGGGCATGAAGGGATATGGAGAAAAGGCAGAAGTTTGGGGCTGAGAGGGAAATGGATCAGCCATAATGAAATGGCAGAACAGACTCAATGGGCCAAATGGCCTAATTCCATTCCTATATCCTTTGAGGAAACAAAATGTTGGTCAACATTTCAGGCTGATATTGTACTGCACAAATGAGGTTCTCAAGCCAAAACACAGTCTATCCCTCTGCCTCTACGAAATAAGGCAGGAGAGAAAGAGGGAAGAAATTTTTAATAACCAAGGTATTACTTCAATTATTTTAGAATAACATGCAAACTATTGATTTTGATTGGTCTAATTATAGTTATATCACACTAAATTGGAAGAGCAAATCATGAAAATGTACTGAATTAAAATACACATCATCTTACAATTAAGAATAAAATTTTAAATGCTCAAAAACAGTTTGACTTTAATTTTTGCATTTCAAGAACAAAACCTCTAGTAGACCACTGACCTGAGTACTTTTGCCACATCCTAGCTTGCCAGACACGAGTACCATATTATTGTTGACAAGGCTTTCCATGAAGTGGTATTTGACATTCCATACTGGCAAAGTTTTTCTCCATTTTAGTAGCTCATAGTACCGAGAGGAAAAAGGGAGTCCATCGAAAGGATTGACTTCCAAATCACCACCCTCAGAATTTAGTTCCTCATCTTCATCATCACTTAACTGTGCGCAAACGCCATTCAACTTCAAGGAGGAAACTGAGATGGAGTCAACAGACAGTCCACTGGCATCAGCCTCTGTGTCCATCGTGCCACTTTCCATTCTGGTGAGACAGCTTTAAAATCCAAACACTGGCACCAAAGCTACATGCTGAAAAAAAATTTAAGAGATTAGAAATTAAAGACAGTCAGCAGAAGAGCCACATTACGTAATCCCACTGCAGTGGTTCATTCTGAAACATTGACAATTCATTCCCCCGCTCAGCCCAGAGTTGCTCCAAGAGATCTACACTTAATTACAGTGGTGGCCACAAATGGACTACCACAAGAGTAATGAGCAGAAAATGTTACCAAAGTTTAAGGGGAACATGAGGGAAAACATCTTCACTCAGAGGGTCAAGAAAATGGAATGAGCTGCCAATACAAGTGGTCCATGCAAGTCAGAATCAGGATCAGGTTTATTATCACCAGCTTAGGGTGCGTTCTCCAGATACCTTATGAGGTAACCATAGCCTTCAGCCAGGAGCAGATGTCATCAGGTGGTTCCCAACCTTTACAGAGTGCTTCGACTCTTAATCACGACACTCTCTAGTTGGTGGGCCGGCAGTGGTGGCCAAATCACTGCCCATCTGCTCCTGGCTTCCAGCTTCCCTCCTCTCTCCTACTCCAAATCCAACAAGAGGCTCGTTCTGCCTCTTCCCCCATCCTACGAACTGCTTGTTTTTTGCTCCTTTCGTCCAGGCCCAGAGCTGACATCAACCACCATGCTGATTTGGCTGGGAAACCTCTGCAGCTGATCTCCACAGGGAACAACCATGCCTACCATCCCTTGTCTTTGCACTCCTGCACTAAGCGCTGGTACTTTAAGGCCTTTCTCTCATGGGCCTCTTCCCATCCTTCCTCCCACGGCACTGTCAGCTCAACCAGAATTATTTTCCGGTCTTCAGTTGACCACAATACAATGTCTGGGCAGAGGGTTGTGCGCATCACCTCCGGGAACTGTAGCCTCCTTCCCACATCGACCTTCATCTCCCAGGACCTGGCCATTAGCAGCAGATTTGGCTTTAGTTGTTTGGTTCCGAAAGGCCTGGCTCCCTCTTTGATGAAGGTGATGGCCTTCCTCAAATCTGAGCCAGCCGTCCTCTTCTTGCATCTCTCTTGCTCTAGTGTGTCAGCAAGAGCTAGCAGCACCTTATCATTTCATTTCATTTTTCAATCTTTTTATTGATATTCAAATAAAGAATATACAAATCAGAGGAGTTTAGCAAACAGATAATATAAAAGACATCTAAACAGCAGTAATAAAAACAGAAAGTATATAATGTCAAAATCAAATAAGTAAAATATTACGCTGTTATATATACAATGGTCAAAAAAAACTACAACTCCTCATAACAATCATAAAGAAAGATTGGAAATTTTATTGATAAAGAAAAAAAACCCACTAACTAACCTGAAACAAAAAAAAAGAAAAAAAAAAGAAAAAGAAAAATTGGGCAGTCCAATTGAGGATAAAATTAAGAGAGGAGAAAAAACATCCTTCCAGTCATCTCTGAACCCTCACGGATAAGGATTTTCCCCAAAGAGAATAAAGAAAAATAAATAAAAATAAATTAAATCATGTGAAAATATTGAATAAAGGGTCACCAGACTTGTTCAAAATTAAAGGATGTATCAAATGTCCGGCTTCTAATTTTCTCCAAGCTTAGACATGACATAATGGAGGAGAGCCAATAAAAAACAGTGGGTAGGTTAGATTCTTTCCAGTGTAGCAAAATAGCTCTCCTGCAGCAGCACCTTATCATGGCGCCACCTATACTGTCCTTGAATTAGAGCTGTTTTACACCCGGACAGTATATGAGCCAGTGTCCCCTTCTGACCACAGAGCTTACAGTTCGGGTCCTCTCTCATCCCCCACGTGTACAGATGTAATGGTGAAGGAAGGGTGTCATACACGGATCGCAAGAGGAAGGAAATACGGAAGGGCTCCAGTCTCCATATCTCTGCCCATGAGATCTTGCGCTTGGGCAGATCCCATTTTGTCCAGGCACCCTGGGACACTTGTTCCACTGCCTTTGACATCCACTTCTCTTCCTCACGGATCCATACTTCTGCCTGTACCATGGGAGGACACGAATGGACTACCACAAGAGTAATGAGCAGAAAATGTTACCAAAGGTGAGAAGTTTAAGGGGAACATGAGGGGAACATCTTCACTCAGAGGATCATGAGAATGGAATGAGCTGCCAATACAAGTAGTCCATGCGAGTTCAGAATCAGGTTTATTATCACCAGCAGGTGATGTGAAAGTTGTGAACTTAGCAGCAACAGTTCAATGCAATACATAATCTAGCAAAATAATAAAAATAATAATAAACAAACAAGTAAATCAATTACATATATTGAATAAATTACAAAAAAATGTGCAAAAACAGAAATACTGTATATTAAAAAAAAGCGAGGTAGCATCCAATATCCATTCAGGAATTGGATGGCAGAGGGTAAGAAGCTGTTCCTGAATTGCTGAGTGTGTGCCTTCAGGCTTCTGCACCAACTACCTGATGGTAACAGTGAAAAAAGCATGCCCTGGGTGCTGGAGGTCCTTTAATAATGGACACTGTCTTTCTGAGACACTACTCCCTAAAGATGTCCTGGGTACTTTGTAGGTTAGTGCCCAAGATGGAGCTGACTAGATTTACAACCTTCTGCAGCTTCTTTTGGTCCTGTGCAGTAGCCCCCCCCCCCCTACCAGACAGTGATACAGCCTGTTAGAATGCTCTTCATGGTACAACTATTGAAGTTTCTGAGAGTATTTGTTGACATGCCAAGTCTCTTCAAACTCCTAATAAAGTATAGCTGCTGCCTTTCTTTCTTTCTTTCTTTATAACTACATCTATATGTTGGGACCAGGTTAGATCCTCAGAGATCTTGACACCCAGAAACTTAAAGCTTCTCACTCTCTCTACTTCTGATCCCTCTATGAGGATTGGTATGTGTTCCTTCGTCTTACCCTTCCTGAAGTCCACAATCAGTTCTTTCATCTTACTGATGTTGACTGAGTGCCAGGTTGTTGCTGCGGCACCACTCCACTAGTTGGCATATCTCATTTCTGTATGCCCTCTTGTCACCACCTGAGATTCTACCAACAATGGTTGTATCATCAGCAAATTTATAGATGGTATTTGAGCAATGTCTACCCACACAGTCATGTGTATACAGACAGTAGAGCAGTGGGCTAAACACACACCTGAGGTGCCCCAGTGTCGATTGTCAGCGAGGAGAATATGTTATCACCAATCTGCACTGATTGTGGTCTTTCAGTTAGGAAGTCAAGGATCCAATTGCAGAGAGAGGTACAGATGCCTAGGTTCTTCAACTTCTCGATCAAGATTGTGGGAATGATGGTATTAAATGCTGAGCTATAGTTGTTGAACAGCATCCTGACGTAGGTGTTTGTGTTGTCCAGGTGGTCTAAAGCCGTGTGAAGAGCCATTAAGACTGAGTCTGCCATTGACCTATTGTGGCGATAGGCAAATTGCAATGGGTCCAGGTCCTTGCTGAGGCAGGAGTTCAGTCTAGTTGTAACCAACCTCTCAAAGTATTTCATCACTATTGACGTGAGTGCTACCGGGCAATAGTCATTTCAACTCGATTTCAATGTTTAAGAGAAGTTTGGGTAGGTACATGGATAGTAGGGATATGGAGGGCTATGGTCCCAGTGCAGGTGATGGGAGTGGGCAGCTTATATGGCTTTGCCATTGACTAGATGGATTGAAAGGCCTGTTTCTGTGCTGTACTCTATGACTCAATAACTCTAAGGCTTCCCTAATATTCTTGGTAGACTTTATAGATTGGATTAGCTTTCTCAGTCACATGCAGGCTAGCTTTATTAGTCACATGTACATTGAAACATAACATGAAGTGCGTTGTTTGAATTTAGAGGATTATGATGAGCAGCTCGCAAATGTTGCGATGCTTCCGGTGCCAAAATAGCTAACCCTAACCGTACGTCTTTGAAATGGGGAAAGGAAATCCACATGATCACAGGGTAAATGTACAAACTCTTTTCAAGACAGTGGTGGTAATGGAAACCCGACTACTGGAACTGCAATAATATATATATTTCCTTCTCGTGACTGTATGTTTGTTTGCTATCTTGAATGCACTGTATATGTTTTGCATCTTGGCCCCAGAGGAACACTGTTTTGTTCGGCTCTATTCACATATGGTTGAATGATAATTAAACTTGAACTTACACCAATTACTACACTACTATATTGTCCATGCAAAAACACTTCAAATACAGGAAGTATCAAATTGCTTCTCACATTTAAGAATAATGAAACAATGTTCCAGAATACATTGAAATTAATTTCTGGTTTTAAAATTAAACTGGTAAAAGTTAATTTATAAAAATCCAAATGTGTCTGGTAGATGTTACAAGTCTTCATCAGGTTGACTGGAATGCAAGCTTGTATCAAATAGTGGTAAATGTGATTCTGCAGATGCTGAAAATCTTAAGCAATCCAATCAAAACTGGCATTTTTGTAGGTCCAGGATATGGAAATGTCAAATGTAGTACAATGTTAATACAAAGAGCCATAATCTTCAACATGTACAGTACTGTAAAGATATAGCAAGGGTGCCCAAGACACTCACACAGTACTGCAGTAATTTTATGCATTGCACTGTACTGCTGCCACACAAAAAAAAACAAATTTAATGATGTGTGAGTAATGATAAACATGATTTTGATATGAGTCTCTATTGTGGACTGACAGTGGGAAGGGGACAGGGAAAGGGAAATCATGGCTGGGAAAAGGGGAAAGGAGAGGGGAGGGAGCAGGAAGCAGCAGAGAGACATTCTGAAATGATCAGTAAACAATGTTTAGAATTAAATCACCATGCCTGGTGTCTCAGGTCTGGGAGTGACTACACCAATGTCATTCCCCTCCCCTGGTACTCCTTCTCTGCCATCTGTCCCACACCCCTCCTGTGGCGCTCCACCTTCACCATTTCCAACATCCTTTGCTCCCAACAGATTTACAAACTGGTTCTCCACTCCACATTGACAACTACAGTACTATGCAGAAGTCTCAGGCACCATAGCTCTTTATATGTACCCAAGACTTCTGCGCAGTACCGTAAATAATCTGGACTGTGCCTAACATCATCACAACAGAATGGATTACACTGACAACAAAACAAAGAAAGCAGCCACATCAACCTCAAGCACAACCAGGTCAGATGAAGAGTTTTGACCTGAAATTCTGACTGTTCATTTACCTCCACAGATACTGCCTGGCCAGTTGAGCTCCTCCAGCAGTTCAATTTTTTTTCCTCCATATTCTTGCTTTTGCTGTCTCCCATCTCCCCTCCCACATAAAGGCACCTCTCAGGGACAACCACATTGGAGAAGGCAAATCTATGCAGGCTGATAACCTAATAGTCCTGTGATCCAAAAGGCAACGGAGGACAAGAAAATATTCCATTTGGGCTCAGAAAGGATTTTCACTGATTCCATTAAAAGACTTGACAGGCCTACGACAAAGAGGAACTAATTATAAGGATACAGAATACAGTCGATTCTGGTTACTTGGTTAATCAGGGCAGCAGCTTGTTTGGGACAACTCTTAAAGAACAAAAACTAATCAAGAAAAAGCCAGGATTCCCTTTATTTGGGACACTATGCTACTTAATTGGGACAGGAGACTTTTGCCCAATAGTTTCTTACCAGCATCAATCACATGAACTTGTGTGGCCATTGGACACTACACCGTGCTTTGATCATGCAGCTTTTAAAATAGCATCAGTTGCATGTGTTTCTGTTTAAAAAGCAGTTATTTTTGTCACTGATAGTTGGTGAGATATAAGCAATAAGATAATTTAGAATTGTCTTGCACAGTGTGGTTTCAAGCAATCAGGCCTGGAGACAACAGAAATGGTCAGGAGTGAAAATGAAACGATTTCACTACTTCAAGTTAGAAACAATGAAGAGTTTGAAAGTATCAACAATCATCTTGATTGTTATAATGAAAATTAAGATTTGAAGAATGCAATCATCAAAAGCATTGTACGAAGGCAGTCAATCATCTGCACTAGGTGTCTACGCTAATTTTGTTCATTTACAATCAACCCAAAAAACAGTTGCAGTCAACCCAAATTCTGCTCCAATATCTTATGGTCCATCATGGCAGTATGTTGGTTGTCCATCACATCTGACGATGACAGTGAAACCTGTGTGGGAGAGTTTTTAAAGTGGAAGAGCTGTTGCACTGGGTCAGTTCCACTCACTCAACCTCGGAAGTCCGGGTCCAGTGATAAGAACAGTCATCACAATCAGGGGTCTTCTTTTGTTGCAGTGGGTTACCATGACTTCTTCTGTGCCGTCACATGCCCTTTGCTCTCCGGGAAGCACTGCAGAACCATCTTCTTGGCCATTTGATCTCACTGTTCTTTCAACTTCCCAGTCCGCCGAAGCTGACTTCACATGCAAGAGACAGGCATGTTCGCATTTCACCAGGGTATGAGACCTACCGGCTACCCTCACCTGCCTGAGCCCATCTGTCAAAGTGGTATGGCCGCTGTTGGAGCCACAGGTGAGAGCTGAGTGCCCAGTGGGGACTAAAGGTGACTGAGAATGACCATGGCAAGCCCCTTCACCAGATGTTACTCCGTCCTGGACAACCAATACAAGGCAGCATGCACCAGATGAATTCCTCTAACAGCAATTATTAGAAACTAATACATAATTTTATATAATTGTAATAGCATTCATAGTATCCCAATTCATGTTTCATTTAAAAACATGAACTTACTATTCAGTTAAACAGTAGTTGTCTTTTTTATTCCTTTTTAACTACTTTCATGAAACTTTGGCTAGTTGGGGCAGCCACCAGATTAAAAAAAATGTACTGATCCTGATGTGTCACACTTAACAGGAATTCACTGTACCGATAATGGTAGCCTCTTGAAGACAAATGTTTTGTCAACAAATGCTAATTACTGTAATAATTCAAGAACATTATACATTGAAAGCAGGATCCTGCAGTATTATTGGAACCATTAACAATTATTATCCATAATTATAAAGGTAATTGGGGGAGAGGGAAGGAGAGGGAGGGGGTGAGCAAGTGCTAAAAAAAATGGATAAAAATCTGGAGCAAATATCTTTCTTACTTTATTTAAAACAAAAGCTGTATCAAGAGAAGAACTTACATAGTACCCACAACAAAAACTGAACATAAAACAAACACTTCTTCACTTTTCCTGTATACTATCTTCCAAGCTGAAAGTAAATTATCAAAATACATATATGTCATCATATACTACCCTGAGATTCATTTTCTTACAGCCATTCACAGCAAATACAAACACACAATAGAATCAGTGAAATTCTGCACACAAAGACAGACTAACAACCGATGTGCAAACAACAACAAATTGTTCCAAAACAAAACAAAATGATAAACAAATAATAAATATTGAGAACACACGAGCTGTAGAGTCCTTGAAAGTGAGTGCATAAGTTGTGGAATGAGTTCAGTATTGGGGTGAGTGAAGTTATCCACTCTAGTTTGACATAATATTCAGCAGTGAAGAGATATACCAGGGAACACGCACAAAATGCTGGTGGAACACAGCAGGTCAGGCAGCATCTATAAGGAGAAGCACTGTCGACGTTTCGGGCCGAGACCCTTCGTCAGGAGTTGACAGTGCTTCTCCTTATAGATGCTGCCTGACCTGCTGTGTTCCACCAGCATTTTGTGTGTGTTATTTGAATATCCAGCATCTGCAGATTTCCTCGTGTTTGCTCTTTAGATATACCACGGAGTATTTTTATGTGCCACTAAGGAGGAAGAGATGCATTCCTGGGAGCAGAGGGGGTGGGGAGGGTGGGTATATGTACCAATTATTTTGTGCCCAAGAGTAGATGTCCCATTTCTCATCTATTTTCCCCGAGTGTGATGTGCCCAATGCATTACTGTGGATAGTACTCAATGATGGAATTACCACCAGTCCCCATGAATGCCTCTTTGCTCCAATCAAAAACAACCCAAGGAAACTAGCTGAGAACAAGTGTTGAGGTCAGACTAGTGCAAACATATAAAACAGATCCATTTCAGCAGCAAGGCCAGCAGAAGCAAACTTAAAACATCATAAACAGAGGAGATCCGGCAGATGCTAGAAATCCAGATTAACACACATTAAGTGCAGGAGGAACTCAGCAGGCCAGGCAACAGGTACTGTTAACAGTCAACGTTTCAGGCCAAGTCTTGAAAGGAAGGTGGAAGAAGCCAGGATAAAAAGGTGGGGGAGAGGAAAGAGTACAAGTTCCTTAAGCTTAAGAGCCATCATTCTCCATAACCTTCCCTTAAAAGGGCTTGGATGCTTTTTTTTAAATTTTCAAGGACAGGTGTGATTGCAATGAAGGACTCAAGCTATGCAGAGAACAATCCCACCAACAGCCCACAGAACAAAAGCACAGAAAATTGGACAGCAATGTGATGGGACCAGACTCACTACCTGCAGTGCACTCCCATACTTAACTCAAGAGTCAAATAATCAGACATGCCTTACTTGTGAAATGGGGCAACTGAGGCACAAGTAAGCTTCAGGCAGCATACCACCCAAGAAGCACCCCTGAAATATCCTCTAAACACCCTGATGGCTCAATCAAACAGAGATAAGAGCACAAAATGGGCTATTCACTGTGATAAGTATCAACTGCTTCAGTTTCAGGTTCATTTATCACATGTACATCAAAACATACAGTGAAATGCATCGTTTGCCTTAACAACCAACACACCTGAGGATGTGCTGGGGGCAGCACACAAGTATTGCCACATAGTCTGGTGCCAACATAGCATGCTCACCATGTTCAGCAGGACAACGGCAACAAAACACACCCCTTTTCTCCCTCCCACTTACACATGCACACGCACATACACACAACCCTCAGACAGACTACCTCCAACCCCATCCAACTGCTACTGGAGATCCATCAACTTGATCAAAGATGTCTTTTAATTCAGCTCGAGGCTCGTGATCTTCTGGCATCAGTTGTCGTTCATGACCAAGATCTGTAAACCTGAACACTCAAAAGTTCCACACAATGAGGGGCAAGATGAAGTTTTCTCTGGGGAAGGGCAATAGCCCAAGGAACACCTATCATTCCATATTAAGTAACTGGACTCTGGTGAATAAATGGTATATAATTTCATGCTAGCATAAGCAATTGGAATAATGATTTGTGGTATTGTGTATGTAGCGCATTGGTTAGCGTAATGCTGTACAGTAAAGGCAAGCTGGGATCAATTCCCACCACTGCCTGTAAGGGTTAAATCAGGGGATTGCTTGTCAGTGTGGCTTGAAGGGCCAACTCTGCACTATATCTCAATAAATAAATACATCCATCTCCAGTATATCTATATATGCAGTACACGGGCGGCACAGTAGTGTAGCAGTTAGCATAACACTATTTTAATACCATCATCCCCTCATAACTAATCAATTAGCTTCAAGGTCTTGGCCTCAATACCTCCTTTTCCAACTAGATCTTCGATTTCCTCACTTGCAGACCCCAATCAGTTCGAATAGGCAACATCTCCTCCACAATCTTCACCAGCACAGATGCACCACAAAACTGTGTGCTTAGCCCCTTGCTCTACTCACTTTACACTCATGACCATGTGACTAAGGACAACTCAAATATCATATTCAAGCCTGCTGACGACGTCACTGTCATAGGCCAAATCAAAGGCGGTGACAAATCAGCATACAGAAAGGAGATTGAAAATCTGGCTGTGTGGTACCATAACAACAACAACCTCTTACTCAAGCAACACACACAAAATGTTGGAGGAACTCAGTTGGCCAAGCAACATCTATGGAAAAGAGTAAACAGCCAATATTTTGGGACCTGATGAAGGGTCTCAGCCCAAAACATCAACTGTTTACTCCTTTCCATAGATGCTGCCTGGCCAGCTGAGTTCAAGCATTTTATGTGCCCTGCTGAAGGGTCTCAGCTCGTCAACTGTTTCCATAGATGCTGCCTGGCCTCCAACATATCGTGTGCGTTGCTTGGATTTCCAGCATCTGCAGATTATTGGCTTCAGGAGGAGGAACCCAGAGCCAGTCCTCATTGGGAGGATTAGCAACTTTAAATTCTTCAATGTTATTATTTCGAAGGACCTCTCCTGGGCCCAGCACACAAGTGCAATTATGTAGAAAGGACAGCAGAGCCTCTACTGCTTAGGAGTTTGAGAAGTTTTGGCATGAGATCTAAAACTGACAAACTTCTATAAGTGTGTACTAGAGAGTGTATTGACTAGCTTCATCGCAGCCTGGTGTGGACACCCCAGTGCCCTTGAATGGAAAATCCTACAAAAAGTAGTGGGTATGGCCCATTCCATCACAGGAAAAACCATCCCACCATTGAGCACACCTACATGAAACAATGTCACAGTAAAGCAGCATCCATCATCAGGATAATAAACCTGATTCTGAGGGGCCCCCAACACCCAAGTCATGCTTTCTTCTCACTGCTGCCATCAGGAAGGTGGTACAGGTGCCTCATGACACACACCACTAAGTTCAGAAACAGTTATTACTCCTCAACGTGAGGCTCTTGAACCAAAAGGAATAACTTCACTCAATTTTACTTGCTCCATTATTTAAATGCTCTCACAACCTATGAACTCACCTTCAAGGACTCTTCATTTCATGTTCTCAATATTGGTTGCGTATTTATTTATTATTACTTTCTTTTTGTATTTGCAGTTTGCCGTCTTTTGCACACTAGTAGAATGCCCAAGTTGGTGTGGTTTTTCACTGATTCCATTATGGTTATTATTCTACGATGGACTTATTGAGTATGCCCACAAGAAAATTAATCTCAGGGTAGTATATGGCAACGTATATATAACTTGATAATGAAATTCACTTTGGGCTCGATTCCGATGCTGTCTGTAAGGAGTTTGTACGTTTTCCCTGTGATTATGTGGGCTTCCTCCGTGTGTTCTGCTTTCCTCCCACATTTCAAAGATTTACAAGTTAGTAGGTTATTTGGTCACATGGGCATAATTGAGTTGTTCTCTGACCTTGACAATCCATTTGCAAATGTTCCATCACCATACAAGGAGACACCATCAGTGCACTGCTGCCTTGTGGTGCGTCCTCCAAATTCTTGCCCTTTACATTCTTATCAATCAGCTGATTGGTCGTCATTACAGGAACTCAGTTGTGATGTTGACGATCATGGATCCTTGTGGATAGTTCTGTACACCTAAAGAACATACCAAGCTATTGGACAAGACTAGTGTGGTCTACAAAATACAATGCAGGGACTGGGAGAAAACCATCCCCGAGGATCCATGAACATCAACTGGCTGTTAAGTGGCATGACCAACTCCCCCTAGTCTCTATCCCTGAAAATCTAGAGGGACACAAATTCGACTTGTCAGTGGAAGTCATGATGCAAGAGAATTCCTAGAAGTTCTTCACAAACAATTCTATAGACAGACATATAGACCTTGATCCTATTTATAAGGCAACGTGGGCAAAATTTCAAACAATGCACAGAATGCCACGCCACCACCCTTTCTTTATTAATTAATTATCAGCAATAAGACCCCCCTCCCTACATTACAATTGAGTTTCCGTAATGACAACTAATCAACTGATTGATAAGTATATAAAGGCCAAGCATTTGGAGGACACACAAGTGAACAGCTCACTTATGATGTCTCCTCATATGGTGACGAAACGTTTGCTAATGTATTGCCAAAATCAGGGAATGATGTTTCATTTAGCTGTACACGTGTATGGTTGAATGACAATAAACTTGAATTTGAGCTTGGAAGTTCAAAATAAGTTCTGCCCTATTAAATTACCAGCTGTTATGCAGCTTGTTTAGCCATACTATTACCAAATTACTTAGAGAGGCAAGATAATAATAAAAAAAACATTGGGCTAATTTTAAACCTCACAGAGAACACTAACCAGGCAACTAGGTCAGCAAAATCTTTGTCAAGTTATTTTTGTCATAGGCAAGAAATTGTTCTATTTATTGTGCATGCTTGACCTATAAAAGAAGATAAGTTTATAAGTTAAAATAAGTTTAACTTATATTATCAACTTTTTAAAATCAAAAATATATACTTTTAAATTTGAAATAAAAAACTTTAAACTTTGTTTATAAAATATAAAAATCTATTAAAATAAAGTTCAATTTCATAAACTTCATAGCTTTAATAGCTTATTTTTATACAGAAATAAAGACGATATTCACAACCAATACATGAACACAGCTCACAAATTTATCTCAAATAAATCAGTATAACTATGACTGCCCATGAAGCCCAAGATCACATTGCAGTCAACTTCAAATGAGGCTTGTAAAAGAAGAAGCTTAATACAAATATTACAAACCCACATCTATATTCATCTTAACTGGCACTATTATTTTGATAAAGAATAATTCATGCAACAACATTAGGAGTATATCTAATGGATTTCTTTTAAACCCAAAACTTAATTGTATAAACCACTGCCTTGTTTTAAGGCAATTTTGGTTTTAATCAACAAAAACAACAAAATCACAAAAAATGTTTTCCCTTGATAAAACTTAATTTTTGCAACAAATACTAACTACAAAATATTTACTTGTTTAAAACCTGTTTTGCTTCAGAATACAGAATCGTACAGTAGTGAGATGTATCACCTGGTTGAGTCAAGTCACAGAAACAGCTTTGCACTCAGCGTCAGTAAGACCGAAGAACTGATTGTGTACTTCAGAAGTGGTGGGACGAGTGAACACACACCAGTCCTCAGAGGGATCAGAGGAGAGATGAATGGCAATTTCAAGTTCCTGGGTGTCAACAGCTCTGAGGATTTATCCTGGACCCAACATACCAAGACATCACAGCATCCATATTTCATTAGGAGTTTGAGGAGATTTGGTATGTCACCAAAGATACTCACAATTTTCTACAGATGTAGCATGGACAGCATTTTAACTGGCTGCATCACTGTTTGATATGGCGGAGAGCCACTGCACAGGTTTAAAAGAAGCTGCAGAAAGTTGTAAACTCAGTTAGTTCCATCATGGGCATTAGCTTCCCCAGAATCCAGGATATCTTCAAGAAGTGATGCCTCAAAAAGGCGGCATCCATCATTAAGCATCCACCTCCACACACACCCCCCCCCCCCCACCCCAGCCATTCACCCAGGACATGCCCTCTTTTCATTGCTACCCTGAGGGAAGAGGTGCAGGAGCCTGAAAACGCACATTCAACATTTCAGGAACAGCTTCTTCCCCCCACCATCAGATTTCTGAACAGACACTAAACCCACGAACACTACTTCACTTTTTTTTTGCACTACTTATTTAACTGTTTACTTTAATTCAGGTTTTATTATTATGTATTCACATAAATTTCACAACATGTGCCAGTGATATTAAAATTTGATTCTGATTCTAAGATGATACAGCATGGGTCTTCAGCCCAACAACACCTTGCAGACTCCAAACTATCCATCTACATGAATCTGACATGAATCCAATTTTATTTTTAGTTCTTCACATATTCGTCCCTCTCCCCACCCAGGTTCTACCATTTACCTCCAAACTCCAGAAATAACAACCAATAAAATTTCAAGCCTTTGTCACTACACACTATACTTCAATTTCTTCTCACTTTGTATACCCACATATTTCCAGGGTCACTACGCCATACAAATCGATAAATATAGTGACTACTTAAAGATCTTATACAATCTGCCATAATCTTCCATTCATGGCAATGATTCAGGAACAGCTTCTTCCCTTCAGCCATCAGATTTCTGAATGGACAATGAACCCATCAACAATACCCCAGTATTTCTTTGCTCTCTTTTTGCTTGTGTTCCTATATAGTTTTTATTATCTCTTGCATCTACCGCAAAACCGCACTTCAGGACATATGGCACTGATATTAAACCTGATTCTTACCATTTTGAAGCAAATATTTTACACCATTTTAACCCCAAGAAACATCACATCGTCCATATGTAACTAAATGATTGCCAAGAATTAAGGAAAATATTCTTGGCAGAAGAGTGGGTGAAATGAAGCAAATAGGAACAACTTTGCAACACCATCATACTACGGTGAGAGGGAGCTTACAATGAATTTTATGGCATTGTAACATACACTGTTCTGCCAATCTTTGGTTGCTACTGAGCAAAGAAGTACTGAACAGTGTGTTCCTTCTGAAGAACTCTTGACATGTGTCCTTAAAAAGTAACACAAAACAGCCACTAGGTCAAAAGCACTCAGAAACAACTCTATTGTCATATAGTCAATGACCACTTTATTAGGTACCTCCTGTATCTAAAAGTGGTCGTTGAGTGTAGTTTCATGGTCTTTTGCCACTGCAGCCCATCCACTTCAAGTTACTGTCACCTTCCTGTCAACATGAACACATCTGACCATTCTTCTCTGACCTTTCTCATTAACAGGACATTTTCTCCTACAGAACTACCGCTCACTGGATGTCTTTTTTTGTTTTTCACATCATTCTCTGCAAACTCTAAAGGCATGTGTGTAAAAATACCAGATCAACAGTTTCTGAGATACTCAAACCACCCTGTTTGGCACCAACAATCATTCCACAGTCAAAGTCACTTAGATCACCTTTCTTCCCCATTCTGATGCTTAGTTTGAAAAGCAACTGAACCTCTTGACCGTGTCTGCATACTTTTATGCATTGAGTTACAGCCACATGATTGGCTGATTAGATACTCGAGTTAACAGGTGTACAGATGTACCTAATAATGTGTCTACTGAGTGTAAGATTGTATAATAGGTTTATCCACATCTTGCTCATCTTTGAATATTAAGGAGTGATTCAATTTTGTTACGAATCAGAAAACAAACTATATATAAATCATAAACACAAGAGATTCTGCAGATACTGGAAATCCAGAGCAAGAAACATACACAATGCTGGAGGAACTCAGCAGATCAGGCCACATCTAAGGAAAGGAATAAGCAATCAAAGTTTTGGACCAAGACCCTTCTTCAAGACTCTTAATAGGCCACCAGTTACAAGCCTTGTTGGGTTTCCTCTTTGCAATGAGTGTCTGCACTACCAGCAGCAAGATTTCTGTCTGCTAGTGAAATTTATAGTTGAGCTTGGACTCTACTTCCTAAAATTATCTCAAAAGATCTCAAAGCCAGGTAGAAAATTAGCAATGCAACTCCTACCAGAGCAACGGATGAGATCAGGACGAGTACATTGCTGTTCATGGGAATCTGCTGTGAACAAATTGGCTACTGCTCTTTCTGCAGCAGAAACCACACTTTAAAAGAGGTTCAGAGGTAAGATCAGCAGGTGCCTGGAATGCGTTGCCTGAGTTGGTGGTAGAGAAAGGAACATGAGGGGCATTTTAAAGAGATGTTTAGGTAGGCACATAAACGTGAGGAAAATGTAAGGATATGGACATCTTATATGCAGAAGGGATTAGCTTAGTTGGCCATTTGGTTACTAATTTATTTGCTTCAGCACTACAGTGTTGACCGAAGGGCCTGTTCCTGTGCTGTAATGTTACATGTTCTAAGCATTTAAATAGCTTTGTGATAAAAAGCGATACAATCTGCAAATGTCACCAAATCAATTTCTTACAGATACTCTAACATACAAAATTATGAGGAGTGTGGATAGGGTATGTGGAAGAAGGACTTTTCCCACTGAGGCTGGATGGCACTATAACCAGAGGTCATGGGTTAAGGGTGAAAGGTGAAAAGTTTAAGCAGAACATGAGGGGAAACCTTCTTCAAAAGAGAGTTGTGAGAGTGTGTAATGAGCTGCCAGTGCAAGTGTGCATGCGGGCCCGATTTCAACATTGAAGAGAAGTTTGGATAGGTACATGGATGGTAGGGGTATGAAGAGCTTTGATCCCAGTGCAGGTGGAAGACAGTAGGTAGATTAAATGGTTTTGGCATGGACTAGATGGGCCAAAGGGCCTGTTTCTGTGCTGTACTTTTCCATGACTTGATATTATAGATCTTTTCTTCGCTGTATACTGCATATAGGGTGTCGCCACAGATACACGTCTCTACCAAAAGAGGTGAAAGTCGCTACTTCCCTCCGCTAGCCTGCAGGTCACCACTGGGCACCTGCTTAGCCCCACACCTTCCCCATCACCCCCTCTCCGCCCACGATCAGGGTCACGTGAGGCCATGGGAGCAGATGGTGCAGATCACAAATCCTGGTTGCATGATCATTTGCGTTAGGCAGACAATCTCTGAGGAGTACTGATGACTGGAGTTACTCAGTTTGTCAAGGCACTGCCCAGAAGGCAGCAAGGCCAAACCACTTCTGTGGAAAAATGTGCCAAGGACCACGACTGCCCACTTCACATGGCACATCACATAACGAACAAATGATACTACAATTAATGGATTTTACGACAGATTTTTATTCAGTTTAAAATAAAGACCAGATAGCTTCTTCAATGACCTAGCATAAAGCTAAAATGGAATGTCATGTACATAAAATATTAAATTCTTCTCTCCTTCAATGGATGCTTCCTGACCAGAGGGCTATTTCCAGCTTTCTCCGTTTTTGTTTCAGATTACTGACATCTGCAGCTTTTACTAGACTCCCAAGTTGATAAGTACAGTATGTTAAATAATTACCAAAAGGGCAAAGTGGGAGTGGATGGTAAGGAAGGATGAGGTTCATTAAACAAACACAGGATTTGAATGTGTTGTGTATAAAGGCATTTTTTTCTTGTTATTTTTAAGCTTTGTTTTATTATTGTCACATGTACCAAGACGCAGTGAAAAGCTTGCCTTACATTCAGTTCATACGGATCAATTCATTGCACAGTGCATTGAGCTAGAATACAGTAAAACAATAAGAATGTTGAATAAAGTGTAAAAGCTACCAAAACGTACAGTGCAAGTAAACAATAAAGAGCTAGATTATAACATCAAGAGATTGTTACTGAACACAATAATAACAAAATAAATATAAATACATACATTAGCTCATATACAAGGACTGACTCGATATAAAGTGATGCTAGGGCCAGGGGCTCCCAATCCTTCGGTCAATGGTAGGGGGTCCATGGCACAAAAAAGGTTGACAACTCCTGTGCTAGGTACAGGAGTGTCTGTACATAAGGTTAAATGATGGCGTAGTGGTGGCTGAGGGTGTGGAAGAGTGGGTTTGTCGGTGCAGGTGTTGATCAGCCTTACTGAAAAGAAACTTTTTTTTTTTGAGTCTGGTGGTCCAAGCATGGGTGCCAAGTAGCTTCCTCCCTGATGGGAGTAGACAAATAATCCATGAGCAGGGTGTATGGGATCCTGCATGATGTTATTGGCCCTTTTCCCGCACCTTTCTGTACGTCAGTCTTAGGTGGCAGTTAGGCTGGAGCCAGTGATGCATTGGGCAGTTTTGACCACCCACTGAAGAGACTTCCTGACCACCACAGTGCAGTTTCCATACCACGCTGTGATGAATTGTTGTGATGCTCTCTACTGCATACCTGTAAAATGACATTGTATTGCCACACTTGGAATATTGTAATAGTTCAGTCCAGAGGAGGTTCACAAAGATGATTCTGGGAATGAAGGGGTTTAAAAATGAGGAGCATTTGGCAGCTTTGGGCCTGTACTCACTGGAATTTAGAAGAATGCAGGGGGATCTCATTGAAACTTACCGAATGTCGAAAGGACTAGATAAGGTGGATTGAGAGAGATGTTTCCTATGGTGGGGGCATACAGAACTAGAGGGCACAGCCTCAAAATTGAGGGATGACCTTTTAGGATGGAGGTAAGAAGGAATACTTTTAGCCAGAGTGGTGAATCCGTGGAATGCTCTAAAACTGACTGTGTTGGAGGCCAAGTCCATGGGTATATTTAAGATGGAAGCTGATAGTTTCTTAATCAGTCAGGACATCAATGGATATGGCGAGAAGGCACGTGTACGAAATTGAGTAGGATCCAGGATCAGCCGTAACGAAAAGGCAAAGTGAATTTTGCACCTATGTCTTATGTGCATAGGCCAGCTCTCTTCAGCCTCCTCAGAAAGTAGAGGCGTTGGTGAGCCGACTGTGTAGAATCTGTTCTGGAACCATGAGAGGTTGTACGAAATGAGCACTCCGAGGAATATGAAACTGCTCGCAGTTTCCACTGCTGTGCCACTAATGTACAGAGGGCTGTGAGTGGGGCAAGTTCTTCTGAAGTCAATAATCATCTCCTTTATCTTATTGATGACAAGATATCCAACTGGAATAGAAGCTCTCCCTGAGCCTCGTGGTACATAGTTTGAGGCATTTGCTTCTTCTGCCCAATGGGAGAGAGAAGACAGAACGTTAGGGACGAGTAGGGTCTTTGATTGTGCTGGCGGCTTTGCCAAGGCAGCAAGGTATAGACAGAGTCGAATAAAGGGGAAGCTGGTTCCTGTTGTGTCCAAACTCTCTGTAGTTTCTTGCAGAGTAGTTGCCAAACCAAGCCATCATGCTTCCAGAGAGAATTCTTTCTACGGTGCGGCATCAATAAAGATTGCTTCTGCCCTGCTGTTATCAGATTAGTAAATGGTTTCCTCGTTCAATAGAATCTTGACTTCACCAACCATGTACCTAGTTATGACCTTACACCTTACTGTCTACCTGCACTGCACTTTCCCTGTAGTACTTTATTCCACATTGTGGTTGCTTTACCTTGTTCTACCTCAATACACGGTATAATCATTTGATCTGCATAAACTGCATGCAAGACAAGCTTTCCAATGCATCATGGTGCATATGACAATAATAAACCAATTCTTTTCCACCTTTGAAACTTACTTATCAGTGATCAAGTATTATACTTTATGCACACAATGACCAAATTTAAAGAGGATCTTCACAAGTCTGAATTCACACACAACCTGCACCTCACGGGAGGCCATTGGGCCCATCAATACATCACAGAAACAGACTGCAGGAGCTCATTTGGCCCATCAATACATGATGGAGATGGATTGCGCAGGAGGCCATTGGGTCCATAAGTATGATAGATACTGAGATTGGTGGCTATTGGGCCATCGATGCATCACAGAAACTAACAATACAGGAGACCATTGGGCCCATCGCACTAATGCTAATCAAGATACAATCCAATGCCGAACTTCATATGAGACATTAGACAATAAACGAAATATCGAATACAAAACGTAAGCCAACACACCCTGGCACAGACTCACCTGCAGCTCTGCTTGGGCTTGGAGTATTCTTCTCACCCTCTCCACCTGATGCCTGGGAGGCAGAATCCAGCTCCTTCACACTTTATAATGATTATTATACAATACAATTATTCACGAACTCCCCCCCCCACCTGCAGACTTTAAACTGACCCCGCCCAATTCAGCGCCGACTACTTCTCTCCTGTTTCGAATTAAATCCAGAGAGTGATGACAATAACTATCAACAGTTAACAATATTTGGTATTTTCGGTCATCCCACCCTCCCCACGACGCGTCCTGCAAGATCCTCCGTCTCCCGCTATTGTCTTTCACTTTGTTATCTTTTTCCCCTTTTCTTCGTGCCGCTTGATTTTCATTTACATATTTTAAAGGGTTAATTGTCCTTTTCCCCTCTCTATCCGTGTTTGAACTTGGCCCTGAAACCTGGAGCCGCGACCCCAAACGGCGGCGCCATGTTGATCCGCGGCGGCTGCAATTAAAGGGCGAGGCTCAATGGGCGGGGCTTAACACACAGCCGTCTGCCGACAGGAGATTTCCTTAAAGGGGAAGGGGACAATCGAGGATTGATTCAGGTGGACGCCGGAACAACGCAAAAAGCGCTAGACTCTAAAAACAGCTGTACTGCTGATTTGCCCTTGCAGCAGGACAGGCAGTATCTCCCGTTGCTCCCATCCGTGCTGCTTTCCAGTGTTCACTTGAAGACCCTCGTCTGAGAACTGCTGGGAGCATGAACTCAGGGACTTGGGCTATATTATATATATTTTTTGTGCCTGTACGTTTCCTGCTATCTTACATGTGCTATGTTTGCCTTGTGCTGTGTCTGATTGTTGGTACTGTGTCTTGCACCTTAGCCCCAGAGAAATGCTGTTTCATTTCAGGCTGTAGTCATGGGTATTCATGTATGGTTGGATGACATTTAAACTTGAAATTGAACTTGATCTGTGGGTAAATGGATGATTGACATTTGAGGTCAAGACCCTTCATTTGGACTGGGCGATCTCAACCCAAAGTGTCGTCTGCCCATTTCCCCCTACAGCTGCTGCCTGACCAGCTGAATTCCACCAACAGTTTGTGGATGATGTGTCTCTCTGTCTGGAAAAGTATGTATTCATTTCCTAGACAAAATTTCATGCATTTATGCATCAAGTATTTGAATTTATTTTATTTTCCAACATCTGTATGTGTTTCAGAACAGAATCAGATTTATTAGCACTGACATATGACATGAAAGTTATTGCTTTGCGTCACCAGTACAATGCAAAATCATAAAGTTCTCTCCACCATATATCTATAGAGTTTGTGTTCATATATGTATTTATATGTGCCTTCTATCTTTTTGTGTATTTGAGATATTTTTCAGTGTATTTTTATGTTTATGCATTTAAGCGCACACACCCCCCCCCCAAGATTCACCACAGAGCAGGTTGAAGATAGAGAAGTTAAAATTGGAGTGGGCCAGAAAAGCAAACTGACATAACAACACTAACATAAGAAATAGGAGCAGTAGGTCATCTGGCTTGTGGAGCCTGCTCCACCATTCAATAAGATCATTCCTGATCTGGCCATGGACTCATCTCCACCTACCTGCCTTTTCCCCATAACCCTTAATTCCCCTACTATGCAAAAATCTATTCAACCTTGTTGTAAATATACTTACTGAGGTGGATTACACTGCTTCGTTGGGCAGAGAATTCCACAGATTCACCATCATCTGGGAAAAGCAGTTCCTCCTCATCTCTATCCTAAATCTACTCCCCCGAATCTTGAGGCTCTGTTCCCTGGTTCTAGTCTCACCTACCAGTGGAAACCACTTTCCTGCCTCTATCTTATCTATCCCTTTCATCATTTTATATAACCCTCTTTCTTCTGAATTCCAGAGAGTGCAGTCCCAGGCAACTCAATCTCCCCTCACAGTCTAACACCCTCATCTCTGGAATCAACCTGGTGAATCTCCTCTGTACCGTCTCCAAAGCCAGTATATCCTTCCTCAAGTAAGGAGACCAGAACTGCACACAGTACTCCAGGTGCGGCCTCACCAGTGCCCTGTACAGTTGCAGCATAACCTCCCTGCTCTTAAATTCAACCCCTCTAGCAATGAAGACTAACATTCCATTTGCCTTCTTGATAGCCTGTTGCACCTGCAAACCAACCTTTTGTGATTCATGCACAAGCACTCCCAAGTCCCTCTGCACAGCAGCATGCTGCAATCTTTTACCGTTTAAGTAATAATCTGCTCTTTCATTTTTCCATCCAAATTGGATGACCTGTCATTTATCAACATTGTATTCCATCTACCAGACCCTTGCCAATTCACTTAACCTATATATATATATCTCTGCAGACTTTCCGTATCTTCTGCACATTTTGCTTTTTTACTCAATTTAGTATCATCAGCAAACTTAGATACACTACACTCGGGCTCCTCTTCCAGATCATTAATATATATCATGAACAGTAGCAGGCCCAGCACCAACCCCTGTTGCACACCATTCACCACTAATTGCCAACTAGAGTACCACCCATGTATCCCAACTCTCTGCTTTCTATTAGTTAACCAATCCTCTATCCACGCTAATACATCACCCCAACTCTATGCATCCTTATCTTATGGATAAGTCATTTATGAGGCACCTTATCGAATGCCTTCTGGAAATCCAAGTGAATAACATCCATCTGTTCCCCTCTATCCACTACCGTCATTATATCCTCAAAGAACTCCAGTAAGTTTGTCAAACAGGACCTGCCTTTACTGAATCCATGCTGCATCTGCTTGATAGATCCATTCTTTCCAGATGCCTCATTGTTTCTTCTTTAATGATAGCTTCAAGCATTTTCCCAAATACAGATGTTAAACTAACTAGCCTATAATTACATGCACTTTGCCTACATCCTTCTTCGAACAGTGGCATGACATTCACCATCTTCCAATCCACCAGGACCTGCCCAGAGTCCAGAGAATTTGGTAAATTATCACCAAAACCCCAATTTTGATCTTAATACTGAGTTCTGAATGGAAAATCATGGTCATGCTTCTGGACAGAATGAAGATCACAGAGCCATACAGCATGGAAACAGATCCTTCAGCGCTACTTATCCATACCAACCAAGATGTTTATCTAAGCTTGTCCCATTGTTGAAGATGTTGTACAAAACAGTGGGACCACTTTTGTTTAGCACCTAGAAGAAATTGGCAAATTAGTTTATTATTGTCACGTGTACCAAAACACATATTGTTCATACAGATCAAAATATTTCATAAGGCATTGAAGTAGAACAACGTAAAACAATAGCAATTCAGAATAGAGTGTAACAGCTACAGAGAAAGTGACAAATGGAAAATCAGAATGAAGTACATTGTGAGGTAGAAACATAGAAATATAGAAAACCTACAGCACAATCCAGGCCCTTCGGCCCACAAAGCTATGCCGAACATGTCCTGAACTTAGAACTACCTAGGCTGACCCATAGCCCTCTATTTTTCCAAGCTCCATGTATCCATCCAGGAGTCTCTTAAAAGACCTTATCAGTTCCACCTCCACCACCACCGTCAGCAGCCCATTCCACGCACTCACCACTCTCTGTCTAAAAAACTTACCCCTAACATCTCCTCTGTATCCACTTCCAAGCACCTTAAAAAATATGCCCTCTCATGCTAGCCATTTCAACCCTGGGAAAAAGCCTCTGACTATCCACACAATCAATGCCTCTCATGATCTTGTACACTTCTATCAGGTCACCTCTCATCCTCTGTTGCTCCAAGGAGAAAAGGCCGAGTTCAATCAAGCTATTCTCATAAGGCATGCTCCCCAATCCAGGCAACATCCTTGTAAATCTCCTTTGCACCCTTTCTATAGTTACCACATCCTTCTTGTAGTGAGGTGAGCAGAACTGAGCACAGTACTCCAAGTGGGGTCTGACCAGGGTCCTATAAAGCTGCAACATTACCTCTCAACTCCTAAACTCAATTCCATGATTAATGAAGGCCAATGCACCATATGCTTTCTTAACAACAGAGTCAACCTGCGCAGTAGCTTTGGGTGTCTTATGGACTCGGACCCCAAGATCCCTCTGATCTTCCACACTGCCAAGTGTATTGCCATTAATACTATATTCTGACTTAATATTTGACCTACCAAAATGAACCACCTCACACTTATCTGGGTTGGACTCCATCTGCCACTTCTCAGCCCAGTTTTGCATCTTATCAATGTCCCGTTGTAACCTCTAACAGCCCTCCACACTATCCACAACACCCCCAACCTTTGTGTCATCAGCAAATTTACTAACACATCACTCCACTTCCTCATCCAGGTCATTTATAAAAATCTCAAAGACTAGGGGTCCCAGAACAGATCCCTGAGGCACACCACTGGTCACCGCCCTCCATACAGAATATGACCTGTCTACAGCTACTCTTTGCCTTCTGTGGGCAAGTCAATTCTGGATCCACAAAGCAATGTCCCCTTGGATCCCATGCCTCCTTACTTTCTCAATAAGCCTTGCATGGGGTACCTTATCAAATGCCTTGCTAAAATCCATGTACACTACATCTACTGCTCTACCTTCATCAATGTGTTTAGTCACATTCTCAAAAAATTCAATCAGGCTCTTAAGGCACGACCTGCCTTTGACAAAGCCATGCTGACTATTCCTAATCATATTGTGCCTCTCCAAATGTTCATAAATCCTTCCTTTCAGGATCTTCTCCATCAACTTACCAACCACTGAAGTAAGACTCACTGGTCTATAACTTCCTGGGCTATATCTAGGGTGGGGAACATCATAAAGGACTCCTCCCATCCTGCGCACGGACTGTTTGATCTGCTTCCGTCTGGTAGGCGCTTCAGATCCCTCCAGACTAAGACTAATAGGCACTGGAGAAGTTTTTTCCCTACTGTGGTCACTTTGCTGAACAGTTAACTGCTGGTTAACTGTCGGCTAACTATTACTTGGATTGCACTACCTGTATGTATAATCTATATTTTCATTTATATTTATCATTATTATTGTTATGAGCAGAGACAACATCTGCCGGAAGTAAATTCCTTGTTTGTGCATAGGTACTTGGCGATTAAAGTCTGATTCTGATTCTGATTGTGATTCTTGAATAAGGGAACAACATCCGCAACCCTCCAATCCTCCGGAACCTATCCCATCCTCATTGATAATGCAAAGATCATCGCCAGAGGCTCAGCAATTTCCTCCCTCACTTCTCATAGTAGCCTGGGGTACATCTCGTCCAGTCCCGGTGACTTATCCAACTTGATGCTTTCCAAAAGTTCCAGCACATCCTCTTTCTTAATATCTACATGTTCAAGCTTTTCAGTCCACTGCAAGTCATCCCTGGAAAAATCGAGGAGAGCAAATCTAGAGGAAGACTTCGGCTTGTGTACATCAAAAACCTAGCCAGGTGGCTGCACAACAAGGAAATGGAAGTCATCCAAAGAACGAGAGATAGATCTGTATGGAAAACATGGCTCACCATCGTCCACACTGGATACGGTACCTAGACAGACAGGCAGCAAGTCATCCCTACAATCGCCAAGATCCTTTTTCATAGTGAATACTGAAGTGAAGTAATCATTAGGTATACTTGAAGTATTCATGAAGAATCCATCTTACATACTATGGAACCATTTATTAGTGGGATAGAAGTTGTCCTTGATCCTTCTGCTACATGCTTTCAGGCTTTTGTATCTTCTGCCCGATGGGAGGGGAGAGAAGAGAGACTATCTGGATTGGTCTTTGATTAGGCTGGATGCTTTTTACACCTCATTTCAACCTTAAATGGCCTACTCCTTATTGCAAGACAGTAAACATTAATTCCATAGAAGCAGGATATTCTCACCATTGAGCCCTCTACAATTTAATATTTTGTATTTTTATAGGATTTTTACAATATTTTATAGCAATTTTACATTTTTCGCTGAAGTTGTTTCTCAGAGCGCGTTGACTCAGTCTCTCCTTTAAGCCAGACCTGCCATCACGAGCCAGTCTAGTGAGCATTTACTGTGCTCCTGCTTTCCATTTCATTTCAGGTTTATTACCACTGATATATGATTTGAACTTGAAGTCCTGATGAAGAGTCGCAGCCCAAAACGTCGACTGTTTACTCGTTTCCATAGACACTGCCTGACCTGCAGAATTCTTCCAGCATTTTGTGTGTGTTGCTTTGAATCTCCAGTATCTGCAGATTATCTCACGTTCATGATTTGAAATTTGTTGCTTTGTAGAAGCAGTACAGAGCAAGACTTAAAAATTAATAGAAGCTACAAATGAATTGATACATGCAGTTAATAGATAAGTAGATGGATAGATAATTGGATGATAGAGGAATGATAGAGATAGATAAATAGTGCAAAAGAGGAACAGTGAGATAGTTTTCATGGAAAATTAAGAAATCTGATGGCAGTCAACATTTCAGGTTTGTCATGAACCCTTTGGGTTATATCTACAGGAGGCCCCCAAGCACCCCAGACCTCAGCGCTCTACTTCACCTAAATATCATTAATTTACCTCATTGTGGCCAGTTTTACCTTTTCATTGTTCCCTGAAGTTTTGTCATGTTATTTATTAATAACTGCGTGTTTCTCGTATGACCTACTATTTAAGGTATGCGTGCTGGACACTCACCGCTCAGCCTTGAGCTAGCCTTTCCACAGTGATATTCATTCCAAGTGACCTGTGCATTTTCATTGATTCTGCTGTGAATAAATTCTCGTCGATTTTTAACTTGAGTCTCCAGTTACTCCGTGCCTAGCCTGAGTTCATCACTACAAGGCAGAGATCCCTCAGCAGAACTAGAAAGGGAGGGGACAGAGGCCTAAAGAATAAGGAGCGGGAGTGGAAGGAGGACAAGCTGGAAGGTGAGGGGATAGATGGTGGGGGAGGTGGGTGGATGAAGCAAGAAGCCAGGAGGTGACAGAAGGAAGAGGTAAAAAGCTGAAGATGCAGGAATCTCCTTAGAGAGGATGGTGGAGAAAGGGGCAAAACAGAGAGAGAGATGGTGAGGAGAAGATGATAATTGGAATGGGGAAAGTAAAAAGAGAGAAGGGACGAGAGAGTAATGAATAAGTTATGGAAATTGATATCTTTCCCTCAGGTCAGACAGAATATGAAGTGTGGTTTCTCCAATCTGAGTTGGCCTCAGTAAGAGGAAGCCAGTTTTCTTGAAAAAGGAGGACCTAGTAGATGTTCTGCATTAGAAAGTTACATGACAGATCCTGCCTGACCCATTCGGTTCTCCAGCAACTTGCTTTGAGAGTTACTTAGTGGTCTGTAGAGACATGATGGGCCAAAGGGTCTGTTCTTTCTTAGAAATACATCACAATAAAAAGCCCTTCCGGCCCATCGAGTCCGCGCCACCCAATTACACCCATGTGACCAATTACCCGAATGTCTTTGGACTGTCGGAGGAAACTGGAGCACCCGGAGGAAACCCACGCGGTCACGAGGAGAATGTGCAAACTCCTCACAGACAGCAGCAGATTTTGTGCTGTAAGACCTGCATTGCTTCAACATTAATGCAAAAAGGTTGAAACAAGTATTGCATTTTTAATTCCTGCAGATTTTAGCAGAACAGGCTGTGAAGTTCTAAGTGCCTGCTATCAGTGTTCTTGCAGTGCTTTACAGTGAAACAATGTGTGACATTGTTTTAGCAGCAAGGAAGGGCCAAGGAGTTACAGAGGAAAGAAGATACACATTTCAGTGCTAAATGCTGTGAATGCTCACCAGTTCTGTGAAGCGATTCAATGGTGTAGTGAGTAAATTACCTGATTTTGTAACCCAGAAGCTTGGAGTTACAATGCAGAGAACCGAGTTCAAATCTCACATGGCAACTGCCGATAGTAAATTCGGTTTGGAACATAACAGGGAATGTAGAACAGTACAGCTCAGAACATGCCCCTTTGGCCCAAAATGTTGTGCTGAGTTCTTATCCAACTCCAGGATCAATCTAACCCTTCCTTCCCACATAATGCCCTATTTTTCTTTCATCCACGTGCTTATCTAAATTATCCTAATGTATTTGCCTCTTCCACCACCCCTGGTTGTGCATTCCACACACCCACCTGGTGACATCCGTTAGTCTCACGAGACCATGGATCTGCACCTGGAAAGGTTTCCAGGGTGCAGGCCTGGGCAAGGTTGTATGGAAGGCCAGCAGTTGCCCATGCAGCAAGTCTCCCCTCTCCACGACACCGATGCTGTCCAAGGGAAAGGCAACCACGCTCCATGTAGAAAGCCTACCACCGACATCCCTCTGTTTCCTGCAATCACCTTAAATTTAAGCCCTCTCATATTAGCCATTTCCAATCTGAGAGACTGGCGCTGGCTGTCCACTCTATCAATGCCTCTTATCATTTTATACACCTCTGTCAAATTAATAAAAGAGTGGACAAAAGAGTAAAGTCCTATCTCCAAAGAGAGGAGTCCTAGCTCGTTCACCCTTTCCTCATAAGATGCCCTCTATTCCAGGCAACATCCCTGTAAATCTCCTCTGCACCCTCACTAAAGCTTACACATCCTTCCCATAATGAGGCAACTGGACTGAAGACAATGCAGTTTAGGATCTGGAACTTCAAACTAAAACAAATCTAGGAAATAGCAATGAAATCTCTGAGTTATGCTGAAACCTGCCTCACTGCACTTCAAAATGGTGGACTGATGCACAGTCAAGGACTAAAGTGGCCAGTCTACTATCACTTTACCATCAACTGTGGTGAGAACTACGTACCCAAAGCAGTCAATCCGGGTGCTCCAAAATCAATGGGTGAATCAAGCAATCAGCTCACTAATGAAGTGCAGGTGTAAGCCATTTGTATCAGGTGACCCTGACCTTCAGAGGAAATCTGGCTACTTTCATAAAGCCGTCAGGTGTGGCATGACATAACACCAGGCAATCTGGAGTCCCAGACCAGCCATCAGTTGAGGCAAAGCTTGCATGTTCTAACAGGCTACAAAAAAAACATTGGGCAGTATTGTTGGCAACAACACATCCCTCCCCCAATGAGCTCAATGCATTACATGTACATTTGGAGCAGAAGAGCAATGAAATTACACCACCAACCCCGATGCACCTCTGCCCACTGTTACTGTCAAAGACGTCAGGTCAGTCTCTGATTGTTATGAATCTTGCACTTTACTTGTCTTCAGCTCAAGGGATTCTGCAGATGCTAAAAGTCTTCAGATTCTTTCCTCTTCAGTTCCAATCCTAAGGAAGAGTCGCTGCATGAAACATCAACTGTTTATTCCTCTTCATAGATGCTGCCTGATCTCTGGGTTTCTCCAGCATTTTGTGTGTGTCTCATTTTGTCTGCCTGCCTTTACGCTGCACTTTCTCAGCAGCTGTAACACTATAGTCTGCATTCTGTTTTCATTTCCTCTTGCACTACCTCGCTGAATTTATGCATACAATTATTTGTGTAGATGACACACAAACATATGAACCACATCTTTTTATTTACTTTGTTTATTTATTGAGAGACAGGAGGGAATAGGCCCTTCCAGCCTTTCGAGCCGTGCTGCCTAGCAACTCTCGATTTAACCCTAGCCTTATCGTGGGACAACTTACAAAGACCAATTAACCAGCATATCTTTGGACTGTAGGAGGAAACCCATATGGACATAGGGAGAACGAATAAACTCCTTACAGAGAGCTCACAGTGTGTGTAAAAGAAAACAAACCAATGACCAATTGCTTTAGTGCATCAAAGGAAGAAATCTGTTCTGACCTACATATGACCACAGATCCATAGCAAGGTGCTCTTAATGTCCTCTCAAATGGCCCAACCAACCTGGAGCAATTAGGAAGAACCAATATATATTGGCTTTGCCCATGATGTTAGCCTGAAAAATAAAAAAATCTCTTCTTCTTCTTCTTAAGCCCATCATCCCTGCTGGGGGACAGGACACCAACAGCAGCTCATCATCGTCCTCAGTCCTGGGCCAATAGAATGTTGACTGACCCTGTGGCTTCTGCTTTCACTACATGGCTTCACGCATCTTCCAGGTGAAGATCCTTCCTCTCCCAGGGATGAGGTCTCTGGATAAAAAACACAAAATTCTGGCAGAACTCAGCAGGCCAGACAGCATCTATGGCAGGAGGTAGTGACGACGTTTCGGGCCGAAACCCTTCATCAGGAGTGAAGTAACATGGGATGGTCGAGGGGGGATAAGAAGTGGGGGGAGGGATAAAGTAGAGAGCTGGGAAGTGATAGGCTGGAGGGAAATGGGCTAGGGGGAAGGTGGAGAATTATGGGAAATAAAAGAGAAAGAAAGGTAGGGCTGGGGGGAGATTATAGTGAGGGGGGAAAAAGAGAGAGAAAGAGAACCAGGCTAAAATTATAGATATGGATGGGGTAAGGGGGGGCAGGGGTATCAACGGAGGTCTATGAGTTGAATGTTCATGCCGGCAGGTAGGAGGCTACCTAGGCGGGAGATAAGGTATTGCTCCATCGACCTGCGTGTGGCCTCATCTTGACGGTAGAGGAGGCCATGGACAGACATATCGGAGTGGGAGTGGTCTGTGGAATTGAAGTGTGTGGCCACAGGGAGATCCCGCCACTGCTGGAGGACTGAGCGCCGGTGTTCGGTGAAACGGTCTCCCAGTCTGCGGTGGGTCTCCCCAATGTATAAATGATCTGTGGAATTGAAGTGTGTGGCCACAGAGAGATCCTGCCACTGTGATCATACCAAGAGCCAAAGCTGTCCGGGTCATTGAGGCACACAAACCTCCAAACCATGACAAGGTTGTGGCCCCTTTGAAGCTTGAACTATAAGCCACTGACATATTGAATATACCAGTGAATTGAGCATCTTCTTATAACTTATTGACCAAAATAACACACATAACCTATGTGGCTTAACCAAGATTTAATGTAAGTTTAGCTTACCTTATTGAATTTTCGATTTCATTCTTCCATTATGAAAGTTTATTGCTGTGCCTGCCTGCTTTTATGATCTCAGTAAACTGTTTTCTGTTACTGTCAGAAAAGCAATGGTAGAGAAGTATGTCTGATGTAAACTTGTGACTTCTGCTTCCTCCTGTGTGAACAGGAGAGCTCACTGGAGGTCACAGAGATAGAGTGATACCACATGGAAATGGGTCAATGAGACCTGAGGAAGGTTTTCTTCTGATTCCTCTCTATAAGTGCTATCTGACCTGCTGAGTTCCTCCAGAATTTGGTGTGTCCCCTGGATTTCCAGCATCTGCAGAACCTCTTGTGATTTTAGGATCAGGTTCTTTGGCCCATCATGCCTAACTCAACTAATCTCACTGGCCTGCACGGTTCCATTTCCTTCTACATGTTGCTTATTCTAGTACTTGTCCAGATGCCCCTTAACATAATGTTGGCCAGAAAGAATGACAATCTTCAAATCAGTGAATTCAAATGAATCAAGGACAGTGGAAGCAGTCTTTGTTCTTGCCGTGTGCTTGGGGGATGGAGGTTGCCATTTTGTGAAGACACTCTATTCTTAATTTTGTGAGCTTGACATGCTGGACTTGATTAGTGTTTTAAAGAAGGCACAAAGACTCTTCAGGTAATCTGCTGGACTGGAGGTCATTTCCAAATAAGGAGTTATTTGTGAGGTGTTCTTTGGTTGGCTATAACATGCAGGATTGTGAATGCCTGAGGTGATTCGAGCTCATTGCTGACCAAGAACAAAGAGCCATGAGTCAGCAACTGTCCCTTGATGGGAAGAGGACAATAGATGGATGCTGCTTTGGACCAGAGCCAATGACCAGGTGTTAAAGGCCAGACACATGACCTGAGGCCAATGACACAGGAATGCAACCTTTGAATTGATTAGAAATGGCTATAAAAGTGGATGCTTTGTGTGCGTTGGTGGCGGTAACTTCGAAGAATAACCATCGCAGATACAAGTGAGAAGAACCCTGCGTGAAGCACGTGGAGAGTGAATCGGGACCATGAGGAACAAGGAGCGCCTGGCCAGCGTAAATTCCTCCGCCCGGGTAATACCTTTGCTATTATTTGACTATCCAGGAGAGTCAAGGATACTTAGCAGGTGTGCGCACAAGGTATTTAGTGTATGAATTCACGTACTTGTTAGTTTGAACAATAAAGGTAATTGTCAGTAAATACAGATCTCTCTGTGCCTCACTCAGAATCGTTGGAGGAGGTAGAAGCGGTCTCTCTCTCTCTCTCTCTCTCTCTCTCTCTCTCTCTCTCTCTCTCTCTCTCTCTCGCTCTCTCTCGCTCTCTCTCTCTCTCTCTCTCTCTCTCTCTCTCTCTCTCTCTCTCTCCCCCTCTCTCTTTTGTTTCCAACAATAAGAACATAAGAAATAGGAGCAGGAGTAGGCCATCTGCCCCTTCGAGCCTGCTCTGCCATTCAATAAGATCATGGCTGACCTGGCCATGGACTCATCCTCACCTACCTGCCTTTTCCCCATAACACTTAATTGTCTTACTATGTCTTAAACATATTTACTGAGGCAGCCTCCACTGCTTCATTGGGCAGAGAATTCCAGAGACTCATCACTCTCCAGGAAAAGCAGTTCCTCCTCATCTATATCTATGTCCTAAATCTACTCCCCAGAATCTTCAGGCTATGTCCTCTCGTTCTAGCTCATCTACCAGTGGAAACAACTTTCCTGCCTCTATCTTATCTATCGCTTTCATAATTTTACATGTTTCTGTAATTTTATATGTTTAAACATCATTACTGTTTCTGCCTCCTCCACCTTCTCATTCCTAATTTCAACTGCTCTGTGTGAAAGAATTAATTCAGCAGACCTCTTTTGAACCTCGTTCCTCTTTGCTGTGGTTCAGAAAAATGAGGGGAAATCTCATTCTTTGCAGGATTGTGACTCAGGAGGGTAACTGTTCATCCAGCACATTACAGCTCCAGCGATCACCGACCCAGCTTGAATTCTCTCTGCTGTCTGTAAGGAGTTTGTACTGTATGTTCTTCCCATGACTGTGTAGGTTTCCTCCAAGTGCTCTGGTTTCCTCCTACAGTCCATTATGTAACACTTGGTAGGTTACTTGGTCATTGTAAATTGTCCTGTGGTTAGGCTAGGATTCAATTGAGGGTTGCTGTGAGATGCAGTTCGTAGGGCTGGAAGTGCCTGTTCTGCACACTATCTCAATTATTATGTAAATAAATATACATCAGTTTTAGACTCCCCTACCTTGGAACAAGAAATTGGCAATTTACCCTATCTCATAATTTTATAAACCTCTATCATTTCTCCTTTCGACCTCCTTCACTCCAGGGAAAACAAACTATTCCATCCGCCTTTCCCTGACAACTCAAATCTCCATCCTTGTGAACCTTGTGCACCCTCTCTCTGGTTCCTATTGTGGGGAAGTCTGGCACCAGAGGGCATAGCCTCAGAAAAGAGGGACATCCATCTAGAATGAAGATGAAGAGAAATTGTTTTAGACAGATGGTGATGTATCTGCGGAATTTGTTGCCACATATGGATGTGGAGGTCAGGTCATTGGCAGTATTGAAGGCAGGTTCTTGATTAGTCAGGTTAAGGGGAGAAAGCAGGAGAATGGGGTTGAGAGGGCAAATGGATCAACCATGATGAAATAGCAGAGCGGGCTTGTTTGGCCTATTTCTGCTTCTGTTCCTTATGGCTTTATAGCCTCTAGCTTAATCGGATCCTTCCATTAGTGTGTTAACCAGAACTCCACACAATGCCCAAGTGTGGCTTAACCGACGTTTTGTAGAGTTGTCACATGATGTTGTAAATCTTTTCCTCAGCACATCAGTTGATGAAGGTAAGCATTCCCACGTCTTCCTCAACACCCTACCTGCCTGTTTCCAAATCTTCAGGAACTACACTTAGTTCCACTTTCTCCTGAACCCAATAATGTAATCACTGAGTGTATGTTCATGGTCTTCTGCTGCAGTAGCCCATCCTCTTAAAGGGTCAATGTGTTGTGTGTTCGGAGATGCTCTTCTGCACATCATTGTGGTATTTTGAGTTACTGTCACCCTCCTGTTAGCTTGAACCAGCGTGGCCTTTCTCCCTCTGACCTCTCTCATTAACAAGGCATTTTCACCCACAGAACTCTAGTTCTCCAGATGTTTTTTGTTTATCGCACCACCCTCTATAAACTCTACAGACTATTGTGTGTGAAACTCTGAGGAGATTAGTTCCTGAGATACTCAAACCACCCCATCTGGCACCAACAATCAATCCACACTTAAAGTCACCTTTCTTCCTCCTTCTAATGTTTGGTTTGACAACAGCGGAACCTCTTGACCATGTCTGCATGCTTTTATGCATCAAGTTGCTGCCACATAAGTAGATGATTGGTTATTTGCATTAACGATTTGCAGGTGTACATAGGCATCCATTAGTCTCGAGAGACCATGGATTTGCATCCTGGAAAGTTTTCCAGACTGCAGGTCTGGGCAGGGTTGTATGGCAGACTGGCAGTTGCCCATGCTGCAAGTCTCCCCTCTCCACACCACTGATGTTGTCCAAGGGAAGGGCAAGGGCCGATACAGCTTGGCACTGGTGTCGTCGCAGAGCAATGTGTGGTTAAGTGCCTTGCTCAAGGACACAACACACTGCCTTAGCTGAGGCTCGAACTAGCGACCTTCAGATCACTAGACCAACGCCTTAACCACTTGGCCATGTGCCAACACAGCAGGTGTATAGGTGTACTGAATAAAGTGGCCACCAAGTGTTTATATGTGTAACCCCAGCTAACTAGTAATTGCTTTATTAAGGTCACATGTACTAAGATACAGTAAAAGGTTTTGTATCCAGACAGATCTTTTCATATGCAAAAACACTGAGGTCGTACAGAAGGAGAACAATATCATAATGCAGAATCTAGTGCACCAATATTGGATAAAGTGAATTTACGTTGACAACTAAGGTGCAAGGGCTATGATGAGGTAAGATGAGAAATCAATATTTCATCTTTATCATTAAGGGTTTCCCTAGTGCTCTGCCATTCTCTGTGTATGTCCTGTCCTGGTTTGAAAGATCAAAGTTCAAAGTAAACCTATTATCAAAGTACATATATATCACCACATACAACCCTGAGATTAATTTTCTTGAGGGCATATTCAATAATTCCCTAACTGAATAATAACCATAATAAAATCAATGAAAGGCTACCCCAGCTGGATGTTCAACCAGTGAGCAAAATGCAATAAACTGTGCAAATACAAAATTAAATTAAATACAATAATAATAATAATGAATATCTAGAACATGAGGTGAAGAGTTCTTGAATGTGAGCCCATGGATTGTGGGAAAATGAAGTTGATTGAAGTTATCGCCTTACATTCAAGAGCCTGAGGATTGAGGGGTAGTAGCTTCCCAAAAGGCATTACTTGTCTGAGTGTTTCTATCCACCATCGCTTTTTCATTTTCCCAGTTGTTCAATGTACTGTTATAACTCCTTCATTGTCCACTCCACGGCCAATTTTGGTACCAATTGCAAACTTACTCATACTGATTTCTACATTCTCATCCAAATCATGAATATGCATGTAATGCAAAAGAGGATGCAGCATTTATTCCTGAGGTCCACTGACCATAGACGTCCAGTCTGAAGATTAACCCTGTTGGTGAACTCACTCCATGTGCTCTAACCTCCCAGACTAGCCTACCACGCAGGACCTTTTCAAAGGCCTTGCTAAAGTCCACGTAGATCACATCTACTCTCATCAGTCCTATTAGTCCCCACTTCAGGAACAGACTAAAGACTTCCCTTCCTGTCCAGTTCAGAGAGATTCAGGACCATTCAGCCCTCTGAGTCCACACTGCCCCTCAGCCTCCCATTTACACTAACTCAACATTACTCCTCACAGATTCTGCCTTTCACCTACACATTTGGGGCAAATCACCAAAATCAGGAGCAGAACTGCAGGGGAAACAAGTCTTCCTCAATCCTAAGGGAAAGCTTCAGAAGAAATAGATAGATCTCTGCATTTGTAATCCTACATCCTCTCCCTTTCCCCCTAAAGTGCCCTAGAGTTACGCTGGAACGTTGACTGTTTATTCTCCTGCATAGATGCTTCCTAACCTGCTGAGTTCTTCCAGCATTTTCTGTGTGTTACATTTTACAAGAATTTGGCTTATCTCCAGATAACTCAAAGTATTGGGAAGCGGAAGTGACATGGTTTAGAAGCCTCTGTCATTCACAGAGACTCAAGGCACACTGGCAGGATTGTGATGGGGATGTGGGGAGTGGCTGTCAGAAATAGGGCCAAGCTTCCCATACAAAATATAGGGAATAGCTTCGACTAATTCACACAAAATGCTGGTGGAACTCAACAGGTCAGGCAGCATCAATGGAAAGGAATAAAGAGATGATATTTCATGGTGAGACCCTTCATCTAGAGTTTCATTAGCTTCTAGTAATCCAAGATCAAAGTTCAAAGTAAATTTATTATCAAAGTACATATATGTAACCAAATAAGATGAAGATTAATTTTCTTTGAGCATATTCGTAGGGTATCTAAACAAGGCAAAATAATTTTCCTTCCTGCTCATCTCAGGGAGATGCAAGACTGAAGCAGGCCCTTTGGACCACTGTTCATGCTGACCATCAACCAAGTTACACTAATCCTACGTTGCTCCGCTCAGATTCTGCCATTTGTCCATGCTCTGGGGGCAATCCATGGCATCCAATTCCCCTAGCAAACTGCATACCTTTGGGGTATACGAGGAAGCTGAAGGATCCGGAGAAAGCCTATGCAGTCACAAGGAGAACATGAAGACTCATCAGAAACACCATTCAAGGTCAGGATTGGCACCATGTCTCCAGCAGCTCTACCAGCTGCACCAGCGACCCACCCCATCAGCAATAACACAGAATATTCTCCACAAAACCATAGTACATAGGAGCAGGACCCATAAACATTCTCCATTGAAAGAGAACCCATAAGCCTTCTCCATAAGTGCAGAACCTATAATGTTCTCCATAAGACCACAAGACAGAGGAGCAGAACCCATAAACCTTCTCCATAGGAGTAGAACTATAGGAACATAACCTGTAACATTCTCCATAAGACATAGGAGCAGAATTACACCATTTGACCTACCGTATCTGTTCCAGCATTCCATCATGTCTGATTTATTATCTCTTTCAACCCCATTTTCCTGCCTTCTTCCCATTATCTTTAATGCCCTTACTTATCAAGAAAGGTTCTCTTAAGTTAAAGCAGATGAGGGTTCGAAAGGTTGTCCATGATCTTCCTGTAGGGATGCCTATTCTCCGAGTCAAAATGCAAATATACTCTCACAAATTTCTTCTTGTTGAATGCTGCATCTCTTTGGAGCACTCAATCCAAGAAAATAATGGACAGAGCCTTGACAGGCAAGACATGGAAAGGCTAGGTTTGAATTATGAGGGAGAAGTAACAAGGTGGGATTGCGGCCAAGATCATATCAGCAGTGAACACAAAGCAGACTCAGGTAACCATATGTCCTCTTTTTGCTCCTGTTCGTTATGCTCTTGCATTGTTGAGCTCCCAGGGTTTAATTAATATCATGTGTTTTATGGTCTGTGAGCAGCACACTTCATTAATCAGGAGTGACTTAGCATCTGCCTGCCCTGCTTCCATGCAACATTGTAGTTAGACCTATTGTGTGTGTTCATGAAGGGTCATTTGGCTGTGATGCACCATCAATAACTCTCAGAGACGTGAGGTGAGATATAGGATTTTATTCGCTGGAAGAGAGCAGTCAGCAGCAAGAGATCACCATACGACATCCTGGAGACTGAGGAAGGAGCAGTGCCTCCAATCGCCTTTATACAGGGGTCTGTGGGAGAAGCCACAGGAGCAGTCAGCGGGGGGGGGGGGGGGGGGCGTGTCCAGCCAGGTATATGTAGTTCACCACAGGCTGAGAGGGTGCCCAGAGGTGGAAATAAGTCAGATGCCATTGCATTTGTGTATTGTATGGCTAAGAATTATGGGGTGCACCTAAGAGGTCATGGGGATGATTATTAATATGACCTATGATCCAAATGTGTCTTTATCCATTATTCCTCTCTGGGTATCTCCTTTACCCAGGGTAGATTTGACTCTTCAGGAGAAGCTGTAAGAACATGACCAATGTACATCTGAAGAAATAGTACATACTTGCTGATTACACCACTGGCGCTTAGGGCAGCAATGAACGTCCTCCATCTCAGACCATCCTTCATCATATCGGTAGCTTCTTCTCAGATTTCACTACTGTCAGCCGTGAAAGTCCCAGATGGAGACCCAGGAATACCGTCACACTCAGATATGGAAGAATTCTTCATTGCTGTTTCCGTAACTATTTTGTTTTACCAGTCAGGGTTGCTAGCCATGAGCTGAACTCCTGAACCTGGGGGACCAGTGGACCACTCTTAGTCTGGCCTCAAAGCATTTACCTGTTTCGCATGGGTGACCCAACCAAGGGCCAAAACAGAAAGCCCAGTCCAGCCAACATATCTCTCTGGGACATTGAAGCTTGCAAGCCTCCAAATCCAAAGACAAGATTGTGGTTCTCTTGGAGGTGAAGATGTAGTGGTGACCAAATATATGCATCATCAAGACTATGGGATGGTTCCAGTGTTCACAGATGGCTCTGAAGACCCAGTGTCTTACCGGTGCTGCAGTCTATATCACAGAATTTCAGGTGTCAATTAGAAAAAGGTAATCTAATAAACTTTAAGTTTATACCATTGAAATGGTGACAATCCTTCTTGCATTGCGTGGATCAATGCCTAGCTGTGGTGTTGTCTGTTATGATTCTTTCTCTGTATTGTGTAGTCTTAAGGTGCATACATCCAATAGTCATCCAGACCTTTTGTTGGAAGTTCAACAAACATTAATACGCCTGCAGCATTTAAAAGAGTATGCCTGCTTTTTGTCGATCCCAGCTCGTGTGGAGGTGGAAGCAGTCAATAGGATGGCTACACAATCTATGAAGGTCAGTGCTGTTGATATTGATATTCCTCACAGTAAGGGGGAGGCAAAGGTTTTAATTAAGGACCATGTTCACTCAATCTGGCAGGGACTGGGCACAAAATTGAAGGGGAGACATTTATATGGAATTTAGAAAGACGTTACTTCACTTTGGAGGAGAGGATGGCCCCAGAAGGGAGGAAGTTATAATTATTCTCCTTAGACTTGGCCATACTGGTTTGAACTTGTCAGGTGAATGTAGATGGAGTGAACTACCAGAGGTAGGTCTCACATATGTCATTGAATTGTAGGACAGATGAGCGGGAGAGAGAGCAAACATCGGGAACCAAGATGTTACTTTGGAGAGTTTGGCAGGCTATGAGCAAGAAGCGCAAGAGACATATAAGCAAATATTTAAATTCTAGAAACTTGTTGGGTTGTTTAATACAATTTAAGTCAATAGCATTGGGTGTTCATCTATTTATTTAGTTAGCTATTATTATTTTTAAATTTTTTTATTTCAGATCAAGTTGGTAAAACTTGAGGTATGGGCATAGCCAAGCACACTCATTTGACAATTGCTAGGAATGTTTGGACTATTCTAGTGGTATTTAGTATTGTGGCTTTCTGAACATCTACATAAATATTGCTGAGGCACTAATTGTTTAAAGCTATTGTGTAGTGACTTTGAGATGACACCAGTTGCAGATATTACTATCAGGACAATGTGTACCCTGTTCATGTTCCAAAGTCTCTCAATTTCCTCTTTTAATTCAGCATATCTCTGGTGTTCTTCACTTATTGATGTCTGTAAGTTATGTGTGTTTGGAATGGCTATATCTATTAAATAAGTTGTTCTTGTTTGTTTAATGTATCATTGTTATGATCCTTATTATTTGTATTATTTCTTCTTGGGGGTGGTGGTAGGTGTTAAAATCACTCTCCTGAAACCTCCTCACACTCGAGTTCGGTAGGTGGCGGTAATTGACGTTTTTAGTTGGGCTGCCAACTGCCAATAAAAAGCATAGAAGACAAGAGTGGGTAGGAACACGTACAAAATGCTGGAGGAACTCAGCAGACCAGGCAGCATCTATGGAAAAGAGTACAGTCGATGTTTCCGGCCAAAATCCTTTGGCAGGACTGGAGAAAAAAAGCTGAGGAGTAGATTTAAAAGGCGGGGGGAGGGGATAGAGAACCACCAGGTGATAGGTGAAACCTGAAAAGGGAGAGATTTTAAATCTACTCCTCAGTCCTGCTGAAGGGTTTTGGCCCAAAACATCAACTCTACTCTTTTCCATAGATGCTGCTTGGCTTGCTGAGTTCCTGCAGCAGTTTGTGTGTGTTGTTTGGATTTCCAGTATCTGCAGATTTTCTCTTGTTTGAGGGTAGTTAGGAGACCAGATCTGTGATCAACTCAGCAGTCTGAGGAAATCATGAGGCCCCAGGAACCTGCTGAAACCCTCACTGTACATGGTGGTTCAGAAGAATGAGGGCCGATCTCGTTCTTTGTCGGAGAGTGGCACAGTAGTGCAATGGTTCATATAAGGCTTCACAACGCCAGTGATCACCGATTGGGCTTCCATTCCCACCATGGTCTGTAAGGAGTTTGTACGACTGTGTGGGTTCTGCCCGGGTGCTCCAGTTTTCTCCCACATTCCAAAGAGGTACAGATTGGGGTTAGTAAGCCGTGGGCATGCTATGTTGGAGTCGGAAGCGCAGTGAAACTTGTGGGTCACAAGCAGACTGTGTTGGTCTTTGCCACGAACATGCATTGCACTGTATGTACATTTCAATGTACAGTACATGTGATAAATAAAGCTAACGGGCGGCAGACTGTGCTCTGCTCTTCCATTGCTGCTATTCTGAGTTGTGTCCTGAGGCGAGCTGTGACAGTGGCCAGGCCTTTCCAAATGGAACTCTACTTGGACACTTCCGGCGGTGACGCAAACCTCTCTCTGGGGCAGTTCCGAGGTGCCCAGAGGCCTTTGAGGGACCACCTCAGTGGTTCTCACCAGTATGCTCAGGATATGCCTCAGGCAATCACAGGAATAGCTCAGTGGTCACAGTTTTCCAGTAAACCACTCACTCCACAATTCAGATTAGAATTTCCGCTTGTGTTTCATCAACTGACATTAAAGAAGGACTCTGGGTACCCGAATGGAGGCATGATTGGGTCATTGGCTTGAACTGTATTTTCTATTGCACTCTGAACTTCTTAAAGTAATATTTCTCATTTTATAAATACATACAAAATGCAGGAGGGTATCAACAGGTCAGGCAACGTCTACGGAGATGAATAAACAGTCGACATTTCGGGTGGTAAATTGGATTAGTAAGTATGCAGATGATACTAAGATAGGTGGAGTTGTGGATAATGAAGTAGGTTTTCAAAGATTGCAGAGAGTTTTAGGCCAGCTAGAAGAGTGGGCTGAAAGATGGCAGATGGAGTTTAATGCTGATAAGTGTGAGGTGCTACATTTTGGTAGGACTAATCAAAATAGGACGTACATGGTAAATGGTAGGGCATTGAAGAATGCAGTAGAACAGGGTGATCTAGGAATAATGGTGCATAGTTCCCTAAGGGTGGAATCTCATGTGGGTAAGTTGGTGAAGAAAGCTTTTGGTATGCTGGCCTTTATAGATCAGAGCATTGAGTATAGGAGTTGAATGTAATGTTAAAATTATACAAGGCATTGGTGAGGCCAAATTTGGAGTATTGTGTATAGTTCTGGTCACTGAATTATAGGAAAGATGTCAACAAAATGGAGAGAGTACAGAGGAGATTTACTAGAATGTTACCTGGGTTTCAGCACCTAAGTTACAGAGAAAGGTTGAACATCTTTATTCTTTGGAGTGTAGAAGATTGAGGGGGGACTTGATAGAGGTATTTAAAATTATGAGGGTGATAGATAGAGTTGACATGGGTAGGCTTTTTCCATTGAGAGTAGGGCAGATTCAAACAAGAGGACATGAGTTGAGAGTTAAGGGGCAAAAGTTTAGGGGTAACATGAGGGGGAACTTCTTTACTCAGAGAGTGGTAGCTGTGTGGGACAAGCTTCCAGTAGTGCTAGAGGCAGGTTTGATTTTGTCATTTAAAAGAAAATTGGATAGGTATATGGATAGGAAAGGAATGGAAGGTTATGGGTTCAGTGCAGGTCGGTGGGACTAGGTGAGAGTAGGCATTCGGCACAGACTAGAAGGGCCGAGATGGCCTGTTTCCATGCTGTAGTTGTTATATGGTTATATATAGACCCTTCACCAGGACTGGAAAGGAAGGGGCAGAAGCCAGAACAAAAAGGTGCGAGAAGGGGAATGAGTACAAACTGGCAGGTGATAGGTGAAACCAGCCAAGGGGGAAGGTAGGAGGGTGGGAGAAGGGGTAAGAAGCTGGCAGGTGATAGGTGGAAGGGGTGAAGAGCTGAAGACAAAGGAATCTGATAAGAGGCGAGAGGGGAGAAAAGGAAGGAGGAAGGGACCAGAGGACAGGTGAAAAGGGAGGTAGTGAGATGGTAGTCAGAATGGGAAAGAGAAATAAAGAGGAGGGGTAGTGGGTGGAGAAATTACCAGAATTTAGAGAAACCAGTGTTCATGCTGTCAGTTTGCAGCATGTCCGGGCTGGAGTTGCTGGAACGGACTTGGAGGCAATTTGAGGCAGAGCAGAGGCGAGGCAAGCTGAGGAAAGATCCGAGCCGAATTGGAAAGATTGGATACTTGCTATATCGAGGTGGCAGAGCCCGAGCCTGTGGGTGAGCAATGACCTGGTTCAAGCGCCAGGCAGATTGAAATCATCGGGGTGTTGGGGTCAGAGGCAAGAGATGGGCTGGTTCGGCTCGCTGCTCCGCGGGTTTACTAGTCTCTGAGCTGCACTGAAGCCATGGCCTGCAATCAGTGGACTTCAGGATCAGCTGCAGTGAGGCCTGGCGTTGTGAACTTCAGCTCGGAATGCCATTTGCTCAGGCTTTTGTTATTTGCATTTATTAGTTTATTATTTTCTCTCTCTCTCTCGCTGCAGACTGACTGTTCGGACAATCCTTCTTTTGTTTTAATGGGTTCTATTGGGGTTCTTTGTTTTGCAGCTGCCTGTAAGGAGATGAATCTCAAAGTTGCATAAAGAACAGATGCTTTGATAAAAAAACTGTACTTTGAACTTTAATTCTAACCCATATGTCTTCTGGAATGTGGGAGGAAACCAGAGCACATGGAGGAAATCCATGTGGTCATGGGGAGAACGTACTAAGTCCTTACAGACAGCAGAGGGAATTGAACCCTAATCATACGATTGCTGATGTAAAACGTTATGCTAAACATTATGCTACCATGTTAGTCACATGGTGTAAATGGGTAGTGTGGGATCATTTGGCCTGAAGGGCATGTTATTGGGCTATATCTCTAAATTTAAAAAAAAATAATTATCTCACAGAGTCATGGAAAAGTACAGCACAGAAACAGGCCCTTTGGCCCATCTAGACATGCCAAACCATTTGAAGTGACTAGTACCATCAACCTACACCTAGACCATAGCCCCCCATACCCCTGTCACACAGGTGCCTGTCCAAACTTCCCTTAAACGTTGAAATTGAGCTCAAATGAACTACTTGTGCCGGCAGCTCGTTCCATACTCTCACCACTCTCTGAGTGAAGAAGTTCCCCCTCATGTTCTCTTTAAATTTTTCACATTTTGCCCTTAACCCATGACCTCAGTGGAAAAACCCTGCTTACATTTACCCTATCTATACCCCTCATAATTTGTATACCTCTATCAAATCTCCCCTCGGTCTTCTACGTTCCAAGAAATAAAGTCCTAACCTATTCAATCTTTCCTTATAATTCAGATCCTCCAGACCCAGCAACACCTTGTAAATTTCTGTTGCACTCTTTCAACCTTATTTACATCTTTCCAGCGGGTATGTGATCAAAACTACACACAATACTCCAAATTAGGTCTCACTAACATCTTTTACATTTTCAACATAACATCCCATCTCCTGAAGTCAATACTTTAATTAAAGAAGGCCAATGCCCCAAAAGCTTTCTTTATAATCCTGTCTACCTGTACCACCACTTTCAATGCATTATGGACCTGTATTTCCAAATCCCTTTGTTCTTCCACACTCCCCAGTGCTCCACAGTTCACTGTGTAAGACCTACCCTGGTTGTTCCTACACAAGTGCTAAACCTCGCACTTGTCTGCATGAAATTCCATCAGCCAATTTTCAGCTCAATTTCCCAACTGGTCCCGATCCTGCTACAGGCTCTGATAGCCCATGGGTATCTGTAAAACCAGAGCCCATTTGTTACCCGGGAACAGCTGTATTTTTGATGTTTATTTTCAAATTTTGCAGCAGAGGGAGACATTGCACAGCATAATTACCTGCAGCGACAAGTAGAGTGAAAAAGATTTGGCAGATGCTTGAAATCCAGGTTAACACACACAAAAAGCTGGAGGAATTCAGCAGTTCAGGCAGCATCAGGGAATAAACAGTCAGCATTTGAGACTCCTCATCAGGACGAGAAGACGGGGAAAGTAAGATTCAAAGTTCAAAGTAAATTTATTATCAAAGTACATATTTGTCACCATACACAATCCTCAGATTAATTTTTTTGCTGACATATTCAACTTTATTCCTGTATGGTGTTGGGAAGAAGGAGGACACCTCAGATGTCCTGGAATGCAGCCTCATGTTGAGAACAGATGTGGCAAACCAGTGTTTGGAGTCCGTTCCAGGCAAATAGCACTCTCTGTGGAAACAAAAACTTTACCCATGTATATCTTTTTAAACTTTCACTCCCCCATCTCAAAGTTATGCCCTCAAATACATGACACTTCTACCCAAGGAAAAAGATTGATTGTCTACTCTATCGATACCTCTCATAACCTCATAAAATTCCATCATGGTGCCAGAGCATGATGACTCAGAACAAGATGCTCCCTGCCAATTTACTTGTACTTCATTTGTTCCACTCTTATAAGTCTAAATTCTTCCTCTCTAAGAATTTCAAAAAATGTTCTTTTAAATCTATTTACATGTCTGTTGATCTTCTGTTCTCCAGGAGCTACTGGTCTACTAAAGTGACTCTTGGGCAACATTCCCTGTTGTTTGTAACAACCAGGGTGCACAAATATCTTGTGCTGTGCAATTTTTTTGCCCAGTGACTACAACATGTGTGAACTGCATAACTTCTTCAATAAAAACAGTATTGATCAGCCAGTTCTAAAATCTGCAGACAAATCATTGCAAGCTCCACGCTGTGAGCACCATGTGCATCAGAAAATGGAAAAGGAAAGGTGATTGTGTACGATCGTGAAAAACGTGCCAGCGAGGTAGAGGGTGATAACCTGTTGTGTGCAGTTTAAGTTCCTTTGTGAGCTAGTAGCAAAAGATGTGTGCGCGCACTCAGGCGTACACCTTAGAGCAGGGGTGTCAAACTCATTTTAGGTCACGGGCCGGATTGAGCAAAATGCAGCTTCATGCGGGCCGGATCAGTCGGACGCGTGCGAACGCAGCTTTCGTTGCCTCCGTTTTTTCAGCCTGCTCTCATGTGTCTCAGTCTCTGCTATAACTACAAAGTGTTTCACTTTACAAATTCCGTTTCTTATGAAGAAGACTGCCGAATAAACACTAAAAACCCTGAAAACCTGGTACCTGAATAAACTCAGCATTAGCCATATCATACGCCATAGGCGCTTCGATTACTGGGGCCAGCTTTAATAGTAATTAGATATTATCTCGCGGGCCAAAGATAATTCCACCGCGGATTTGGCCTGCGGGCCTTGAGTTTGACATATATGCCTTAGAGGGAACATTGCTCTTGGATCATCTTGCAGTTCATTGTCTACCTTCACTGCACTCTCTCTGCAGCTGTTACTCTTTATTCTGCATTCTGTCGCTGTTTTATCACATTCTAGCTCAATACACCGTTGAATATGATCTGTATGGATGACATACTGAAGTTTTCCACTAAATTAGGACTGGAAAGGAAGAGGGAAAGAATCCATCATTCTGGCTTCTTCACCCTTCTTTTCCAGTCTGAATGAAGGGTTGAAACATCAACTGTTTATTCATTTAATAAGGTACTAAATGACTTGCTGAATTTCTCCAGCATTCCACGTGCGTTGCTCTGGATTTCCAGCAAGTGTACAAGTTTCTCCCTGTACTTCGCTACATGTGACAATCATAAACCAATTTACCAACATGAGAGGTTCGGCAGATCTTGAGGAACACAGCCAAAGTGATGGAGGAACCAGCAGGCCAGGCAGCATTTATGAGGGAAAATAAACCGTTGACGTTTTGGACTGAGAGGACTGGAGAGGAAGGGAAGAAGCCAGAATAAGAAGGTGGGGGTGTGGGTGTTTGGGGTGGGGCAAAAGTACATACAGGCAGGTGATAGGCGACTAGCAATGTACCAAATTACCAGTTCTTCTCTCAGCTTCCAATAAAAAGTAATGGATACAGCCTAGTCCATCATTGGTAAAGCCTTCCCCAGCACTGAGCACATCTACATGAAACACTGTCGCAGGAAAGCTGCATGATAATCAGGGATCCCCACCACCCAGGACTTGCACTTTTCTCACTGCTGCCATCAGGAAGCCTCAGGACTCACACCACCAGGTTCAGGAGCAGTTATTACCCCTCAACCATCAGTCCTTTGAACCAAAGGAGGTTACTTCACTCAACTTCACTTGCCCCATCATTGAAATGTTCCCACAACCTATGGACTCACTCTCAAGAACTCTTCATCTCATGTTCTTGATATTTATTGCTTATTTATATTATTTCTTTCTTTTTGCATTTGCACAGTTTGTTGTCTTTTGCATACAAAGGTTCAACACCCAAGTTGGTACGGTCCTTCACTGATTGTTACGGTTATTATTCTATTATAACTTTTCTGAGTATGCCTGCTAGACAATAAATCTCAGGGTTGTATATGGTGATGTACAGTATATATACTTTGATAATAAATTTACTTTGAACTTTGAACATTGAACCAAAGATGATGCCAGCAAACAACACTACCAATGGCGACATCTTCAATACAGTCCATGAAACAATTCCTTTCACTTCTTTTGCATCTTCCTTTTACTTCAGATGTGGCTCTGCTACTGTTAGGGCCCGCTATTGACATTCTGGCGGTGTGACTTCGGGCTGATTGGATGATCTGGCGCTTTGCTGGCTCTCAGAGAGTTCCACAAGGCTGCAACCAAAAGCTGCAGCACGGGGACCAGGAAGCCAGGAGACGACGCACGAACCCATGGCCCACTCCATTTCTTGCCGATCCCGCGGATTAAAGCGCAGAGGACGTTTGAAACCATCGAGGCAGGTGCGGAGGCGAGTGAGGGTTCAGTGCAGTCTAACCAGCCTTTTGCTCACTGCTGCCAGAGAAGGTGCCAGTGTGTGGCAGTCTCTCGCTCTCTCTTTGCTCGTTGCTCCCGAGGGAAGGTCCTTGCATCTGAGTGATCTCTCTCTGTCCCTTGATGCTGTCAGAGGAAGATGCTGGCACAAGGTTTAATTGATGCAGCTTGTAGAACTGGACACTAATTCAGTTTTTATGATGTTTTAGTTCTGCTTGCTCTTTTTTTGTTACTACCATTGGGCCTTTTTGAATTGGCCAGCAGATAATGAACACAGGGCTGAATTGTACTGAATTAAGTCTTCTGATTTTGTGTTTTATAATCTGTGTTTTCACTCTTTTTTTGCTGCCATTTGTGTAAGGGGCAGGGATGTTTGATGGTTTTTTTTTTAACTGGTTCCATGGTTCTTTGTTTCGTAACTGTCTGAGGGAAGATGAGTTTCAGGGTTGTAGACTGCACACATACTTTGATGACAGATGTACTGTACTTTGAGTCTTTGAACAACCAGAGTCTGATCAGCATCTCCTCAAGTCACATATTCTGTAATTCCAGCAGAGCATCCTGCTGAACACCTTCACAAAACATCATGATTGTGAAAAGCAATTGATATATCATCATAATCTTGAACTATTTTCTGCAAATTCCCAAAGTTCTTGATCTGATACGTTCTCACGCCTCACCAGTGAATTTGTCAAGAATGGAGCAGTCATTGGATTTGATGTTCACTGTTAACACACAAAGGCCTTTTGGTGGAGAGAAGCTCATCAGCCTTTGAAAGGTGGATCAATGGGGTTTACTCTGATGCGAACATCACTAAAAGTTCAAAGTTGGAAATAAATTTATTATTAATGGGGGGGGGGGGGAGCAGTATGGAGATACATCTCTACCAAAGGAAATGTAAGGCATTCTTTCCCTCAGCAAGCCTGCAAGTCACGCTTGGGCAAAGTGTAGCACCTGCTTAGTCTCCCCTGATCAGGGTCATGTGAAGCCATGGGAGCAGCTGGTGCAGATCACAAGTCCTGGTTATGCGACCACTGACGCCAGGCAGACAATCTCCGAAGAGTATTGATAATGGCTGGGCTCACCTGTCTTGTAAAGACACTGCCCAGAAGAAGGTAATGGCTAACTATTTCTGTAGAAAAATTTGCCAAGAACAATCATGGTCATGGAAAGAGAAAAAGAAGAAGAGCTGTCTTAGATTAAAGACAGATGAAAAAGCATAATCGTCCATGTCGTACGACACAGCACATAATGATGATGACTCCTTTATATCAGATTTTAGCCACTCTAGAATCTCAATTATATCTCACTTGGCTTATATCCCAGCATACACATCTGCTGGTGAAAACTGTTGTGAAATAATTATTTCTCACCTCAGACATGCCTTCTGTCTCTATGCGTATGCGTTGGATTAGTTCCACCCTTATATTGCAATCCTTTTCCTATTCACATGCCCATATCATTTTTCAATTTCCTTTTAACCAGTGGATCCCAACAATTTGTACACCATAGACCCTTACCATTGACCGAGGGATTCAAAGTACCGCACAGCTTTCAGGACATCACTGTATCACTGTTGTGCCCCCTGTGATCAACAAATCAAATGATCTTCAACACAAGAGATTCTGCAGATGCTGGAAATCCTGAACAACACACACAAAATGCTGGAGGAGCTCAGCATCTATAGAGAGGAATAAATTTTGTTCCATATTCGTTATTTTCCCTCTTAATGTCAGAAGAGGATGGAAATATATCTCTGCTGAAGGAGTTATAAGGCATTCCTTCCCTCTGATAGTCTGCAGGTGCACCTTGGGCAAATTGTCGCACCTGCTTAGCTCCCCCGATCAGGGTCACCTGAAGCTATGGGAGCAGGTGGTGGATGGTCGTACGAGCGGCTGATGCATGTCACAAGTCCTGGTTATGCCACCACTGCTGCCAAGCAGACAATTTCGAATGAGTATTGATAATGCCTGGGGTCATCTGTCTTGTGAAAGCACTGCAAGAAGAAGGCAATGGCAAACCACTTCTGCAGAAAAATTTGCCATGAACAATCATGGTCATGAGGCCATTGTTCCCTACATCATACGACAACACATATATTGATGAAGATCAACATTGCTAAAAGTTAAAAGTTCAAAATAATTCTTTTATTAAATTAGTCACAAAAACCGACCCTGAGATTCATTTACTTGCAGGCATTCACAGCAGAACAAAGAAATCCTATAGAATTCATGCACACAAACAAGGCTGAAAAACTGTGCAGATACAAAAATGTAATAATCATAAGACCATAAGACATTGGAGCAGAATTAGGCCATTCAGCCCATCGGGTCTGCTCCACCATTCCATCATAGCTGATCCCAGATCCCACTTAACCCCACACATCTGCCTTCTCGCCCCTTCATTCCCAGAATTTTCCTTGTGAACCTCCTCTGGACTCTCTCCAATGCCAGCACATCCTTTCTGAGCTACAGGGCTCAAAACTGTTGACAATACTCCAAGTATGGCTAACTCGTGTCTTATAAAGGCACAGCATTATCTCCTTGTTTTTATATTCTATTCTCCTTGAAACAAATGCTAACATTGCATTTGCCTTCTTCACCTCAGATTCAACCTGCAAATTAACCTTCTGGGTGAGGAATCTTGCATGGGAGTCCCTCTGATGTTTGAACCTTCTCCCCATTTAGATAATAGTTAAGTTAAAGTTAAAGTCTGTTCAGTGGCGTGAAGCAACTGAGAGTACGAGACTCCCTGAAAGGACACCAGTCTATCGTGAGGTTAACCCCCAGCATTTTGCCGGTACCCATTTTCAGCTGGGTCGACTGGAGCAGTGTGTGGTCAAGTGCCTTGCTCAAGGACACAACACGCTGCCTCGGCTGCGGCTCGAACTCACGACCTTCAGATCGCTAGTCCAATGCTTCAACCACTTGGCCACATGCCACATTTAGATAATAGTCCGTGCTATTGTTCCTTTTACCAAAATGCCTTATCATAAATTTCCTAACACTGTAATCCATCTACCACTTTTTTGCCCATTCTTCCAATTTGTCTAAGACCTGCTGCAATCACATTGCTTCCTCAGCCCTACCTACCACCTATCTTTGTATCATCCGCAAACTTTGCCACAAAGCCGTCAATTCCATTATCTAAGACATTGACAAACAATGTGAAAAGTTGTGGTCCCAGTTCTGATCCTAGAGGAACACCTCTAGTCACTGTTAGCCAACCAGAAAAGGCCCTTTTATTCCCATTCACTGCCTCCTGCCTGTCAGCCATTCCTCTGTCCATGCCAGTATCTTTCCTGTAACACCATAGGATTTAATCTTGTTGAGCAGCCTCATGTGTGGCACCTTATCAAATGCCTTCTGAAAATCCAAGTAAATGACATCCACTACCTCTCCTTTGTCCACCCCACCTGTTACTCCTTGAAGATTTGTCAGGCAAGATTTCCCTTGACAGAAACTGACTTATTTTACCATTAGTCTCCAAGTACCTCAAAACCTCATCCTTAATAATAGACTCCAATGCTTTCCCAGCCACTGAGGTTAGACTAACTGGCCTATAATTTCTTTTCTTTTTGCCTTCCTCCCTTCTTAAAGAGTGGAGTGACATTTGCAATTTTCCAGTCCTCCAGAGCCATGCCAGATTCTTGAAAGATCATGACCAATATATCTGTTATCTCTTCAGCAACATCTCTCAGGACTCTGGAATGTAGTCCATCTGGTCCAGGTGACTTACGCATCTTAAGACCTTTCAGATTGCCCAGCAATTTTTCCTTTGTAATAGCAATGACACTCACGGACCTCTGGCACGCTTCTGGTGTCTTCCACAGTGAAGACGGGGGCAAAGTACTCATTAAATTCATCTGCCATTTGTTTATGTGGACAGGTCTCTATCAGCTTTGCTCATCTGGCCACAGCAATTTTTCCCCATTCTTCCTTACAAAACTGCTCAAGCTCTTTCAGATTGCAAGGGGATCGTGAGTGGACAGCCCGTTTCAATTGGATTGAGGTCTGGACTCTGACCTTGTCACTCCAGGACATTAGTTTTGTTGTTTTTAAGCCATTCTTATGTCACAGTTCTCTTGCAGACTGCATCAGGTTTTCCTCCAGGATTTCCCTGTATTTTGCTGCATTCATTTTGCCCTCTACCTTCACAAATCTTCCAGGGCTGGCTGCAGTGAACCATCCCCACAGTATAATGCAGTCACTACCATGCTTCACAGTAGGGATGGTGTGTTTTTGATGATCTGCGGTGTGTGGCTTATGGTGTTTAGTCTGATAGCCAAAAAATTAAATTTTAGTTTTATCAGACCATAGAAACCTTCTTCCATCTGACTTCAGAGTCTCCCGCATGCCTATGGTAAACTCTAGTCAGGATTTCATGTGAGTTTTTTTCATTAGTGGCTTTCTCTTTGCCACTCTCCCATAAAGCTGTGACTGGTGAAGCACCCGGCAACAGCTGTTGTATGCGCAGTCTCTCCCATCTCAGCCAGTGAAGCTTGTAACTCCTCCAGAGTTGTCACAGGTCTCTTGGTGGCCTCCCTCACTAGTCCCCTTCTTGCATGGTCACTCAGTTTTTCAGGGTGACCTGCTCTAGGCAGACTTACAGCTGTGCCACATTCTTTCCATTTCTTGATGGTTGACTTAACTGAGATATTCAGTAACTTGGAAATTTTCCTGAATCCATCTCCTGACTTGTGCATTTCAATAACCTTTTTGTAGAACAACACACAAAATGCTGGTGGAACACAGCAGGCCAGGCAGCATCTATAAGGAGAAGCACAGCCGACGTTTCGGGCCGAGACCCTTCGTCCTGACAGTGCTTCTCCTTATAGATGCTGCCTGGCCTGCTGTGTTCCACCAGCGTTTTGTGAGTGTTGTTTGAATTTCCAGCACCTGCAGATCTCCTCGTGTTTAACCTTCTCGTGGAGTTGCCTGGAGTGTTCTTCTGCTTCATGGTGCAGTTTTTGACAGGATACTGACTCACCAGCAGCTTCTTTTTCTTCTTCTTCCTCTGACTTTTAATGGCAGTTGGCAGTCCAACTTAAAGCTGTATTTCTGCCACCAAATGGACTAGAGTGTGGTGTAGAGAGTTGGGAAATAAAACCCTTTCAAACTGAAAACCAAACTACCCCAAAAGCCCAATAGTTTTTAGGTAGTGAAAGACAATATTTTGAATTAAATTAAAGTCACTTCCATAACTTTAAATGAAATCAATTAACCCCCCAAAATAGAGGGGTAGCCTGCATTTTCTTTCCTTCAACCTTACATGCTTCACATTGTAAAAGAATGTGTTCAACTGTTTCATAATCAGAACAAGTCCTACACATCCCAGAGTGATGTTTCCAACAAGATATGAGGAATAATTAAGCATAGTGTGCCCAATTCTGTCAATATAATTCTTTCCTTTCTTGTTTTACCCCATTCTTCTATCAATCAAAATTTTTTTGTTTTCTGAAAAGGTGTCTCTATGCCCATTATCCACAAGTCTTGTCCTAATCACTAAATTCTTAGCCCCAGCAACCCTTAACTTCTGATTTGCTAAGTGGAAGGTCTATATCAACAGTTGAACTTTTAATAGCTTTTTTTGTCCGAACAATCAATTAGTTCTTTCCCCTCAGCACCTTCATGTGCAGGGACCCATAAGAAATGGACATGTAAACCAATACTAGATATGGATATTGAGTTATTTTTATGTTGCTACGCTTTGGGAAAAAATTGAGGATCCAGGAGAGGTTAAATCATTGAATTATGGAAACATCCATGCTGACTGTAATGCTGGTTAGATAGCGACTTCTATGGGGTCTACTATTGGTGTTATTGTCCTTTTTTAAGCCCATTTTTTTAATGATCCCTGCTGAAAGTACCGCAGGTCTACCCCATCAGTGAGTTGCTCGTTGGCGGAGAAACTGAAGTAGCTGGACTTGGTGCAGATCGTGCCTGCGTCCAGGGGGTGTTGGTGTGCGAAGGAGGTGTGCAGTCTAACAGCAAATGATCATCTTAGTCGCTTTTCTTGTGATCGCAGAACCCTGCTGGACATTGTTCACGTGGAATTCTGTAAGTCCGATTCATTGATTTATTGGCAGGCGGCAGGGAAGCTGCGCGGCCTTGGTCTTAGCAAGGACTTGGCCCCAAGCTGTGGTGTCGACTGCATACAACCGCCCAGGAAAGAGGCGTCAGAGCCAGTGCGGTAAGGAATCCAAGCTGGAGTTGGTGCTGCCCCCCAGTGTTCACTCAGCAGAAGACAAGTTGTATTGTGTTCAACTGCAGACTGCTGCAACATTCATGGAGTCAGGGTCTTGGACTATATTTTTTTGTGTGACAGTATTAAACTGATATCTTTTATGTACTTTTTATCTTATACATTCTTTGTGCTGCGTGTGACTGTTGGTACTGTATTTAGCAAATTGGTTCTGGAGTAATGCTATCGGTATATTCATGTGTATTCATGTATGGCTGAATGACAATTAAACTTGAACTATGAACTATGTTGCATCCAGTTGACTATATTGGTACAAAACCCTCTCTAATCCTTTCCTGTCCAGAAGCCTTTTAAATGTTGCATTTGTGTCTGTTTCTGCTATCACCATTGTCATCTCGTGGCAGATATTTATTAGCCTCTGTGTGAAAAACATACCCTTCAGATCTGTTCACCATTCTCACCTTAAACTTGTGCCCACTAGTATTAGACTGCCCTGGGGAAAAGATTCTTATCATCCATCCTTTCAAGCCCATCATAATGTTGTTGTGACGCGAACAAAGTCTCCAGAGAGAGAGACTGAAACTCATGGATAGAGAAGTGTTTTATTCAACAACAATGAACAGCGGGCATCGGACTGAGACACTCTCGGAAGAAGAGGCCTCCTAGCCCAACGTTACACAGCATTTTTATGTGCTAAAGATCAAAGGTAAAAGCAGGACAATTCTGTAGTTACAATGTATTTACAATGCTTCCTTTGAATTACATATAGTTTTCACACACCTCCTTCATTGCACCCACACTCCTGAAACCCAAAATAAGTGTTACTTCCCATTGACCCTAGGACACATTCATGCATGTGCAGCTGTCTGAGGTCTAACTGTTCTGTGATGTGTTTTCAATCCAATCTGCAATTCACATTTAAATCTGATTGCTGGAGAAATTTATATTTGCCTTATACCCTAATTCCAGAATATGCCCTGACAATGTTATAATAATATTAATAAAAATAATAACAACATTATTTATATAGCACCTTGCATCCATTAAGATGCAAGCTCAAAGTGGTTTACCTAGATTGTAAAGATAAATTAATATAGTCATAAAAATACAGGACAAAATTGAAAATCATAAGTAAAGACAAACATTATATTGAATAAAATGTAATTGAATATACCAAATTGTATAAATTTAAACCTCCATAAAGTCACCCTCCATGTCCATCTTGAAAAAGAGTCTCGGTCTGAAACATTGACATTTTATTCCTCTCCATAGATGCTGGCTGACCTTCTGAGTTCCTCCAGCATTTTGTGTGTGTTGCTCTGGATTCCCAGCATCCGCAGATTCTCACCCTCCATCTCCTGTGTTCCACAAACTCTTGTTTATGTTTTTTTTCCCCACATGGTAGTGTAGCGATTCGCACGACACAATTACAGCGCACAGCGTCAGAGTTTGGAGTTCATTTCCGGCGCCATCTGTAAGGAGTTTGTATATTCTCCCTGTGACCGTGTGGGCTTCCTCCGTGTGCTCCGGTTTCCTCCATAGGCAGACAGGTTAGTAGGTTGATCGGTCATTGTAAATTATCCTGTGATTAGGCTAGTGTTTGCTGGGTGGTGCAGCTCGTTGGTCTGGAAGGGACTGTTCCACATTGCATCCCTAAATGAAATAAAAAGAAACAAAAATATTCACCATTCTCACCTTGAATCTGTGCCAGCTAGTGTTAGATTGCTTCTGATCATCCAGAATTTCATGCACTGCATTCATATTATAAAACTCAATAAAGTCACCCTGCATCTCCAATGTTCCAAACATTCTTGCTTATGTTATTTCTCCATACCTTACTGTGCTGCGCAAAGGTCTTGGGCACATACTGTTTTATACATATGTGCCCAAGAGAGGGGTGTGGGGCAGTCGGCAGGGAAGGATTGCCAGGGTCAGGGGTGTGGTGTGGGTGCAGACACACCCAGCCCTGAGACACTAGGCGAGATCATTTGATTCCAAAAAATTGGTTTATTGATGCCCTCTCCCTTCCCCTTTTCCCAACCATGATTCCCCTCTCCCTGCCTCCTTCCCACTCTCAGTCCACAACAGAGACCCAGTTCAGAATCAGGGCTAACATCTCTCACATATGTCATGAAACATTATTTTTAGCAACAGTACAGTGCAGTACATAAAATTACTACAGTACTGTATAAAAGTCTTAGGAACCCTGTATTTGTGCCAAACACTATTGCACACACAGCTCTGTAAAACTATTGAAATTTGCTGTGGACCAAGGCTTCCCATTCATCTGCCTTCGCCACTGCAACTCAGCTTCTCAGTTGCACGACCGTCTGAAATTGCCCAACCAATCAGTCACTTGAAACCACTACAAAAAAAAATATTAAAACTTAAGCAGGCAGCTCATCATTCCACTCTCAAGAGCAATTAGGACAGGAATTAAACTCTCATATCTCTGAATACATTAAAAAGCAAAGGTTTATTAAAATAGAATCTGCATAAGAAATGAGATTACGATGTCTCTTCAATGTTTGGCATACAATTTGTTCTTAAAGGCTGATGTGCTTCTTCGGCATGCCTCGCCCATTCACGTCAGGTCTTGCCCAGCATGTGGTTGGTTCAAAGGCTCGTGTTATAATCCTCCCGTGGTTTAACTGTGAGTTTGCTAATGAAACTTGTAGGGAACAACACCAGTTCTGTCTGCCATAGCTTTTTGGGTAAAGAGTCAAGGAAAAAATATCCTAAATTTAACACCCACTCCCTGGACCCTCCCCTTCGGCACCCTCCATCTCTGGTAAATATTTACAAAGTTGGAGGATACAGCCCAGTCCATCAAGACAAATCCTTCCCCATCATTGAGCACATCTACAAAGAGCACTGCCACAAGAAAGCAGCATCCATTATCCAGAACCCCGGGCATCCAGGCCATGCTCTCTCCTCACTGCTGCCATCAGGAAGGAGGTACAGGAGCCTTAGATCACACACACCAGTTTCAGGAACAGTTATTAGTGTTGTGCATTTAATATTTCAGTAATTTTGAGTAATACTATAAATATATTGTTTGATTAAGCATTCTTGTTTGTTTAAATAATAGGTAAAGATGGTGATTTGCCTCCCACATGACAGGATCCAGGATGTTCCTGATCGGGTCCATGATATCTTGAAGTGAGAGGGAGAACAGCCAGAGGTTGTGGTACATATTGGTACCAACGACATAGGTGGGAAAAGGGAGGAGGTCCTGAAAACAGACTACAGGGAGTTAGGAAAGAAGTTGAGAAGCAGGACCTCAAGGATGGTAATCTTGGGATTACTGCCTGTGCCACGTGACAGTGAGTATAGGAATAGAATGAGGTGGAGGATAAATGTGTGGCTGAGGGATTGGAGCAGGGGGCAGGGATTCAGATTTCTGGATCATTGGGACCTCTTCCGGGGCAGGTGTGACCTGCACATAAAGGATGGGTTGTGCTTGAACCCGAGGGAGACCAATATCCTGGTGGGAAGGTTTGCGAAGGCTATTGGTGAGAGCTTAAACTAGAAATGCTGGGCGGTGGGAACTGAACTGAAGTGATGGAGGAAAGGGACGTTGGCTCACAAATAGAGAAAACTTGGAGACAGTGTGAAAGGGAGGATAGGCAGGTGATAGAGAAGGGATGCACTCAGACCAATGGTTTGCAATGTGTCTATTTTAATGCGAGGAGTATTATGAATAAAGCAGATGAACTTAGAGTGTGGATCAGCACTTGGAGCTATGATGTTGTGGCCATTACAGAGACTTGGATGGTGCAGGGGCAGGAATGGCTACTTCAAGTGCCAGGCTTTAGATGTTTCAGAAAGGACAGGGAGGGAGGCAAAAGAAGTGGGCGTGGCACTGTCGATCAGAGATAGTGTCACGGCTGCAGAAAAGGAGGAAGTCATGGAGGGGTTGTCTATGGAGTCTCTGTGGGTGGAAGTTAGGAAGAGGAAGGGGTCAATAACTCTACTGGGTGTTTTTTATAGACTATCCAATAGTAACAGGGACATCGAGGAGCAGACAGGGAGACAGCTTCTGGAAAGGAGTAATAATAACAGGGTTGAGTGGTGAGAGATTTTAATTTCCCAAATATTGATTGGCATCTCCCTAGGGTGAGGGGTTTAGATGGGGTGGAGTTTCTTAGGTGTGTTCAGGAAGGTTTCTTGACACAATATGTAGATAAGCCTACAAGAGGAGAGGCTGTACTTGATCTGGTATTGGGAAATGAACCTGGTCAGGTGTCAGGTCTCTCAGTGGGAGAGCGTTTGGAGATAGTGATCAGAATTTCATCTCCTTTACCAGAGCATTGGAGAGCGATAGGAACAAACAAGTCAGGGAAAAGTTTAATTGGAGTAAGGGGAAATATAAGGCTATCAGGCAGGAACTTGGAAGCATAAATTGGAAACAGATGTTCTCAGGGAAACATATGGAAGAAATGTGGCAAATGTTCAGGGTATATTCACGTGGGGTTCTGAGTAGGTACGTTCCAATGAGACAAGGAAAGGATGGTAGGGTACAAGATCCGTGGTGCACAAAGGCTGTTGTAAATCTAGTCAAGGAGAAAAGAAGAGCTTACGAAAGGTTCAAAAAACTAGGTAATGAGAGGAATCTAGAAGATTAAGGCTAGCAGGAAGGAGTTTAAGATTGAAATTAGGAGAACCAGAAGGGGCCATGAAAAAGCATTGGCAGACAGGATTAAGGAAAATCCCAAGGAATTCTACAAGTATGTGAAGAGCAAGAGGATAAGACGTGAGAGAATAGGACCAATGAAGTGGAAAGTGTGTGTGGAACCAGAGGAAATAGCGGAGGTACTTAATGAATACTTTGCTTCAGAATTCACTACGGAAAAGGATCCTAGTGATTGTAGGGATGACTTGCAGTTGACCAAAAAGCTTGAGCATGTAAATATTAAGGAAGAGGATGTGCTGGAGTTTTTGAAAAGCATCAAGTTTGATAAGTCACCGGGGCCAAATGGAATGCACCCCAGGCTACTGTGGGAAGCGAGCAAGGAGATTGCTGAGCCTCTGGCGATGATCTTTGCATCATCAATGAGGACAGGAGAGGTTCCGGAGGATTGGAGGAATGTGGATGTTGTTCCCTTATTCAAGAAAAGGAGGAGGGTTAGCCCTGGAAATTATAGGCCAGTGAGTCTTACTTCAGTGGTTGGTAAGTTGATGGAGAAGATCTTGAGAGCCAGGATTTATAAACATTTGGAGAGGCATAATATGATTAGGAATAGTCAGCATGGCTTTGTCAAAGGCAGGTTGTGCCTAATTGAATTTTTTGAGGGTGTGACTAAACACATTGATGAAGGTAGAGCTGTAGATGTAGTGTATATGGATTTTAGCAAGGATTTGATAAGGTACCCCGTCCAAGGCTTATTGAGAAAGTAAGGAGGCATGGGATCCAAGGGGACATTGCTTTGTGGATCCAGAACTGGCTTGCCCACAGAAGGCAAAGAGTGGTTGTAGACAGGTCATACTCTGCGTGGAAGCCGGTGACCAGTGGTGTGCCTGAGGGATCTGTTCTGGGACCCCTACTCTTTGTGATTTTTAAAAGTGACCTGGATGAGGAAGTGGAGGGATGGGTTAGTAAATTTGCTAACGACACAAAGGTTGGGGGCGTTATGGACAGTGTGAAGGGCTGTCAGAGATTACAACAGGACATTGATAGGATGCAAAACTGGGCTGTGAAGTGGCAGATGGAGTTCAACCCAGATAAGTGTGAGGTGGTTCATCTTGGCAGGTCAAATATGATGACAGGATATAGCATTAATGGTAAGACTCTTGGCAGTGTGAAGGATCTTGGGGTCCGAGTCCATAGGACACTCAAAGCTGCTGTGCAGGTTGACTCTGTGGCTAAGGTGGCATACGGTGCATTGGCCTTCATCATCGGATCGTGGGATTGAGTTTAAGAGCTGAGAGGTAATGTTGCAGCTATATAGGACCTTGGTCAGACCCCACTTGGAGTACTGTGCTCAGTTCTGGTCACTTCACTACAGGAAGGCCATAGAAATTGTAGAAAGGGTGCAGAGGCGATTTACAAGGATGTTGCCTGGAATGGGGAGCATGCCTTTTGAGAATAGGTTGAGTGAACTCGGCCTTTTCTCCTTGGAGTGATGGAGGATGAGAGGTGACCTGATAGAGGTGTATAAGATGATGAGAGACATTGATCATGTGGATAGTCAGAGGCTTTTCCCCAGGGCTGAAATGGCTAGCATAAGAGGACAGAGTTTTAAGATGCTTGGAAGCAGGTGCAGAGGATATGTCAGGGGTGTTTTTTTTTAAACACAGAGGATGGTGAGTGCGTGGAATGGGCTGCCGCCGGCGGTGGTGGAGGCGGAAACGTTAGGGTGTTTTAAGAGACTCCTGGATGGCTACGTGGAGCTTAGAAAAAACGAGGGCTATGAGTAAAACCTGGGTAATTTCTAAGGTAGGGACATGTTCGGCACAGATTTGTGGGCTGAAGGGCCTGTATTGTGCTGTAGGTTTTCTAGGTTTCTATGTAAAAATACCATGTCTCACTAAAGAACAAACTCAGATGGCTCTCGGCTCTCTTGTTTTCCCTTCTGTAAGTTTTTTATGTTTTGGAGTTACAAAAATATAACAATTTCCCTTCAACCATCAGGCTCTTTATTTCTTCACTTATCTCAACCCTAAACTGATTCCACAACTATGGACCACACACAAAATGCTGGAGGAACTCAGCAGGCCAGGCAGCATCTATGGAGAAGAGTCTAGTCGACGCTTTGGTCCGAGACCCTTCATCGGGACATATTGGACCACCACAACCTCTGGACTGGCTTGCCCACAGAAGGTAAAGACTGGTAATTCTGCATGGAGGTTGTGACCAGTGGTGTGCCTCAGGGATCTGTTCTGAGACCCCTACTGTCCGTGATTTTTATAAATGACCTGGATGAGGAAGCGGAGGGATGGGTAAGTGGAGGGGCTGTATTGTGCTGTAGGTTTTCTATGTTTTCGATGTCTCTAACCCCATTCTCCTGCCTTCTTCTCATAATTTTTGACACCCTTACTAATCAAGAACCTAACAACCTCTGCTTTAAATATACCCAATGACTTGGCCTTCACACCCATCTGTGGCAACGATTTCCACAGATTCACCACCTGAATTCCTCCTGATCTCTGTTTTAAAGGGCTGTCCTTCCTTCTGAGGTAGAGCCCTCTGTTCCTCGACTATAGAAAAGATCCTCTCCTATCTAGACCTTTCAATGTTGGATAAGTTTCAATCATCTACCCCCTCAATATTCCAAACACCAGCGAACACAGGCCAAGAGCCATCATACACTCCTCATACGTTAACCCTTTCATGTCGGGAATAATTTCCGTGAACCTCTCCAATACCAGCACGTCCTTTCTTAGATAAGGAGCCTGAAACTGCTCACAAGTGTGGTCTGACCAATGCCTTATAAATCCTAAGCATTACACCTTTGCTTTAATATTCTCGTCCTTTGGAATTGCATACTATAACAGTGCATTTGCCTTCCTTACTACTGACTCAGCTTGTAAGTTCACCTTTAGAGAATTCTGCACTAAGACTCCCAAGTTCCTTTGCATCTGAGTTTTGAACTTGTTCCCTGTTTAGAAAATAGACTATGCCTTTATTCATTCTCCTGAAGTAATTTCTACCAGAATTAGCCTATACACCTTGATGTGTATATATATATATATATATATCTGCAATGAGACAAGAACCCTTTCTCAGGTTCGGTGCTGCTCCTCCTGTTCCAAACTCTACCTTGTAATGGCACGTGTGTCCATTAGGGGGAATCCAGTTGCAGAGAGCTGGAAAGACTGAGAGAAAATATATATTTCTGTGGCACCATTCACAGTTTTTAATACTGTACTCCAGTGCTTTATAACCTATGAAGTACTTTGCAGTTATCATTGTTATTGATCAGAGGCTCATGGGAAGAGGAGGTTATGTGCTGATTATAGGCTTATTGAGTTATATTGCATGGAATCAGACCCTTTGCCCCCACCTCGGTCGAAGTCGAGTTTATTGTCATATGCACACAAGGTACATATTTGTCTTACTTGCAGTAGCATCACAGGCACATAACATCAAATAAGCAACATTCAAAACCAAACGTAAATTGATCATAAATTATATGCTTTTATTTTAAAGAGAAAGCACAATATTCAAACATTAAAAAAAGCAAAGTCCATTGTAATGCGAAGTGATCAGCTTGCCCATAGTGCTGTCATACTGAGGGAGTGACTAGGGTTGTGCATCTTGGCTCAAGAACAGAATGGTTGAAGAGTCATTCATGTTGAATAAGATGATAGGCCCATTTGCTTGCATTTGGCCCATATGCCTCAACTTTTTCTATGAACGTACCTGTAAGTGTCTTTCAAACATTGTAATGGCACGCACATTTACAGCTTCTTCTAGTGGCTTGCTGCATTTACCCACAACCTCTGTGTGGGAAATGTCCCATATCTTTCTCCTCTCACCTTAAACTTGTGCTCTCCTATGCTGAGGTGGGGGGGGGGCAGTGGGGAAAGGACTCTGGCTCATCCACTTCAAGATTTATTTTAAAACTCTGGATCCACAGCGCGTCAAACACAAGGAGCACTGTCTTGCTATTTTTTGGCTTTATTTTTGCACCATTTAAAAAAATGTTTACATTCATTAACCACCTTATTAGATACAGGAGCTACCTAATAAAGTGGCTGCTGAGCGTATGTTTGTGGTCTTCTGCTGATGAAGCCCATCCACTTCAAGGTTGGATGTGTTGTGCATTCAGAGAGGCTCTTCTGCACACCACTGTTGTAAAGTGTGGTTGTTTGAGTTACTGACGCCTTCCTGTCAGCTTGAGCCAGTTTGGCCATTCTCCTCTGACCTCTCTAATTAGTAAGGTGTTTTTGCTCACAGACCTGCTCCTCACTGGATGTTTCTTGTTTCTTGCACCATCCTCTGTAAACTCTAGGGACGGTTGTGCGTGAAAATCCCAGAGATGAGCAGTTTGTGAGATACTCAAACCACCCCATCTGGCACCGATGATCATTCCGTGGGCAAAGTGACTGAGATCACATTTCTTCCCAATGCTGATGTCTGCTTTCAACATCAACTGAGCATCCTTGACCATTTGACCACGTCGGCACGCTTTTATGCATTAAGATGCTGCAATATGATTGGCTGATTAGATATTTGTATTAACGAGCAGTGTACAGATGTACTGAATAAAGTGATCACTGAGTGTACTTTTCCACAGCAAGTGGCTCGGGTCTGCACTATCATTCTAGGGAGTGTGACGAAAGCGTTTTCAACTGTTGTATGCAGAAGAGAGCTATAGGACTACTGAAAAGAAAGAATTTGTGATTCTGTGGGGAGTGTGTCAATGCCAATGACCGGAATCAGAGATCATGTACATTCACAGCTCAATCATACTTTATATTACTTCAGCACAAGGGGAACAGCATAGCTCTTGTCATCACACTGTTCTGAAACCAGAGAAATGCCACTGTTATACGGTATTGGTGAGCTGTTACAGATATTGATCATTTAGTAAACTGTGTATATCTGAATTCTTTATTTGCAAGGTTTATCTTCATTCACTATAGAATGTTAAATTCAATAGAAACTACAGGATGACAACTGATGATACTTAGAATTCAGTCAAGCAATTGTCCCTCAGTGGTTTGGTGTGTTTCACATTCTTCCATTATTCCTATCTTGTCTGACTCCAGCACCCCTACTGTGTAAAGCGGAGATTCCAAACCTTTTTTATGCTATGGAACCTTACACTTAACCAAGGATTCTGTGGACCTCAGGTTCGGAACCTCTTTTGTTAAAGGAGCTATATTCTTCAAAGACCTTTCTGGAAAAGGTCTCACTTCAGAGTCCCTACTTGTCTAGGTTGGAGTCATCCTTGCCCATCTCGTCTGCAGTAAACAGGCATAGCTCCAGTGGTCTCAGTCCTTGCAAGGAGCTGGCATAGCCTCAAAGGACCAAATAGCCTCTCTCCATGCTGTAACAATTCTGTGACGAGGAGTTCTGATAATGCTCTGCTTCCTTTCACATTCTATCCCAGGGAACGATGTTTGAGGAAAACAAATTGATATCAACTGAACATGAACCTCGTCCCAGGTGGATTTGACTTACATTTTTACATGGGTTTCCTGTGTGCCAGTGAGTATAGATTGATGGGCTTTCTTACCTGAAACCCAATGGCATGAATATTGATTTCTCCTTCCAGTAAAAAAAGCTATTCCCTCCCTCTCCCCTCTTCTTCCATTCCCCATTCTAGCCTCTTGTCTCTTTTCACCTGCCTATCACCTCCACCTGGTCCCCTTCTCCTCCCTTTCGTCTATGGTTCACTCTCCTCTCCGATTCCTTCTTCTTCATCCCACCTGGCTTCCCCCATCACTTTCCAGCTAGCCCCCTTCTCCTCCCTCTACCTTTTTACTTTGTCATCTTCCCCCTTCTTTTCCAGTCCTGAAGACACATCTCAGCCTGAAATGTCAACTGTTTATTCAATTTCTATAGATGCTGCCTGACCTGCTGGGTCTTTTCAATAATTTGTGTGCGTTGCTTTTCTTATCTGAAAACCTATCTTTAGCATGACTGTACTCTGAAAATCTCAAAGGGTTTATTTGACATCTTTGGAGTATTTCAGGCTAAGGAAATTTGATGTCCGCTTTGAAGTGAATTGATTTTTATTGATGCACCATGGAAAGCATCCTATTGGGATGCATCGTTGCCTAGTGTGGCAATTAGCTCTGCCCATGATCAAGTGCAGAGAGTTGTGGACACCAGCCTCCTCTCTATGGATTCCCATCCTCAGTAAAGCAGCCAACATAATCAGAGACTCCACCCATCCCAAACATTCTCTCTTCTCCCCCACCCATCCAAGATGCAAGAGCCTGAAGGCACGTACTGCCAGTCTGGACAGCTTCTATCACATTGCTACGAGACTTTGAATAGTACCCTAGTACAAGATTGTCTCCCAACCTCACAATATACCTTACCATGGTCTTGTACTTGATCAGCTGCCTGCAGTGTAGTTTCTCTGTAAGAGATAGTATTTATAATTATCTGGATAGACAGGATCTGATTAGGAGTAGCCAGCATGGATTTGTGCGTGGAAGGTCATGTTTGACAAACCTTATTGAATTTTTTGAAGACGTTACGAGGAATGTTGACGAGGGTAAGGCAGTGGATGTAGTCTATATGGACTTCAGCAAGGCCTTTGACAAAGTTCCACATGGAAGGTTAGTTAAGAAGGTTCAGTTATTAGGTATTAATGCTGGAGTAATAAAATGGATTCAACAGTGGCTAGATGGGAGATGCCAGAGAGTAGTGGTGGATAATTGTTTATCAGGATGGAGGCCGGTGACTAGCGGGGTGCCTCAGGGATCTGTTTTGGGCCCAATGTTGTTTGTAATATACATAAATGATCTGGATGATGGGGTGGTAAATTGGATTAGTAAGTATGCCGATGATACTAAGGTAGGAGGTGTTGTGGATAATGAGGTGGGTTTTCAAAGCTTGCAGGGAGATTTATGCCGGTTAAAAGAATGGGCTGAACGTTGGCAGATGGAGTTTAATGCTGAGAAGTGTGAGGTTCTACATTTTGGCAGGAATAATCCAAATAGAACATACAGGGTAAATGGTAGGGCATTGAGGAATGCAGTGGAACAGAGAGATCTAGGAATAACAGTGCATAGTTCCCTGAAGGTGGAGTCTCATGTAGATAGGGTGATGAAGAAGGCTTTTGGAACGCTGGCCTTTATAAATCAGAGCATTGAGTACAGAAGTTGGGATGTAATGTTAAAATTGTACAAGGCATTGGTAAGGCCAAATTTGGAATATTGTGTACAGTTCTGGTCACCGAATTATAGGAAAGATATCAATAAATTAGAGAGAGTGCAGAGACGATTTACTAGGATGTTACCTGTTACCTGGGTTTCAGCACTTAAGTTACAGAGAAAGGTTGAACAAGTTAGGTCTCTATTCATTGGAGCGTAGAAGGTTGAGGGGGGATTTGATCAAGGTATTTAAAATTTTGAGAAGGATAGATAGAGTTGACATGAATAGGCTGTTTCCATTGAGAGTAGGGGAGATTCAAACGAGAGGACATGATTTGAGAGTTAGGGGGCAAAAGTTTAAGGGAAACATGAGGAGGTATTTCTTTACTCAGAGAGTGATAGCTGTGTGGAATGAGCTTCCTGTAGGAGTCGTAGAGGCCAGTTCAGTTGTGTCATTTAAGGTAAAATTGGATAGGTATATGGACAGGAGGGTTATGGGCTGAGTGCAGGTAGGTGGGACTAGGTGAGATTAAGAGTTCGGCACGGACTAGGAGAGCTGGAATGGCCTGTTTCCGTGCTGTGATTGTTATATGGTTATATGGTTATAGCACTATATCCTGCATTCTGTTATTGTTTTCCCTCGTACTCTTTGATGTACCGAGATAATGAAATTATTTTTATTTATTTTAGAGATACAGTGTGGAACAGGCCATTCTAGCCCAAGGAGCTGTACCGCCCAGCAAACCACCTATTTAACACCAGCCTCAAAGGACAATTTCCAATGACCAATTAACCTGTTGACTGATATATCTTTGGACTGCGGGAGGAAACCGGAGCACCCAAAGGAAACCCATGCGGTCACGGGGAGAGTGTGCAAGTTTCTCACAGATGGTGCTCAAAATTAACTCTGGAACGTTCCAAGCAGTAGCAGTGTCACACTAATTGCTACCCTACCTAATAAAACATGGTTAGACAATCTGTTTCAATGGTAGGAAACTCAATGTTTCTCACTGTATCTCAGTACATGTAAAGTAACACTATTCAATATATTCAGAAAGATCTTTTGAGGGTGCAATAGGCTCTGTTATTTGGTGCATATTCAGAGATATTTTCTAGACTCAGAAGTACAGCCCAGAAACTGGCCCTTTGGCCCATCTAGTCCATGCCAAAACCATTTAAACTGTTTACTCCCATCAACTGTTGGGTGTTAGTCTCGTTTTAAAAAAAATACATACATGGGGTTTGTTTTTTGGGTTTCTTTGTTTTGTGGCTGCCTGTTAGAAAATGAATGGTGTATAATGGATAAATATTTTGATAATAAATGCAATTTGAGCTTCGACCTGCAACAGGACCGTAGCCGTCCATATCCCTACGATCCAGGTTCCTATCCAAACTTCTCTTAAATCGAGCTCAGATGGACCACTTGTGCTAGCAGCTCATTCCACACACTCATGATCCTCTGAGTGAAGAAGTTTCCCCTCATGTACCCCTTAAACATTTCACCTTTCACTCTTAACATATGACCTCGTCCAGAATTTGCCCAGGTTAATTGGGTTTGGCTTGCAGGAGAGCTGGATTCAATATTTAGGGTCGAAATTTAACCCCGACACCGGCACTACATTTCATTCAGAGTTTGAGGAGATTTAGTACCTCACCAAAAACAATGGAAAATTTCTACAGATGTACTGTGGAGAGCACTAACTGGCTACATCACCGTCTGGTATAGAGAGCTACTGCAGAGGATTGAAGTAAGCTGCAGAGAGTTGTTAACAGTCAGCTCCATCTTGGGCACTAGCCTCCATAGTATCTTGGACATCTTCAAGGAACAATGTCTCAAAGAGGCAGCATCCATCATCAAGGACCCAATAACTTAGGACATGCCTGGTTCTCATTGCTACCATCAAGTGGGGAGGTACAGAAGTGTACACACAGAGTTTCTTTCACTCTCCACCCGATTTCTGAAAGGACAATGAACTCATGAACAACATCTCAATACTTTAATTTTTATTTTCCCACCAATTCAATTTTAAATAATATATTATACACACACACAGTAATTCGTTTTTTTCCTGTTATGTATTGCATTGTACTGTTGTTGCCAAGTACAAATTTCACGACATATGCCAGTGATATTACACCCGATTCTGTTACACTAGCTACAACGTCCAAGGTGCTGCTACATTAGTAATTGGTCAGCATCTTATCCTCATGGTGTGTACTATAATCAAAGCCATAAAGCACACTAACAGGCCCTTCAGCCCATCAAGTACATGTCAACCTGTTTTTCTTCCTCATCCAATTTACCCGCACCCAGACCTTAGTCCTCCATTCCCCTCTCATCCAAATATGTCTAATACAACATAGGACATTACATCTGAGTACAGGCCCTTTCGCCCATGATGTAGTGCCAATATTTTTAAACCTACTCAAAGATCAATCTAACTCTTTCCTCCTACATAGCCTCGTTTGTTTAACCTATACTCACAAGACATGTTCTCTAATCCAGACAACAGCCTGGTACAGTGCCTATCAAAAGTATTCACCCTCCTCCCTCTCCACCCCCGTTGGAAGTTTTCATGTTTGTTTGTTTACAACATTGAATCACAGTTGATTTAATTTGACTTTTTTGAAACTGATCAACAGAAAAAGATTATTTTGTGTCAAACTGAAAACAGATCTTGACAAAGTGATCTAAATTAATTACAAATATAAACACAAAATAATTGATTGCACAAGTATTCACCCCCTTCAAGTCAGTATTTAGTAAATGCACCTTTGGCAGCAATTATAGCCTCACTTCTGTGTGGATAGGTCTCTATCAGATTTGCACATCTGGACACTACAATTTTTCCCCATTCTTCATTTCAAAACTGCTCAAGCTCTGTCAGATTGCATGGGAATCACAAGTGAACAGTTCTTTTCAAATCCAGCCACAAATTCTCAATTAGATTGAGGTCTGGACTCTGACTTGGCCACTCTAGGACATTAACTTTGTTGTTTTTAAGCCATTCCTGTTTAGCTTTGGCTTTATGTTTGGGGCCTTGTCTTGCTGGAAAAGAAATCTTCTCCCAAGTCGCAATTCTCTTGCATCAGGTTGTCCTCCAGGATTTTCCTGTATTTTGCTGTATTCATGGTAACTTCTACCTTCATAAGACTGCTGCAGTGAAGCAACCCCACAGCATAATACAGCCACCACCATGCTTTATGATAGTGATTGTGTGTTTTTGATGATGTGCAGTGTCTGGCTTATGCCAAACATAATGTTTAGTCTGATGGCCAGAAAGCTCGATTTTGGTTTCATCAGATCATAGAAACTTCTTCCAGCTGACATCAGAGTCCCCTCCCCCATGCCTTCTGGCAAACTCTAGCTGAGATTTCATGTGAGGTATTTCAACAGTAGCCTTCTCTTTGCCACTCTCCCATAAAGCTGTGACTGGTGAAGCATCCAGGCAACAGTTGTTGTATGCAGTCTCTCCCATTGCAGCCACTGATGCTTGTAACTCTTTCAGAGTTGTCATAGGTCTCTTAGTGGCCACCCTCACTAATCCCCTTCTTGCATGATCTCTTGGTTTTTGAGGATGGCTTGCTCTAGGCAGAATTACAGCTGTGCCATATTCTCTCAATTTCTTGATGATTGAATTAACTGTACTCCAAGGGATATTCAGTGACTTGGAAATTCATCTCCTAACTTGTGCTTTTCAATAACCTTTTCATGGAGTTGCTTGGAGTGTTCTTTTGTCTTCATGATGTAGACATTGTCAGGATACTGACTCACCAGCAGCTGTACCTATTACTACTTCTGATTTTTAATGGCTGTTGGCAGTCCAACTCAAAGATGCAGTACGGCCACCAAATGGACTGAAGTGTGGTGTAGAGAGTTGGGAAATAAAACCCCTCCTAGTTCTTTATCAAATGAAAACTACACTACCCCAAAAGCCCTATAGATTGCAAATAATGAAAGACAATATTGTGAATTAAATAAATATTTATTTCCAGCATTTGCAGGTTCACTCGCGTTGCCTTTGATTGTGAATTAAATAAAAGTTACTTCCGTAACTTAAAAGTTTTTAAATGAAAACCATCAAATTCCAAAGCTAGTCGTGCAGGCTGCATTTGCTTTCTTTCAACCTTGTAGGCTTCACATTGTAGAAGAAGGTGTTCAACTGTCATAATTAAGTGGTATCCCCAATTCCAATATTCCAATAACTGGAATAATTAAGTGGTATCCCCAATTCCAATATTCCAATAACTGGAATAATTAAGTAGTATCCCCAATTCCAAGTTGAGTCAATATAGTTCCTTCCCTTCTTGTCATACCCCCTTCTCCAATCAACCCAACAGTTTTATGTATTCTATAAAAGGTGTCTGCTTTTATGCCCATTATCCCACAAGTCTTGCCATAATCCCCTAATTCTTAGCCCTATCATCCCTTAGCCTCTGTGGAAGGTCTGTATCCACAGATGAACTCTTAACAGCTTTTTTGGCCAAACAATCAACCGGCTCATTCCCCTCAACAAGTCTCTGTGCAGGAACCCACAAGAAGAGAACATGTAGACCAATACTTTGAATATGAAATAAAATTTGATGAGCTTCCAGCAGTAAATCAGACCTACTGCTGGAACGACCTGTTTTAAGCTGAGTCAAAACCGAAAAAGAATCTGAACAAGTTATAACTTTGCAAGGGCAGATTCCCTGCACCCACTGCAAGCCCAAAACGATGGGCACCAGTTCTGCTGTATATACTGATAAACAGTTAGTAAGGCATTTCTTTATTGTTACCTGCAATTCAGGCACAAAAGCAGCCACACCAACATTTCCTGTTAAATTACCTTTTGATCCATCGGTAAAAATGGATAACTTATCACAATAATTCTCCTTAACATATTGATGAACCAACAGACTCTCAGGCATAGCAGGATCCTTGGATTTCATTAGCTCATTCAATCTAAAATCAACTGAAGCCATTGGAAAAACCATGGGTGGGTTATCCAAAAAGTTACAGTGGAACAAATTACATAATCCAGCAAACCCACATTCCTAGCGGGATGAGAACCCAGCCAGCCAAAACTAAAACCACCCTTCCCAACAGTCTTCCAACACACTTTTAACAGGGTGATCATTCCCTTGCCCCCTCAAGTTAACCCAGTATGTTAACAATAACTTCATCCTCCACAACTGTAAGGGTAATTGTCCCATCTCATCAGCAAAGCTGAAACAGGGGATGACTTTACTGCGCCACAGAATAATCTTAAAGCCTGAGCTTGTATCACATCAAACATTTTAAATTTGAATATGAAGCTGACCCATAAGCCGCACAGCCATATTCAGGTAACGATCTAATTAAACAAATACATAAAGTCAACAGAATTTTTTGTGTAGCACCCCAAGAATACCCACACAGATACCCAGAGATATTTAAAGCCCCTTTACATTTGTAAATTATCTTACTGATATGGTGCTTCCAAGTCAGCTTATTATCCAGACACATGCCAAGACATCTTACCACTGACACTTCAAGAGTGTGACTACACAATTTCAAATTGAGTGCAGGTCTATTGATCTTCTTTGTAAAACATAACTTGTGTTTTAGCTACTGAAAGCTTACAACCCCATCTATTTGCCCACTGTTTGACCTTATTGTTAACTGCATCATATATACAGTTAAATTGAAATTTTTTCCCTCTGATCTATAAAGCTTCATCATCCACAAAAATTCATTTACCCACCCCAGTGCCTATCTCAGAGAAAATATCATTAGACATACTATTAAACAACAAAGGGCTGCAAATACTGCCCTGTGGAGTCCCATTCTCTATTTCATAGAAGCCCAAACACACCTTCCTTATCTGCATAGAGCATCAAAATAAGAAACTCAGAAACAAATTATATAGCCTTCCTCCCACTCCTAATTTCTATAATTTAATCAAAAGACCGTCCCTCCATAACATATCATGCTTTTTCTATATCAAAAACTACTGCTATTACAACTTCTTTATTTATCTGTGCTGTCCTAATATAATCTTTCAAGCATAAAACTGAATCTATTATCATTCTACCCATCCAAATCCACTCTGATAAAACACTATATCACCTCTTTTTTCCCAAATTTAATTCAACTGCTCTAAGCAGTTGGACCTTCTTCTTCTTGTTTTACGGTGGTTAGCACCCAGCTTAATGACGCATTACCACCACCTTCTGCTCTGGGGCGTGGATCAGACGATAGAGTTGCATTCTAAATCCCTTCACCCATTCACACACACATACATACCCTAATCTACTCTTTATCCTTCCTTCTTTGGCCATCTTAGTACCCTATTCCAGATTATCCAAAGTATCCTTTAAAAAACGTGTCCCTTAAGAAAGCTAAAAGTACTCTGACCTGTGCTCTCTCACCCATGCCCAGTAACCCTTTTAATGTGAGTTCCTGCACCCCCAATTCCCTTAGATTAATTCTCATCATAAGTCTCCCATACTTCCTGCAACTTAGAATTACATATTCTACTGACTCCTCTTCCTGACATTCCTCACACAATCCTGTCTGGTGTTTCCCTATCATTTTCAATGTTTTGTTTAGTGCACAGTGCCCCAGCCTTAACCTAGTCCACACAGTTTCCTCTCTTCTGTATCCACTGCCTACCCTAGTACCTGTAACACTTTTTCATATTTGATATAAATGCCCCCTCTCTGTACCACCTTTCTTGTCACATTTGAATGACTTTTTCCCCCAGATTACACATTTAGCCTCTGCTTTACTGATACTAATGTTTGAGTGAAAAGACGTTAAACTTGCTAGAACGGAGGATGAATCTGAGCATATCAACACTTTGACTAGTCTAGCTTTCTCCACTCATTACAACGCAACCAACACTGTCAACGTCTCCAATGTATACACGGCTAATTTATTAGATGTTCTTCTGCTGATTGCAATTTCTTTTGCTGGTATAGCCACCCCAAACCCTGTCACTCCTGTCTCAGGTTCCTTAGCACCATCTGTATAAATCTGAGTATAATCACTATACTTTTCCATCAGGATAGTTAAATGCACTTACCAAATCAGTTTTATATTTTTCTTCCTTTTTACCTCTAACAAATGCCAGTCTACGTAAGGCCATATAATCTCCCATGGAGCTACAACCAGATAAACTACTGAAGGACTTACCCTTCAAACACACCCGCCACATTCTTTAGCAATATTATTCCCTACCCTACTAAAGTTATCCCTCTGAAACTTCCCATTCTCCCAGCACTCTTGCAACACTCGTTTTGTGGGCTGAGAATCACTGTGCCCCTGCAAATTAGCCCAGTAGTTTTCCATCAATTGCATCCTTCTTAGTTCCAAAGGTATTATTCCCAATTCTACCTGTAGGGCTGATACTGGTAATGTTTTAAAAGCCCCACTGCACATGCTCAAAGCCTGAATCACATCCAGTTTCCTTATGGATCAGCAGCTAGGTCCCTTATATGCCACACTTCCATAGTCCAACACAGATCTTACTAAAGCCACATACATTCTCTTCAACACTGAACAAGTTGCTCCATATTCCCTACCAGTCAAACATCTCATCACATTTATTACTTTTTTTATATTTCTCCTTAACTTTCCTGATATGGTCCGCCCATGTTAACCATGAATCAAATATAACTCCCAGAAATTTAAATGATCCAACACATTCTAATTCTATCCCATGCATCCTTAACTTCTTCCCTATCTCAATTCTTTTCTTGGTGAAACATACAGTTTGAGTTTTTTCTACTGAAAATCTACATCCCCAATCATAACGCCACTCCACTACTTCATCAATTGTTCCTTGTAACTTCCTGATTATATGCTCCATGTCCCTCCCTCTTTTCCACAAGACCCCACCATCCACAAACAGTGACTGGTACCTTTGTGAAGACATCATTGATCATTAAGATGAAAAGTAACGGGCTAATCACAATACCCTGAGGTGTGCCATTTCCCACTATGTACTGATTTGATAATTCTGACCCCATCCAAACTTGAATTTTCTTACCAAACAGAAAATCTTTTATCCAACTAAAAACTCTCCCGCCAACCCCCATCTTATGCAGTTTAATTAACAATCCTTCCTTCCACATCAGTTGGACCTTCCAAATACAGGTGTATTTTGAATACAATCAATTGAAACACAGTGCCGGCACACAGTTGATCTCCATTTAACTAATGATGTGATTTATAAAACCAATTAGCTATACCAGTGATGATTTGGTGTGTCATACTAAAGGGAATGAATAATACAATCAATTATTTTGTGTTTCATATTTGTAATTAATTTAGTTCACTTTGAAGAAATCAGTTTTACTTTGACATGAGTCTTTTTGATCAGTGTCAAAAAAGTCCATTGTGATTCAATGTTGTAAAACAATAAAACATGACACCTTCTGAGGGTGGTGAATACTTTTTATAGACACTGTAAATCTCCTCTGCATCCTCTCTAAACCTTCTTCATTGTTACATACGGATACAATAGGGTCTTTTAAGAGCATCTTAGACAGATACATGGAGCTTTGAAAAATAGAGGGCAATGTAGTAGGGAAATTCTAGACAGTTTCTTGAGTAGGTTACGTGGTCGGCACAACATTGTGGGTCGAAGGGCCAGTAATGTTCTGTAAATTTCTATGTTCTATGTTTCTATAATGAGGTGATCAGAACCAAACACAATATTTCAATTGCAGTTTATCTAGGGCCTCTGACTAATGAAGACATCTTCTATAGCAACTTTGGGATATCTATGGATGTGGACCGCAAGATCTTCTGTTCCTCCACACCACCAAGAATCCGGCTATTAACTCTGTATTCTGCTTTCAAATTCCATAAGACTAGAAGAGATAGGAGCAGAATTAGGCTATTTGTCCCATCGAGTCTGCCCTGCCATTTCATAGTGGCTGATCCACCTCCCTCTCAGCTCCAGTCTTCTGCCTTCTCCCCATATCTCTTCATGCCCAGACAAATCAAGAATCTATCAACCTCTCTCTTAAATATACCAAATGTCTTGGCTTCCACAGCAGCCTGTGGTAACACAATCCACAGATTTACTACTCCATAGCTACAGAAATTCCTTCTCACGTTCATGCTAAATGGACATTTTCTTTTCTGAGGTTGTGCGCTCTGGCCCTAAATTCCCTCACCATAGAAGACATCTCCACATCCACTCTATGTAGACCTTTGAACATTTGATAGATTTCAATGACATCCCCCCCTCTTTCTTCTGAGTTCCAATGACTACAGATTCAGAGCCATCAAACACTCCTCATATGATAGACCTTTCAATCCTGGAACCATTTTTGTGAACCTCTCCAATGTCAACATCCTTCCTTAAATAAGGAGCCCAAAACTGCTCACAATATACCAAGTGAGGCCTCACCAGTGCCTTATAGGTCCTTAACAATACATCTTGCTTTCTCCTCTGGACAACCTTCCATAGTGAATGACTTCACACTAGAGCAGTTGAATTCCATCTGCCTAGCCTCAGCCTAGCTCTGCACCCCTCCAACACCCCTCCACATGATCCAGAGTTCCACCAACATTTGCGTCATCTGCAAACTCATCCAAGTCATTTATAAACAGGCTATGTTTGCTGTGCTGACTGTTCCGGCCTGGGTTTGCCAGGCTGCCCTGGCCTTTAGGCTGAATTTCGCAAGGCATGATTTGCCTCATGGAAGTACAGTTCAGTTCTCCGAGCCTCCCGCTGTGAACACCCTCCCACTGTACTCTTGCTATTTTTTCTAAACTGCTGCTGCTGCGGGGAAGCATGTGTGAACAGACTGACCACAAAGATAGTTCTGTGAAAGTGGAACTTCAGCCTCCTCCAGCAGCTTCTGCTTAACGTACCCTTAAACTGTTGACAGCAACCGAGCCACAGCTGATGCACAGCACTGGTAAACAGCCAACCAGACATTGTTGAAAGTTGGATGGTACTAAAAGAAGCAGGTGCTTTTGGAGAGGCGCACCTCCAGCATCCTTTCCCTACACAGGACAACCTCAACCCTTAACTTCGAACTCTCTTGCTGAACCACCAAAGACAAAGCAAATGTATTGTTTACTTATAGAGTTATTTAGAGATACAGCGGATCTGGCCTTTCCACCCAGCAATCCTCAAACCCTAGCCGAATGACAGGACAATTTACAATCACCAATGAATCTACTAACCAGAGCTTGGGAAGAAACCGGACGACCCAGAGGAAACACAAGTGCTCACAGGAAGAACGTACTAACTTCTTAGAGGGGACACTGGAATTGAACTCTGAACTTTGACCCCCCCCCCAGCTGTAATAGCATTGTGCTACCCGCTACCCTATCATGGAACCCCATCATCATTGTAGCATAGCGCCAGTGACCCGGGTTCAATTCCTGCCACTGTCTGTAAGGAACATGTACATTCTCCCCTGACTTCATGGGTTTCCTCCAGATGCTCCAGTTTCCTCCCACAGTCCAAAGACGTAAGGGTCAGTAGGTTAATTGGTGTAATTGGACAGCACAATCTTATTGGGTTGGAAGGGCCTGTTACTGTGCTGTATCTCTAAATAAATAAAATATATTTGGCAACCTTTTAATATTTCATGATGGAATGGCAGGACAGACTCAATGGACTGAATGGCCTAATTCTTCGCCCTATGTCTTCTATCTTATGGTCTTATATTACCTTGAAATTCATTTCCTTAAGACCATAAGACCACAACACATAGGAACAGAATTAGGCCATTCAGGCCATTGACTGTTCCGCCATTACATCAAGGCTCAACCCCATTCTCCTGCCATCTCCCTGTAACCTTTGACTCCTTTATGGATGAAGAACCCATCAACTTTAGATATGCTTGGCCAGTCTTGCAGCTACTTACAGGAAAATAAAGAAGTACAGAGGATGCATGAAACACTTCACAAAAAATCTGACAAACAACCAATGTGCAAAAGAAGACAAATTGTGCAAAATTACAAAAAAACAAATAATTGTAAATAAATAAATAACACTGGCGACATGATTTATAGATCCTTGAAAGTGAGTCTATAGGATGTGGAATCAGGTCAGTGTTGAGGTGGGTGAAGTTAACAACCTTGGCTCAGGAGCCTGATGGTTGAAGGATAACGACCTTTGCTGTGATCCTATGTTTCCTGTACCTCCTTCCCAAGGGGAATAGTTAGAAGAGTGCATAGTCTGGGTAGTGGGGATCCCTGATGATCAATGTTGCTTCCTTGTGGCAGTGCTCTTTGTAAATGTGCTCAACAGAGGGGAGGGCTTTGCCTGTGATGAACTGGACTGTATCCATCACCTTCTGTAGACCTTTCTGTTCCTGACCACTGGTGTTTCCATGCCAGGCAATGAAGATTTTTTTGCAAAGTACATCTATAGAAGTTCGACCAAGTTTGCAATGACATGCTGAATCTATGCAAACTTTCAAGGAGTAAAGGTGCTGCCTTGCCTTCTTTGAACTGGTCCCAGGACAGATTCTCTGACATGATAATGCCAAAGAATTTAAAGTTACTAACCCTCTGCACCTCTGATATCTGAGTGAGGACTGTCTCACAGACCAGGTGAGTTGAGAAGAGTAAATCAACAAGAGCAGACAAATTAATCCTGTCAACTGCAGGAATGGATGAAGAGAAGCTAAAGGGCATAGATTAGGCCATTCAGCCCATATATTCTGTGATGTTATTTAAGCTCATTCACACAGCCCTATAGCTAACTGTAAACACCCGAGGTTCTGCAGATGATGGAATTCCAGAGCACAGATACAAAACGTTGTGATGAACTCAGCATGTCAGGCAGCATCTATGGAGAGAAAAAAACAGCCAATGTTTCAGGCTAAGACCCCTCATCAGGACTGAAAAGGAAAGAAGAAGAAGAAGCTCAAATAAGGAGGGGGGTGGTTGGGGAAAGAGTACAATCTGGCAGGTGATAGGTGAGGGGGAAGATAGGTTGGTGAGGGAGGGGGGTATAAAGTGAGAAGCTGGGAGCTGATAGGTGGAAGAGGTAAATGGCTGAAGAAGAAAGAATCTGATAGGACAGGAGAGTGGACCATGGGAGACGGAGGGCAACCAGAAGGAGGTGACAGGCTGGTAAGGAGAAGAGAAGGGGGAAGAGGGGAGCCAGAATAGGGAATGGGAAAGGAGAGAAAGGGGAGGGGTGAGAAAATACCAAAAGGAGGAGAAATCGATGTTCATGCCATCAGTCTGGAGGCTACTCAGATGGAATATGAGGTGCTGTTCCTCCAGTCTGAGAGTGGCTTCATACCTATAGCTATAACTTTCTTTCATGCTCGTCTGGTTCCTTTTCTATGCCTCCACCTCATTTGTCTCAATGTGGTACCTAGATCTACATTCCAATCACTGTCAAGATGTGTTTGGTGCCAGTCAAATTCCTTAAAGGGAAGGGAATGTCTGCAGTTGAACACAAAGGATTAGATCTTCCTGGCAAATTGTGGTCAATCACCTGCTGGTTGCAGGAGAGAGAGAGTGTGCTGTCACCATCTCTCGCAATGGAAGGTTAGAGCCAACTCTGATTTATCCCTTAATTCCCAGCATTAACTAAAAGATTTAAAAGTTAGCTTTATTTGTCACATGCATATCAAAACGTACAGTGGGATGCGTCGCTTTTGCCAAATGAAATCAGCGAGGTTTGTTCTGGGCAGCCTGCAAGTGTCAACACACTTCCGGCACCAACGTAGCTTGCCCACAGCTCACTAACCCGAAGCATAAGCCTTTGCAATGTAAGGAGGAACCTGGAGCACCCAGAGGAAACCCACAAGGTCACAGGAAGAACGTACAAACTCCTTACAGACAGCAGCAGCAATTGAACCCCAGTCCTAGAACTGTCTCTGTAATAGCATTGTGCTCGGTTGTGACAAGCACATTAACAATGTTTAAAAGGCACTTGGACAATGAATGGATCGGAAAGATTGTGAGGCATAGGTGCCAAGTGCAGGCAAATGAGACTAGCTTAGACGGGCATCTTAGTTGGCATTGATTAGTTGGGTTGAAGGGGCTGTTTCTTTGCTGTAGGACTTTATCACTCAGGACTTAAAGGCCTTCCCTCCATGTCTAACAGGAACTCACTTGTACTTCCTCTAATGTAACCTCGGCCAGTTTCTGCTTGCAATGTAATTTCCTCTTTCAGTCTGGATCTTGACCATCGATCAAGTAACGACAGAAATGTCCCCTGTTAAGCACCCTGAAAGCACTCTATAAGACCATAAGAAATGGGACCAGAATTAGGCCATTTGGCCCATCAAGTCTGCTCCGCCATTCCATCATGGCTAAGCTATGATCTCTCTGAACCCCATTCTCCTGCTTTCTCCCCGTAACCTTTGATGCCCTAACCAATCAAGAACCTGTTAACCTCCACTTTAAATACACCCAATGACTTGGCCTACACAGCCGTCTACGGCAATGAATTCCACAAGATTCACCACCCTTTGGCAAAATAAATTCCTCCTTATCACTGTTCTAAAGGGCTGTCCTACTCTGAGGCTGTGCCCTCTGCTACTAGTCTCACCCATTAAAGGAAACATCATCTCCACATCCACTCTATCAAGGCCTTTCAAAATTCAATTGGTTTCAATGAGATCCCTCTTCATTCTTCTCAACTCCAGTGAGTACAGGCCCAGAGCCATCAAACGCTCCTCATATATTAACCCTTTCATCCCTGGAATCATTCCCATTTTCTCTGAGATCAGAGGATTATTTTTATTCCCACAAGATCAGTACTTCACTTGTAAAACCAATACTTCCTGCCCACCCCATTGAGAAGGTAGTGACAGCATCAAGGGCTGATCCTCAGTTCATGTATCTTATGGCACATAAGGAGGCCATTCAGCCCATTGGGCTCATGCAATCACTCAATTCATTCCATTCCCTTTCTCCTTGCAAAGGCTGCCACAACAGTTAAAAAGCATGTTGTTGAGCACTTGAATCGAAAGGACATAGGAGTCTGTGAGCCAAGTGCTGGAATCATCGAATTAGGAAACAGACCACTTGACCCCAGTCATCCGTGCCAACCAGTAGGCACCCATCTGAATAAATCACATCGCTCAGCACTTGGTCTATAGCCCTCTATGCTTAAATGATTCAAGTGCTCATCTACACACTTCCTCAGTGCTGTAAAGGAATTAAGCATCAACTTTATCCACCATATACATTAGGAACTCGCTGTGACGTGTTGGTCAGGGTGCGAAATGCAACAAAACACCGTAACAACATTCAACAATTATAAAAGATTATGTACAAAATAAAGTTCAAGGTTTGAATGTGGAATAAAATGTGCACAAGTATATAAATATCATAAATACAAAATGCTAGCATGTATTTGCAATGAAAATAGCAGTATAAATAGTCGCTTAAAGTCATTTATTGTGCAGTACAGTGATGAGGTAATAGACAGAAGAGATGGGGGGTTTAACCAGAATGGTTAATCAGAACTAGCTACCTTCGGCAAGAAACATAAGATGGTGTGAAGTTTTCGTTTCAACAGCGCTTTCCAGAGGGGAGCTTTTGGAAAAGGCAGTTTGCAGGGTGGGTGGTGTTCACAATAGTTTTTCCTCCCCAGCCCTTTGTCCTGGACACATATGAGTCCTGCAGTGATGATGAACTGCAGCCAATGTCCCTTTCTGCTGACCTGACGGTTTGTGTAGTTTTTGTGTATTGTGAGAGGATGCTGCACCGAACCAGACAGTAATGGTGTCAGTGTAGAATCACACCAGTATTTTCTGGGGAAGATGGAATTTTACCAAATGGCGTAAGAAGAATATCCTCTCACAAGCCTTTTCTTTGATGAAGGTGATTCCATGATACCCAACTTCACCCACTCTCTGGAGCAGTGCAGTTCCAGGTATTTACCATTCTCTGAGGGATGTAGATCCCCACACATCTCCTATGGATCAATGCCCCCTTACCCGAAATTGACGCCCTTAAGCTTCATGTACAGTGTCTCTGATATGGGAAAGGATTTCCTTCACCCTCTCCACACTCTCCATCATTTTATGTATCTCAGTCCTATTGCCTCCTAACTTCCTCCACTCTAAGAAGAACAGACCAACAGTACTGTGCAAAAGTCTTCAGCTAAAGTATATAGTTCAGGTGCCTAACTATGTACAGTACTGCCGTAATTTTATGTTTTACACTGTACTGCAGCCACGAAAGAAAAATAAATTTCATGACTGATGACAAAACTAATTCTGAGACGGGTCTCTATTGTGGACTGAGAATGGGAAGGGTGCAGGGTGGTGGAGTCATGGTTGGGAAGAGGGGAAGGGAGGGGGAAGGAGTGGGAAGCATCAGGGGCACATTCTGTAATGATCAATAAACCAATTATTTGGAATCAAGTGACATTGCTTGGTGTCTCAGGGCTGGGTGTGTCTGTACCTGTGCCACCCCTTCCCCCTAGCACTCCTCTGCCACCTGTCCTTCACCCCTCCAGCAGCTCTCCACCCCCACCATTCTCAACATCCTTTGCTCCCGCCAGATTTACAAACTCGCTCACCACTCGACGTTGACAAATGCAGGACTGTCCAAAAGTCTTAGGCAACCTGGTTGTATATGTATACAGTACTTTTGCACAGTACTGTAGCTTCTTCAGTCTTGGCTTAAGAAGCAATCAGTAGGGCTTTGTACACAGTGATTGGCCTGAAGGGACTTATCTGGCACTGTATGACACTATGTACATGCAAGCCAATTTTTTCTTAAATCCCCCTCAGCTCCCCTTTGGAATTGGGATAGGAATTGGTTAATTATTGCCGCATGAAGTAAGGTATGGTGCAGAGCTTGTCCTGCATACTGTTCATACCGATCAGATCACTGCACAGCGTATTGAAATAAACCAATGACAGAATGTAGAAGAAAGTGTAACAGCTATGGAGAAAGTGCAGTGCAGGTGAACAATAAGGCGGTTCTTTTTGAGAGCAATAGATAGAGGAGACAGACAGTATCTTTTTCCCAGGCGTGAAATGTTGAATACTAGAGGGCATGCATTTAAGGTGAGAGGGGAATTTCAAAGAACATTTGAGGGGCAAGTTTTTTACACAGAGAGTGGTGGCTGCCTGGGTGGTGGTAGAAGCAGATACAGGAGGAGCTTTTAAGAGATGTTTAGTTAGGCACAGGAAAATGGAAGGAAATGACAACTGTGTAGGCAGAAGGGATTAGTTTAGTTAACCATTTGATTATTAATGTATCTTGGTTTGACACAACATGGAACAAAAGGTTTGTTCCTGTGCTGTGTTCTATGCTTTATGTTTGATCATGTACCCACCTGAAGAGGCAATTTATATTTGGCAATGAACTTACCAGAAAACATTTGGGAGAAAATTGAGCGCCATTAGAAACCCACAGAGTCATGTCGAGAACATGCAAACATTACACATGCCTCAACGACACACACAAAATGCTGGTGGAACACAGCAGGCCAGGCAGCATCTATAGGGAGAAGATTTCCCTTCGGTTAGTCCTGACGAAGGGTCTCGGCCCGACACATCGACATCGCTTCTCCCTATAGATGCTGCCTGGCCTGCTGTGTTCCACCAGCATTTTGTGTGTGTTGTTTGAATTTCCAGCATCTGCAGATATCCTCATGATTACTCATGCCTCGCCTAGGGTCATGTTTGAACCCACAGCACTGGATATGTGAAGTAGCAGGTCTAACAGCTGCACAACCATAAGACCATAAGACATAGGAGTGGAACTCGGCCATTTGGTCCATCGAGTCGGTTCTGCCATTCCACAATGGCCAATTTATTATCCTTCTCAACCCTATTCTCCTTCCTTCTCCCTGTAACCTTTGACACCTTTACAAATCAAGAATCTATCAACCTCTACTTTAAATATACCCAATGACTTGTCCACCACAGATTCACCACACTCTGGAAAACGAAATTCATCCTCACCTCTGTTCTAAAGGATGTCCTTCCATCTGAGGCTGTGCCCTCTGATTCTGGACTTTCCCACTATAGGAAACATCCTCTTCACATTCACAGCTGTCAGTGGCAATACGTTCCACAGATTCAACAAGAAATTAGTGCTGCTTAAAAGTAAGACTGGAAAATAACAACTCAAATTTTTACTGTGTTTTGAGGAAGAGTAGAAGTACAGAAAGAGGCCCTTTAATCCATCAAACAGTGCCTGTAAAAAGCGTTCACACCCCCCTCCCCCACTGGAAAGTTTTCATGCTTTATTGCTTTACAACAATTTAGCTTTTCTGATACTGATCAACAGAAAATGACACTTCTGTGTCAAAGTGAAAACAGATCTCCTCAAAGTGATCAAAGTTAATTACAAGTATAAAACGCAATATAATTGATTGCATAGCTATTCACACCCTTTAATATGACACACCAAATCATCACTGGTGCAGCCAATTGGTTTTCCAAAACATGGAATTAGTTAAGAGGAGATCGCTTGTGTGCAGTCAAGGTGTTTCAATTGATTGTAGTAAAAATACACTTGTTTCGGTAAGGTCGAACTGCTGGTGAGTCAGTATCCTGGCAAAAGCTACACCATGAAGGTAAAAATACAGTCTAAGCAACTTCATGAAAAGATCATTGAAAAGCACAAGAAAATGTGGAGACAAGAAATTTTCTAAGTCACTGAATATCCTTTGGAGTACAGTTAAGTCAATCATCAAGAAATGAAAAGAATATGGAACAGCTGTAAATCTGCCTGGAGCAGGCCGTCTCAAAAAGTGAGTGACCGTACAAGAAGGGGACAAGCGAGGGAGGCCACCAAGAGACCTATGACAACTTCGGAGGCATTACAATCTTCAGTGGCTGAGATGAGAGAGACTGTGCGTGCAACAACTGTTGCCCGGGTGCTTCACCAGTCACAGTTGTATGGTAGAGAAAGCCACTGTTGGGGGGAGAAAAACTCACATGAAATCTCAGCTAGAGTTTATCCAAAGGCATGTGGGGGACTCTGAAGTCAGCTGGACGCAAGTTCTGTGGTCTGATGAAACCAAAATTGAGCTTTTTGGCCATCAGACTAATGAGTCAAACACTGCACATTATCAAAAACACATCATCCCTACCGTGAAGCATGGTGGTGAATGCATCATGCTGTGGGGATGCTTCACTGCAGCAGGCCCTGGAAGGCTCGTGAAGGTAGAGGGTAAAATGGATGCAGCAAAGTGCAGGGAAGTCTTGGAGGAAAACTTGATGCAGTCTGCAAAAGAACTGCGACTTGGGAGAAGATTCGTTTTCCAGCAAGACAATGACCCCAAGAATGAGCCAAAGCTACACATAAATAGCTTTTAAAACAACAAAGTCAATATCCTGGAGTGGCCAAGTCAGAGTTCAGACTTCAATCCAAAGACAATTTGTGGCTGGGCTCGAAAAGGTCTGTTAGTTTACAATCCCCATGCAATCTGGCAGAACTTGAGCAGTTTTGTAAAGAAGAATGGGGGAAAACTAGCAAGGTCTGGATGTGAAAAGCTGATAGAGACCTATCCACACAGACACAAGTCTATAATTGCTGCCACAGCTGCATTGACTAAATACTGACTTGAAGGGGGTGTGTAATTATACAATTATTTTGTGTTTAATAGTTGTAATAAATTTAGACCAAATTTTTAGAAAATTGTTTTCACGTTGACACAAAAGTCTTTTTCTGTTGATCAGCATAAAAAAAGCCAAATTGCATCCACTGTGATTCAATGTTGTAAAATAATAACACATGAAAGCTTCCAAGGCGGGTGAATATTTTTTATAGGCACCGTGTCTGTGCCAGCCATGTTGCCAATCTAATTAATCCCATCTGTTTGCACATAGCCTGTATCTCTCCATGTATTCAGCCCAGAACACTGACACTTCCTTTCCCTTCATACTGTCTAGTGGATAGTCTGTCCAGTTTTTAACTCCCAATCCGCATTTTAAAAATCTTCGCTTCTTTTTAGCTCTGTTAGTGATACCTGGAACAAGTTTCCTTTTCTCACATTCCCATCCAAACTGCAAAGAGTTAATCTCAAACATCTGCCCTGCTCTGGGAAGGGTCACCCAAGCAGTTGGGGTGGGCAGCTAATCTCTTACCCTGTATCAGGCCTTTACCTCTTCCACCTGCCACCTACTTGTTAAAAAAGAGCCATATATACTGTAGAACAGACCAGGTGAAATTGTTGAGATTCCTTCGTAAAATTATTTCTAAAAAGAGAGTTGGCAGATTCACTGGATTATGAGCTCAGAGCCCTGAGATTGTTATTGAAGTACAATCCTCAATCCTCAAAGTAAAAGTGATGGAATGGAAAGGGAGAACCCCTCCTTATGGCATTAGTTCATCTGAAATTATGTTATTTTTTAAAGGTACAGCATCCTATCGAGCCTGTGACCAATTAACCTACAAACCAATACATCTCTGAAATATGGGAGGAAACTGGAACATCCGGAGGAAATAGACGCAGTCATGGGGAAAATGTACAAATTGAATCTGGGTCACTGGTGCTGTATGGCATTGCATTAAATATTATGCTATTATGCAGCCCCACCTTGACGAATATCAATACTAAGTTCCTTAACACCTTCCGAAAAATCCAAAAGCCGTTTCCGATTGCACCCTTTGGGAAAGGTCACTCTAAATCAAGGGTTCCCAACCTTTTCTTACGGCGCAGACCCCAATCATTAATCGCGGGGTCCGTGGACTCCAGGTTGTGGATCCCTGCCCGAAATAAATTGTACTGAAGTGGAAAACCGTGATTCGGGGAAGGGAACGGAGAGTGAGGGTTAGACAAAATGAAATATGCCCTTGGGAAATAAAAAAACGATGCAAACTGAAGTTTCTGGAGGCCATTCCCAGAGAACACCACAGCCAGCAATTGTTTCTGTTACCTCTCCTGTCACTGGAATTACTCATAAACAATGTTGGTGTAAGTGATATTAGGTTAAAGTGTCAGGAAGTGTAAGAACAAGGAATTCATGTTGCAGCTGTTTTGAACTTGGATTGGCCCATGTTTGGAGTATGGTGTGCACTTCTGGCCAATTCATTACAGAAAGGATGTGGAAGCTCCAGGCTGGATGCAGAAGAGGTTTACCATGATGCTGCCTGTATTGGAGAGTATTAGCTATAGGAAGAGGTTGGACATACTTGGATTGCCTTATCTGTTCTGAAGCTTATAAAGATAAAGATTTTAAAGATATTTAAAGAAAGATTAGCTTTATTTGTCACAATTGCATCAAAACATCACAACATGCAGTGAAATATGTCTTTGCATCAAATCAAATCATCGAGGATTGTGCTTAACTTCAGCGCCAACAAGTTAAACCTAATTGTATGTCTTTGGAACAGGGGAGGGAGCTACAGAAACTGGAGGAAGCTCACACAGTCACGGGGAGAACGTACAAACTCCTCTCAGGCTGGTCAGAATTGATCCCAGTTCTTACAGTTACTGCAGTAAAGTATTGCACAAACCACTGCTCTATTGTACCACCTATAAATTCGATTTGATAGAGATATATAAAATCTGACCTGATAGAGGATTATAAAATTATGTGAGGCATGGATAGACAGTCAGAATCTATACCTCAGGGTATAAGTGTTAAATATTAGAGGACGTAGCTTAAAGTAAGAGGGAGAAAGTTTTGAGGGGACATTTATTTAGAGATACAGCACAGAACAGATTCATCCAGCCCTACGAGCTGCACTGCCCAGCAACCCGCTGATTTAACCCCAGCCTAATCACAGAACAATTTCCAATTGCAAATTCATCTACAAAATGTTACTACTTTGGAATGTGGGAAGAAACTGGAGCACCTGGAGGAAACCTATGTACTCATGGGATGAACGTACAAACCTCTTTCAGACGGCATTGGAACCGAATTCCAAACTCTGATGGCCCGAGCTGTAATAATGTCACGCCGCTGTGCTACCATGGTGCCCAACTTATCTAATGTGTTGGGTAAGTTCTTTGGTAGGTGCCTGGGACAGGCTGCCAGATGTCAAATGATATGGGTGATCAGGGGCTCTCCATGGTCACGATTGCTCTTGGTAAATTTTTCTACATAATTATTTGCCATTGTCATCTTCTGGGCAGTGTCTTTACAAGGTGGGTGACCTCATCCATTATCAAACCCATTCAGAGATTGTTTTTCTGGCAACAGTGATCGCACAACCAGAACTTGTGATATGTACCAGTTGCTCAAGTGACCGTCCACCACTTGCTCTGCTCCCATGGCTTCATGTGACCGTGATCGTTTGGGGGGGTGCTCAGCAGATGTTACACCTTGCCCAAGGGTGACCAGCAGACTAGTGGAAGGAAGGAGGGCTTTACACCTCCTTTGGTAGAAACGTATCTCCACCTCACCACCCCATACATTTGGTCTAATTTGGCATGACAGTTAGCACAGACATAGTCCGCCCAGGGCCTGATCCTGTGGTGCACTGCTCTACGCTCTATTGAGTTGTTTTTTCTCATTTCTGCTGGCACAGCACGAGGACTGTTTTAATAAAGGAAATAATGAAGCACGCTTACTGTCAAGTCTTTTGGAGACTATCTCACAGTGAGGTATTCTCCTTTTGTCCCAGAATATCAGAGAACACTTCCCTGACTATGTCTGTGGGACTTGAAAGTAAGTGTACTGCAGTAATAAATAGCTGGAGGAAAAGAGGGAATTGTGTTCTGAGAGCTTTGGATGTCTCCTTGCTTTCTAACTTCGCTAATTCTGAAACTGTAAACTAAGTTTAACATTCAGTCTTTCTATCTAATCTATATCTCATCTCTCCATCAAACTCACCATGAGGAGTTTGTGCATTCTCTGTGTGACCAGATGTTCTCCCTGATATTCCTGGTTCCTCCCCAATCTGAAAAAATATGCTAGTTGGTTAACTTGTTACCATAGACTTCCCCTGTCGGCTGTTAGAAGAACCAGGAGTTAATGAGCCTATGAGAGAGAATAGGTTAATGGGCTACTTTAGTGGAATGGCCTCCAAGAGGACCACAACCTTATTGCAGGGTTTGAAGGCTTACGAGCATCATGACCTGGAGAGCTATGTTGACTTTGTGCTTTGGCTCTTTGTAGGGTTACCCATGTCAAACAGGCTAAAGGGTAGAGGCTAGAGTAAGAGTGGTCCACTGGTCCTCCGGGTTTGGGGGCTCAGCTCGGAGCTAACAACCCTAACTGGTAAACAAGACTGTTATGGAAACAGTAATGGAGAATCCTTCTACGTCTGAGTGTGACGGTATTCCTGAGTCCCCATCTGGAACTTGCATGACTGACAGGAGTGAAAACGGAGCTACTGGCATGATGAAGGAGGCTCTGAACACTGCCAGAGATGGAGGACCTTCATTGTCGCCCTGAATGCCAGCAGGGCAGAGGAAAGTTAGTGGAATGGGAATGATGGGACTGATTGGACTGCTCTGAGAGCCAGCACAGATCTAATGGGCTGAATAGTCTCTTTCTCAGAGTACTATGGAATAGGAACAGACCCATTAACCCACTACATCCATGCTGATCCTTTAGCCATCGGCACTAATTCCTTTTGTCTTTTTCAACACATACACAATTGTGGAGCAACTCAGCAGATCAGGCAGCATCCCCTCCATAGATGCTGCCCGACCTGTTGAGTTTCTCCAGCATTTTGTGTGTATTGCTCAAGATTTCCAGCATGTGCAGATCTTTTGTGTCCCTTTTGCCTGCATATGGACCATATTGGTATTGATAATTGGTGATTGGTTTATTATCGTCACATCTACATGAGGTACCAAGATATACATTGTTTTGCATCATCCATACAGACAGGCAGACATACTTTATTGATCCCGAGGGAAACTGGGTTTCGTTACAGCCGCACCAACCAAGAATAGTGTAGAAATATGGCAATATAAAACCATAAATAATTAAATAATAAGTTAATCATGCCAAGTGGAAATAAGTCCAGGACCAGCCTATTGGCTCAGGGTGTCTGACACTCCGAGGGAGGAGTTGTAAAGTTTGATGGCCACAGGCAGGAATGACTTCCTATGACGCTCAGTGTTGCATCTCGGTGGAATGAGTCTCTGGCTGAATGTACTCCTGTGCCTAACCAGTACATTATGGAGTGGATGGGAGTCATTGTCCAAGATGGCATGCAACTTGGACAGCATCCTCTTTTCAGACACCACCGTCAGAGAGTCCAGTTTCACCCCCACAACATCACTGGCCTTACGAATGAGATTGTTGATTCTGTTGGTGTCTGCTACCCTCAGCCATACAGATCATTTCATCACACCAGTACACTGAGATAGTATCAGGGAAAACAATAATAGAATACAGAATAAAGTGTTAGCGTTACAAAGAAATTGTAATGCAGACAGACATAGTTCGAGGTCATGATGAGGTAGATTGAGAGATAAAGAGTCTTTGTTGTCATGCAAGAGGTTCATTCAATTTCCTTATATAACACTGGTATAGAAACTACCCTCAGACCTGGAGGTGTGTGCTTTCAGGCTTTTGTATCTTCAGCCTGATGGAATGGAGAAGAAGAGATAATGTCCGAGTGGGGAGGGTTTTTGATTATGCTGGCTGCTTTACTGAGGCAGTAAGAAGTGTAGATAGACTTGTGGAGTAGATACCATCCTTCCACATCTCACCTATGTATGCCTGCAATTATAAGGCCATAAGATATAGGAGCAGAATTGGCCCACCGAGTCTGCTCTGCTATCACATCATGGCAGATTCATTATCCATCTCAACCCCATTCTCCTGCCTTCTCCCCATAATCTTTGAAGCTCTGAATAATCAAGAACCTATCAACCTCTGCTTTAAACATACCCTATAACAGCCTCCACAGCCACCTGAGGCAATGAATTCTACAGATTCACCACCCTCTGGCTAAAGAAATTCCTCCTAACCTCCACTCTAAAAGGACATCCCTTTACTCTGAGGCTGTGTACTCTGGTCCTAGACTACCCCACCGCAGAAAACATCCTCTCCGCATCCACTCTATCAAGGCCTTTCAACATTTGGTAGGTTTCAATGAGATCCCCCTTCTTTCTTCTGATTTCCCACGACTACAGTTGCACGTTATCATAGTTGTCTTAGGTACTGTATATGGAAATATTACCCCTGTCCCACATGCTTTAATTTTGTTCACTAATTTCTTATGTAGTACTTTATCAAAGGCCTTCTGAAAATATGGGTATTCCACATCCACATGTATTCTGCCAATCACATCCTGCTAAAATCTCTGTTTGGTTTCTCAAACATGATTTCCTTTCATAAATCCATGTTCACTTTATCCAACTCTGTTGATACTTTCAAAGAATTCAAAGTACATTTATTATCAAAGTACAGTGAGCTGACCTCCACTGCTGTTTGATTCGAATAACTACGGCAGCACCTCTACTTTGTTAAATGTTTGCACAGATTTGAAACTTTGACAAACTTCTATAGATGCATGGTGGAGAGTGTCCTGATGGGTTGCACCACTGCCTGGTATAGAAGCACCAATGCCCAGGAATGGAGAAGCTTCCAAAAAGTGGTGGACATATTCCAGTCCATCAGAGGAAAATCCTCCCCACCATTGAACACATCTACAAGGAACGCTGTCACAAAGAAATAACATCCATCATCAAGGACTGTCACCACTCAGGCCATGTTCTCTTCTCATTGCTGCCATCGAGAAGGAGGTACAGGAACCTTAGGTCCCACACCACGAGGTTCAGGAACAAATATTACACTTCAACCATCAGGCTCCTGAACCAAGTCAAGTCAAGTTTATTGTCATTTAACTATATGCATGCATACTGTCAAACAAGACAATGTTTCTCTGAACCAGGGTGTTGAGCACAGTAGTAAACATAACACACATATAACACAGAATAACCTAGGAAAGTACAGATAAAATCTACAGATGAATTATGCATAAATAAACAAAGTAAAGTGCATAAGTTAAATGATCTATCCATCCATCCATCTACACATTGGTTGTTTGTCAGTCTTTGTACACAAAATCTCATTGATTCTAATGTATTTCTTTGTTCTACTGTGAATGCCCACAAGAAAATGAATCTCAAGGATGTAAATGGTGACATTTATGTACTTTGATAATAAATTTACTCTGAGCTTTGAACTGCAAAAATGCGTAATATTCATCAGACCATCTTGCAATGGAAGAACAAGAATTAGGAAGGATTATTCATGGCTGACTCTTTGTCTTCAGTGATGCTTAACGCCAGAACTTCTAACCCACTTGTTCATTTTTAAGTCTAAACTAAACAATTACAAGAGATCCCTGCTTTATGAGTGGGGGTCATTCATTCGTCGTGTCGTGTTGCATTGCATGGGCAAAAATTGCCTTTCCACAACCGTGATTGTTCTTGGCAAATTTTCCTACAGAAATGGTTTGCCATTGCCTCCTTCTGGGCAGTGCCTTTACAAGGTGGGTGACCCCAGCCATGACAAATACTCTTTAGAGATTGTCTGCCTGCCGTCAGTGGTCACATAACCGTGACTTGTGATATGCACCAGCTGCTCATACAAGCGTCCACCCCCTGCTCCCATGCCTTTGGAGGGAAAGAACGTCTTACACCTTCTTTGGTAGAGTTGTATCTCCAACCCGCCACCCAATGAGTGGGGTATGTTTCCATAAGTGGCGATTCCACATCATCTAGGCACTCATCAAAAATGAGAGTTGAGAAACAAAACTGCTGCATTTTTATTTTTATTTTTCACTCACATTCCATGAAAGAGAACTTCTGTCTGTCACCTATTTGGGTAGTGATTTGTGAGTTCTGTAAGGGTGCTCTTCTGTAACCTGAATGGCTGTAACATGGGTGTTTATTGCATGAGGTCAAAGTGCAGAGTTCAGTGAGGTTGGAGGTAGAGGACTGAAGTCGGCTTGTCCAGAAGTCAGAGGCCTGATGTCTGTGGGTCCTGATCAGGGACTGGTGGCCTGTCCTGAGGATGGAGATGTGCCTGTGTTTGTGGATGGGTGGGAAAGGGGCTTGTTTTTGCTGCCGGTGCTGTTCTGCTGAACATTGTGAGCCCACTGAGTCGGCATCCAAATGTGAGGCGACAACCAGCAGATCCTTGGGCATGTTGGTTGTTAACTCAAACAGCACACTTCACTGTATATTTTGATGTAGATGCCATAAATAAACCTGAATCTGAAATGATCAGCAACCAGTCGAGGACAGCTTCTTACAGATTTCTTTCAGGTTTCAGCTTCTATCAGATTTCTGAATGGACGACGAACCGATGAGCACTGCCTAGTTATTCAGCATTTTTGCACTATTTATTTATTTTTGGTCACTTGTAGTGATTTTTACACCTTACACAGTACTGGTTCCTAAGGCTGTCATAGCCAGGGGTGGTAGTGGGGATGAGCTCCCACTACCTTTAGTGCTCCAAATGGCGTGCGTCTCTAACAGCCTCTGACAACCGGCTCCAACTCTTGGCCTTCACGTGTGGCTTAGCTACTAGGCCCGGTGGAACTGTTTCTACTGACAAGAGAAGGGCAAAAGCAGACCACTGGTGCCTCAAAACCAGTTGCTTCGGGCAGGTGGGGCTCGTCAGCCTTGGACAGCAGCCCAACTAGGAGAAGGAAAACTCTGATTTTAAACCTCCGCTGCCTTGCGGCCACACCCACCCATGGGAAAGGCTTCGGGAGTAAACGCCCAGGAAGAAATCCGGAGCTTCCTAAGGCAGTTTGATGGTGTTTACAACTTTGCTCTGGCAACCTCTGTGATGACACAGGTGCCAAGCTATATCAGCGCTTGCCTTTCCCTTGGACTGCATCAGTGACGTGGAGAGGGGGAGCCCGCTGCATGGGCAACAGCCGGTTCTTCAGATCTTCCGCCCGGGCTTGCGCCCTGGAGAGGACGCATTGCTTAAGGACTTTTGTCTCCCGCATTGGACTCCGCAGTAACAGCAGACGCTGCTTAACCTAGTCCACCAGAGGCGCAAACCCATTATCCCCTGGGATTGATGTCTGCCTACCACACAGCACTGCCATAGCAAAACAACAAATTTCACAACACATATCAGCGATAAACCTGATTCTGCTTCACAGTTTTAGCTTTTCGGGCCTCTGCTGTTTGCGGTATATAAAAACAACCTGGATGAAAATGTAAATGGGTGGGTAGTGAGTCCGTGGATGATATGACGATTGGTTGTGTTGTAGAAAGTGTAGAAGATTCCCAAAGGACACAGTAGGATATAGGCCAGTTGCATATATGGGCAGAGAAATGGCAGAGGGAGTTTAAACCAGGCAAATACTGTGTCACTCAGATCAAATGTATCTGTTAATGGCAAGACCCCTAACAGTGTTGGTGTACAAAGGGATTTTGGTGTCCAAGTTTATAGGTCTTGGCAAATGGCTACAGAGGTTGAGAGGGTGGTAAAGAAGACATTTGCCTTGCTTGCCTTTATTTGCCAAGGCATTGTGTTCAAGAATTGGAAGTTAAGTCCTAGTTTTGTAGATGTCCAGCTACGACACATCTGGAGTATGCATTCATTTCTGGTCAGCCCCATTATAGGAAAGATGTGGAGACTTTAGAAGAGATTTGCCAGGATGCTGCTTGGATTAAAGGGCATGTCCTATAGGGAGAGTTAGGACAAACCTGGGCTGTTTTCTCTGGAGTGGCAGAGGGTGAGGAGAGACCTGATGGAGCTTTATAAGATTATGGGAGGCATAGACAGATCAGACAGCAGCATTGTTTTGCCAGGGCTTGGAATGTCTTAATGCCAGAGTTCATGCGTTTAAGGCAAGAGCTAACAAGTTCAAAAGAGATATGCAGGGCAAGTTGTTTAAATTCAAAATGGGGTGCCTGGAATGCACTCCCAGGGGAGGTCATGGAGGCAGACATGGTAGACATGGTGGGCGACATGGTAGTGTAGGAATTCGTGCAATGCTATTACAATGACAGCGATCACCATTCAGGGTTCAATCCTGCCACTGTCTGTAAGCGTTTGTATGTTTCCCCCTATGACTGTGTGGGTTTCCTCAGGGTGCTCTGATTTCCTCCCACATTCCAAAGATGTAGTGGTTAGGGTCAGTGAGTTTTAGGCACGCAACTTTCGTGTTGGAAGTGCGGAGATATTTGCGGGTTGTCCAGCATAATCCTCACTGATTTGATTCCACGGAAATTACGCATTTCACGGCATGTTTCAGTGTCATCATCATCATTATGTACCATGTCGTATGATGTGGGTGATGTGGTATGCATTACCATGATTGGTCTTGGCAAATCTTTAAACAGAAGTGGCTTGATGTTGGCGTCTTCTGGGCAGTGCCTTCACAAGATGGGTGACCCCAGCCATTATCAGTACTCCTCAGAGATTGTCCATCTGACATCAGCGGTCACATACCCAGGACTTGTGATATGCACCAGCTGCTCATATGACCATCCACCACCTGCTTCACGTGACCCTGATCGCGGGGGGGGGGGGGGGGTTCTGCACCTTGCCCAAGGGTGACCTGCAGGCTAGCGGAGGGAAGGAGCGCCTTATTCCTCCTTCAGTAGAGATGTATCTTCACCCCGCCACCCGAAATGTAGATGTACATGTGACAAATAAAATCTATTCTAATTTAATATTTAATAGAAACATTTAAGAGGCTCTTGGACACAACGTGTGCAGAGAATGGAAGGATATGGACCATGCGCAGGCAGAAAGTATCAGCTAATTAGGAAATACTACTTTATCGTGAGCGGCGGGTCCTGTTTATCCACCGTTCTATATTGAAGCCTCTGGCCAGATTTCCAAGTTTCAGTCAGCGCCCTATTTGTCCTGGCACCAAGCTCCTCGCAGCGTCAATTAGTAGTAGTCACGAAAAGGGTTAATCTTAATGAGAATGACTGGCTCGGAATGGGGGGAAGAAGAAATTCCCTGGCGTAACGAAGAGCCAGCGATGAGGACATTCGATATTTGATTGACGAGTTGCCCCCATCACCTCAGTGTCAGACAGCTTCCTCGCTTCATACGTGACGTAACTGAAACATGTGATTGGCTTGTGTCTCAACTCTAGCACTGAACGGAGTATTGGGAGCCTTGCAAAAGAAAACTTTTGCATTTCTTTTAATGTTTTGCTGAGACGCACGAGACATGTTTTCTTGGAGCCGCTCTGTGGACGCCAAATATGGAGTGGGTGAGTTCCAATGGGCTATCTGCCCGTTTGATTTTCTTTTATTTAAAAAAAAAGTTATAGAAATGGACGCGGTTTCGGCGAAGTCTCGGCGTTCCAGCATGTAAGGTGGAGGGGAGTAAAGCAACAGTTGTTTCCTGGCCATCTGAGGAGACACTTATACACAACAAAATTGGATAACAAAAACAGGATGTGGTTTAAAATCAGTAAAGCCGTTGCAAGAGCCAATTATGACCCCGGGTATGAGGAGTGTGAAGTGTCCAGTGGCGAAGGGAATGATGTTGTACATGTACCTCAGTGGCGGCTCCAATAACATCCCCCAGTTCCTAACTGCAGGGGGACTGTCAATGTGCGCTCGAAATCTGTCACACGTTCAAATCGAAACACTCTCGGCAACGCGCCGTACGGAAACCCCAGTTTGAAAGCACAGGCGGCTTGCAGGTGGCACTCAGAAATGAAACAGCACACACACACACAGAATGCAGGAGGAACTCAGCAGATCAGGCGGCATCGATGAAAAGGAATAAGCAGTCGACATTTCGGGGGCCGCCCAAAACGTCAACAGTCTATTCCCCTCCATAGATGCTGCCTGACCTGCTGAGTTCCTCCAGCATTTTTTGTGAGTGTGTGTGTGGATTTCCAGCGTCTACAGAATCGCCTGAGTTTGTTGAGTAACGTGGTGCATTTAAACTCCAGTGTTTGTGAATGTCTAGATCTCTCTTGGGACAATCTCTCTTGGGAGCTGCGACTCTAAGCGAAAAAAAGACAGTACATTCTATGTCAAAGTTCTAGAGGAAAAGGCGATTTCGTTTATACGGCATCTTTCCCTTCTCTTTATTTTCCTAAATACTTTTTGTTTTATGCTGGTTGCGTGTGTGACATATGTATTGTGAGTGCACCGTGGTCCGGATGAATATTTTTTTCATTTGGTTATATATAGATATACAGTCAGATGACAGTGAACTTGATTGTGTACCCCATATGATTTTATATATCCTTCAAAGGCATAGTAAAGTCATGGTTAGTGTAATGCTTTACAACACCAGCTGTTGGAGTTCAACTCTCACCACTGTCTGTAAGGAGTTTGTACATTCTCCACCTGACTTTGTGGATTTCCCTCCAATTCCTAGTGTTCTTTCTTTGGGGGAGAAGGAGTGGGGGGGGGGAAGGAGGAATGATTTCATGGGGCTTTTCTTCACCTAGATCAAGAGATCCTGGAATGTATTGCAGCCAGTCAAAATTCATTTGAAGCGTTGTCATTGTACAATAGGAATGGTCCAGTTACTGAACTGGGTTAGTAAGTTGTGGGCATGGCATGAAGCATAGTGACACTTGTGGACTGTCTCTAGAACATCCTCAGACTATGCTTATTGACAGAAATGATGTATCTGACTGTTTCAATGTACACCCGACAAATCAAGCTGATCTATCTAATAACGTCCATTCTCAAACCCCTTCTCTCCGAGGAAAGGTCCCAGCTTATCCAGCCTCTCCTTAGAACTCAAGCCCTCCAGTTCCAGTAACATCATCTTGTGAGTCTTTTTCTGCATCACTTCCAGCTTAATTTGCAGAATTAGTCCGAATGTGAGTTATCGAACGTAGAGCAATACAGCTTAAAATGTTGAAATCGAACCACTTCCGCTCGCAGCTCGTTCCACACTATCACCACCTTCCGACTGAAGAAGTTCCCCCTCATGTTCCTATTAAGCATTTCACCTTTCACCCTTATCCTCTAGTTCTGGTCTAGTAGAAAGAGCCTGCCTGCATCGCCTCCGACTATACCCCTCATTATTTGTATGCATCTATCAAGTCTCTTCTCATTCTCTTATGCTCCAGGGAATAATGTCCTAACCTGTTCAGCCTTTCCCTATAAATCCGGTACTCAAGTCCTGGCAATATCCTTGTCAATTTCTCTGCAGTCTTTCAATCTTATTCAAAGTCAAAGTACATTTATTATCAAATATGTATACTATACACAACTTTCAGGTTCATCTCCTTACAGGCAGTCACAAAATAAAGAAACCCAATAGAACCCCCCTCCCTTTATTTTAAAAAGACCACCAAACACCCAGCGTGCAGAAAAGAATTATACAAATGACAAAAGCAAGCAAACAAGTGAAGTTTACAAAAGTGAGTCCACAACTACCAAGCCAGTCATCACTGCAGCCGTTCCAGTGGCCCATTAGTTGTAGACCACAACTTCAGTTCAACGCAGAGACAAGTAAACCTGCGGAGCAGCGAGCGGAACCAGCCTATCCCTCAGCTCCGCTGCTCCAACAATCTGTCCCGGCACTTAAATCATCTAAACCTCAGGTCATTCCTCGCTCTCGGGCCCAGGCACGGGCTTCGTTGCCCCGACTTTGCCTTGTCTCCCCACACTCTGCCCCGGTTCTGCCACATCGAATGGCCTCCGAGTCAGCGCCAGCAGTGGCCAAACATTGGCTCATTCCCCTCTTTCGGGCCCCACCACCTCAAGTAAGCCCGTACACTGCAAACTGTAACCATCCTGCACCTGTGAGACTTCAGTTCACACTGCAGAAATGTCAGGCTGTACAGGTGGATCAAAAACTTAACTCTGAAAGGGAAGTTACAGGCTATTATAGTGATCGTTTACCAGAAAGAAGTGTGATTAATAAAGTAGTTAGTAGTTTTCTTTGTTTTGTTTGCTGCTGGTAAGTAGTTTCTGAGCTTCACCAGTGCCAGCTTAAACCACACATCTTTCCTGTAAATAGGTGACTAAAACTGTACATGATACTCCAAGTTAGGCCTCACCAACATTTTAAATCTTTAACATAACATCTCAACTCCTGTACTCAGTACTTTGATTTATGAAGACCAATGAAGGCTTTTGCTTTACCACCATATCAACCTGTGACAACATTTTCAATGAATTATGGATCTGTATTCCTAGATCCCTCTGTTCTACCACACTCCTCAGTGTCCTATTGCTCATCCTACCCTAGTTTTTCCTCCCAAAGTGCAAGAACATGCACTTGTCTGCATTAAATTCCATCTGTCGTTTTTCAGCCCATTTTCCCAGCTGGTTCAGATCCTGCTGCAAGCTTTTTCTTCACTGTCTACTACAACCCCAGTGTGAACTGCAAATTTGCTGATCCAGTTTACTACATTATCATCGGGATCATTGTTGTAGATGATGAAAAATGGACCTAGCATCAATCCCTGTGACAACCAGAAGTCAAAGGCCTCCAGTCAGACACAAGTGTCTACCATCACTTTCTGGCTGTAAAAAAATTCATTTATGATCTCCCACATCTCATTCATCTCCATGCATAGGTAATCACTTCCAGAGGACCAATTTTGTTCCTTGTTATCTTTTTGCTCTTAATGTATCTGTCGAAGCTACCCCATTCCTTCTTTTAGCTCTCCTAATTTCCTCCTTAGGTGTTCCCTTGCATTTCTTATACTCAGGTACCTCATTTGTTCCTGTCTGCCTACATCTGTTATGCACCTCCCTTTTTCTTAACTGGGGCCTCAATATCTCTCAAAGTCTGGTTCCCTAGACTTGTTATCCTTGCCTTTTATTCTGACAGGAATATACAAAATCTATATCTCAAAATTTTATTTTTGAAGGCCTCACGCTTACTAAGTACACCTTTGCCAGAAAACAACCTGTCCCATTCCATACTTGCAGGATCCTTTCCGATACCATCAAAATTGGCCTTTCTTCAAGTTAGAATCTTATCCCCAAGGACCAGACCTATCCTTTTCCATAATTATCTTGAAACTAATGGCATTATGATCACAAGGTGCAAGCTGTTCCCCTGCACTAACTCTGTCACCTGCCAGGCCTCATTCCCTAATAGGAGATCTCATACTCTCTCTAGTTGGGACCTTTCTGTATTGATTAAGCAGACTCTCCTGAGTACATTTGACAAACTCTATCCCATCTAGTCCTTTTAAAGTATGGGAGTCCCAGTTAATATGTGGAAAGTTAAAATAACCTACTATCACATTTTTATGTTTTTTGCAACAGTCCATGATCACACAACAGATTTGCTCCTCTAAATCCTGCTGACTAGAAGTGAACCCATTAATGTGGCCTGCCCTTTCTTATTCCTCACTTACCCCAATATAGCCTCATAGATGAGTTCTCCAGCCTATCCTGTCTGAGCACTATCGTGACATTTTCCCTGATTAGAACAGGAGTCCCACCATGCTCAACCTTTCGATTCCTGACTTTGTATTTAGTCTCAACAACATCTTTACCTGTGGCCACTCCACTCCCTGCTCTGGTGCCATCGCCGTGCAACTATGGCTTCTGTTAGAAAAACTCATTGAAAGCTGTTGGTATTTATCTTGTGAATGAGATCCGGGTTTAAAAAAAGAGGAATCATTAATACATCCCCCTTTGTAAAACCTTAGCCAGCGGAGGAGATTTAAAGCACAGGTTCTAGGCCAATGCAGAACACGGCAGGCAGTTGTTCAGAGTACTCCCAGAAATGGTGAGGAGAGATTGGGCAAATAGTCTGAATTCTTGATGTTGTGTGAGGGATACATATTAAGTAGAAGGGTTTCAAGCAACTTCCTGCAGAGAGTATCTAATCTGATGACATGTCCAATGGGTTGGACTCTGTTAGGTTTGTGTTCAGGCCTGTGGCATGGAGACGCAAGACCAAAGGAAGTTGTTAAGGGTGCTTAAGAAGTCATACGGTGCATTGGCCTTCATTAGTCGGGGGGGGGGGGGTTGAGTTGAAGAATCATGAGGTAAAATTTGGTGCTCTGTGGAACTCTGCTTAAACCACACTCAGAGTATTGTCAAAGGCGACACGAGTGAATCTGCAGATGCTGGAAATAAATAAAAACACAAAATGCTGGCAGAACTCAGCAGGCCAGACGGCATCTATGGGAGGAGGTAGTGACGACGTTTCGGGCCGAAACCCTTCATCAGGAGTCATGATGAAGGGTTTCGGCCCGAAACGTCGTCACTACCTCCTTCCATAGATGCTGTCTGGCCTGCTGAGTTCTGCCAGCATTTTGTGTTTTTACTCAGAGTATTGTGTTTGGTTTTGATTGTATCATTATAGAAAGGACATAGCAGCTGCAGAGAGGGTGCAGAGGAGATTTACCAGAACCATAGAACATTACAGCACAGAAACAGGCCTTCTGGCCCTTCTTGGCTGTGCCGAACCATTTTTCTGCCTAGTCCCACTGACTTGCACCTGGCCCATATCCCTCCATACACCTCTCATCCATGTATGTTTTTCTTAAATGTTAAAAGTGAGCCCGCATTTACCACTTCATCTGGCAGCTCATTCCACACTCCCACCACTCTCTGTGTGAAGAAGCCCCCCCCCCAATGTTCCCTTTAAACTTTTCCCCCTTCACCCTTAACCCATGTCCTCTGGTTTTTTTCTCCCCCAGCCTCAGTGGAGAAAGCCTGCTTGCATTCACTCTATCTACACCCATCATAATTTTATGTACCTCTATCAATTCTCCCCTCATTCTTCTATGCCCCTTGGGGAGGAAATGGATAATGCAAATGGGCATAATTTTAAGGTGATTGGAGGTAAGTATAGTGAGAATTGATGATAGAAAAGTGGAGGACTATATAGGAGGGAAGGGTTAGATTGATCTTAGAGAGTGTTAAGAGGCCATCACAACACTATAAGCTGAAGGGCCTGTATTGTGCTGTAATGTTCTATGTTCTAAAGTTCTAATAAAGAGAAAAGGGCAACAGCGCAGCCTCAAAACCCCAGCCACACAGTGCTGGTTGGGCACTGAGTGATCATGCAGTGGTTTGGATGTGCTTTCAGACCAAACTGATGGGGCGAGAGTCTGCTCCTTTCTTTCTTGGAAGTGAAAAGAATGTCAGTTCTTGTTGGTTGATCATCCTTGAAACTCAGTTGGCTGCTCGGTGGAGAATTCACAAGAGTTCTTTCTCCAGTGGGGGAAGGAAAGAAGCAAAAGGAGGAAAGAATGCGTAGGTCCTTTCACAACCAAGATCAAGAGATTCTGGAATGTATTACAGCTAGTCAACATTCTTTTGAAGTTATGTTGAAAAGGAATGATCAAGTTATAAAACTGGTATCCAGATGACTAGTCTAGTACTGAAAAGTACCCAGGGCTTCAAAGAACCTCAAGCCCTGGAGAAAAACTCACAAGGTACAGGGCAGCAGTGACCCCTATGCTTCTGTACCCTCCTGGGGCAGTTCCTGAACCCTTCCTTCCTGTCAGTTTTCATGGGCTTTGAGGTGACCGATGAGGTTAATGTGGGACATTTGCACACAACATGTCAGAGGAGCTTCTCAGAGTGGTGGGTGAGTAGATGTGAGGTTGTCCATTTTTCTGCCACTTGCACAGAGCTGCGTTGTGCCCTTGGTGAATGATCTCGAGGTTCTTGATACCACCCGGAAAAATCCCATTCCTCATTTCCTGTGAGAGTTTCCCAGGAAACAGTGGGGATGTTGCATCCCTTCAAGGTAATCTTGACCTGTGATAAATTGGAACAGGATGTTTGTTTTGAGAGTCTGGTTTGGGAATATAAGAGCAATGTGGTAATCCATCAGTGTAGCCAATTCAGTATGGTAAACAGAAGTAAACCAGGGCCTCGAGGCTAATGGTATCATTCTGAGCAGTGTGGAAGAATGGATAGATCTCGGGTCCACGTCCACAAATACCTCAATGTTATGATACTAATTGAATGGGTGTATAAGAAATCATAAGAAAAATAAACACGTGTCATTTGGAAGTGAGCAGACTAAGATAAACATTTTGAAAGCATTCCATTGTTTTCATAATTTGCTTCATATGGTTTTCATGATATGAAGTTAATAATTCGTAATTTGCCTTGCAAGCTGATAGGATTGTTCAGAAGACATATGGTGTGTTGGCCTTCATTAGTAGGGGGATTGAGTTCAAGATCCGCGAGGTAATGCCGCAGCTCTGTAAAACTTTGTGTTTTGTGTTTACTTCTGTTCAACTCTTAGAGGAAGGATGTGGAAGCTTGGGAGAGGGTGCAGAGGAATTGTACTAGGATGCTGCCTGGATTCGAGTGCATGTCCCATGAGGATGGGTTGAGTAAATGGGAATGAGAGGTGACTTTATAGAGGTGTACAGGATGATAAAGGGGCATGGATGGCTAGCCAGAGCCTCTTTCCCAAACTGTAAATAGGTAACAGGAAGGGGCATCATTTTAAGGTGATTTGAGGTGCTATCAGAAATAGGGTTTTACACAGAAGATAGTAGGTTTAAGGAACTCCCTGCCAGGGATGGTGGTAGTGACAGATACATTAGAATTGAATTGAATTCAATTCTAAGAAAGGACAATTAGGGATATTTAAGATGGGTATATGGATGAAAGAAGAATGGAAAGCTATGTGGGTGCAAAGGACTAGCTTGATCTTAGAGTAGGTTAAATGGTTAACACGTCATCACAGGATAAAGGGCCTATATTATGTTGTACTGTTGTTTGTCCTAACTGTTAGGGCTGTTGGGGTGAGGAGAAGACATTGGCATCATTTTGCTTATCTTTCCATTTTTGGTGAAACTTTTCAAATAGACTTGAGCTGCCTGCTTTAGACAGTCCAAATGTCAGATGCATATGTAAGGACAGGGATTACTGCTGCCCAGAAGATCATGAACTTTGTGCAAGGTCACCAGTCTTAATCTTCAAATACCCTTTTTCTAAATGTTGCTGGTTAGCTTTTGCCGAGAGGCGACTCAAGTTATAGGACATTGTCTACATTTTTGAAGGTTTCACTGTGAAAATTTATTATTGGATAGTGGTGCATTAGGGGCAGATTTGTAGAGGGCCAGGAACTTGTGGATGTTGACTGTAAGGCCTATCCAGTCCTATTTTCATTTTCCCAAGGTGGGGGGTCTTTGGGGGCTTTGTTTCTATCATTCATTCTATGGGGTTCTTGTTTCATGGATGTCTGTGAAGAGGGTAAATTTCACATTTTATACTGTATACATTCTGAAACATTAAAATGAATTTACTTGAACCTTTGAATTGGGGAATCAAGTACTAGAGGGGATGGGGGTAAGGGGAGTGAGGAAAGTATTAGTAGGGACCCTATGGACACCTTTCTCACACAATGTTTAGAATGAGCTACCAGAGGAAGTGGTTGAGGTGCATTCAGTAACAACATATAAGGGACAGGTGTATGGATAGGAAAAGTTTAGAAGAATGGAGCCCAAATGGAGGCAAGTGACTAGATTTTATGGCCATTTTGGTTGGCATGGATGAGTTGGGCTGAACGTCCTGTTTCCATGCTGCATGATCTCATATGCTTCAGAGAATGAGTTGGCGATCTCTTGGAGCTTGGCATTTGAGAGTTCGCACAAGTAAGCATGCTGTGCACGTTGCAGCCCAACCACTAAGGTTTGGGTGACCTTGCTTCTGGTGTGTAAGGTTGAACAGTTTTTGTTTAGTTCTTAAAAATTAGCTCTATTGCTATGAGAAGCTTGTTGAAGGTAAGCTGTAACACCGTGGAGAGGGAGATTGAGAAAATCATTGATATTGGTCAGAAAGCATTTTGGTTATTGTGAGCAGTTTTGGGCCTCATATGGAAAAGGATATGCTGGCATTGGAGAGGGTCCAGAGGAGGTTTGTGAGAATGAGCCCAGAATGAAAGGGTTAGTGTCTGAGGCATGTTTGATGCCTCTGGGCTGGACTTGTTGGAGTTTAGAAGAATGAGGGGTAATCTCATTGAAACCTACCGAATATTGAAAGGCTGGATGTTGAGAGGATGTTTCTTACAGGGGGCATAGCCTCAGAGTAGAATAGAACTGAACAGGAGTTTCTTCAGCTAGAGGGTGGCGAGTGTGTGGAATTCATTACCACACATGGCTATGGAGGTCAGCTCGGTGTATTAAAGCAGAGGCTGATAGGTTCTTTATTAGTAATGGTGTCAAAAGTTCCAGGGGTTGAGGGGATAAAAAATCAGCAATGATGGAATGGCAGAGTGGATTGAATGGGCCAAATGGCCTAATTCTGCTCTTCTGTCTTATGACCTTATGGTTTGAGCAATGATAAAATATTATTTGATTCCTAACTTCACTGAGATTGGTTCCATTGTCAAACTGTTGGTTGCTATCATTGTGCAGAATGCAGACAGCAGACAACTCAAAACCTTGGCGAGATACCAAAGCTGTTCTCTTGGAAACTTCTATATCCAGTGTGAGAGAAGACAAGACAGGGCCCGTGTTGCCTCCCCATCCAACGTTCCCTACCACCAGGCCCTATAGTTGCTCGGTCTGTTTCTTTGGGGAAGCCATGTTGAAATTGTGTCTAATTGCAGAATCTGAATCGATTGGAGGACTGGGGCAACTTTTCCAAGGATGTTCTCGTCAACAGACATCACAGCCCGGTCATGTCATTGGAAACTTTGGCTCTGACTGCTCAAAAAGGGGGAAAGTGCATTCAAAAAGTTTCTGAGTGTCTCAGGCCTCTTTCTGGGGGATACATATGGATAGTGGATGCTCTTTCTACCCATCCACCAACCCTCCAAAGAACTTGCTGTCCAGACTGCCTCGGGATCGGTGGGTCTTCATTAGTCATCTTGGAACCCACAGGATCGGAGTGGAAGAAATTGGTATTGGTCAGAATGCACTTGGATTACTGTGAGCAGTTTTGGGCCCCATGTATGGAAGAAGGATGTGCTGATATTGGAGAGGATCCAGAGGTGGTTTGTGAGAATGTTCCAGAATGAAAGGGTCAGCATATGAGGAGCGTTTGATGGCTCTGGTCCTGGACTCACTAGAGATTGGAAGAATGAGGGGGAATCTCCTCGTCATCCTTAACCCAAAGGCACTGCCTGAGAATGAGGGGGTTTCTGGGAAAACAAGCAACCCTGTGGAGGAGCTCGGCAGGGTGAGGAGCATCTGTTCCATCTGCCTGTCATCTTTCACTCTTCATCGGTCCATCCAATTGCCTTGTGCTCAAGTATCACCACTCCTGCTTGTCCTCTTTATACTGGCCATCTTCCGTCTCCATTCTCCTGTCTAATGCAGGGATTTGACCGGAAATTTCGACAGCTCCTTCCTCCCCTACAGATGCTGTTCAGCCTACTGATTTCCCCCAGTGGGCTGGTTGTTGTTCTACATTCCAATATCTGTAGTCTCTTGTGTATTAACTGTCTGGAAGCGTTAATTTGCATCTTGTCACAACAGATATTTAAACTTTTTTAAAAAATGAAGAAAGTTGGCAAATAAAAAGCTAGCATCAGGAATGGTGACTGTGAAGTTCCCAGAATGTTATTACGGCAAATGTCACCCTACCCTAATCTGGACTGTATGTTAGAGGGTGCCACAGTAATGTAGTGGTTAGCGTAACGCTTACAGAAGGTGCTTTATAGCACCAGCGATCACCAATAGCGGTTCAGTTTCTGCCACTGTCTGTAAAGGGTTTGTAAATTTTCCCCATGACTGCCTGGTTTTCCTCTGGGTGCTTCAGCTTCCTTCCTTCCACATTCCAAAGGGTTAGTGTGAGTAAGTTTGTAGGCATGTTATTTTGGCACCAGAATCATGGCGACAGTTGTATATTTAATATTTCAGGAATATTTGAAGAATCTTGTATGTGTAAACATGTGTACATATGCTTGATTAAGTATTCTTGGTCATTTAAATAATTATGTAAAAATGTTAATTGCATATGTCATCACGCTCCCACGTGATATATGCACACCTCACCTAAAGTAAACTCGAACTACACTCATATCTCCAGGCTCTGGTGAGTTTCTTTGAATTAATTTAATGTTTTGAAGTTACAAAGCATACAGCAACACTTGCAGGCTGCCCCCAGCACATATTCGGACTGTGTTGGACGCTGACACAAAATGACGCATTTCGCTGTATGTCCTGACGTACGTGTGACAAATAAAGCTAATATTTTCATCTTTGAACTCATTACTCTCAGGGCCAGGACTGGGCCACTGGACCTTGCAATCAAGAGGTCCTAGTTTCCTGTCCTGTCGCTGGAAACCTCAAACCTTCCATCCAAAAATCCACCAATCTCTGATTTGAAGGAAATCAATCGCTGAACCTCCACTGTAGTTAATTCCAGGGATTCATCACTCATTGTGTGACTGAACAACTTCTTTTAGTCACAAATGGCTCACTTAATGTGAAAAAGACTAAGGAGCTGGTGGTGGACCTGAGGAGGGCTAAGTCACCGGTGACCCCTGTTTCCATCCAAGGGGTCAGTGTGGACATGGTGGAGGATTACAAATACCTGGGGATACGAATGGACAATAAACTGGACTGGTCAAAGAACACTGAGGCTGTCTACAAGAAGGGTCAGAGCCGTCTCTATTTCCTGAGGAGACTGAGGTCCTTTAACATCTGCCGGACGATGCTGAGGATGTTCTATGAGTCTGTGGTGGCCAGTGCTAACATGTTTGCTGTTGTGTGCTGGGGCAGTAGGCTGAGGTTAGCAGACACCAACAGAATCAACAAACTCATTCGTAAGGCCAGTGATGTTGTGGGGGCGGAACTGGACTCTCTGACGGTGGTGTCTGAAAAGAGGATGCTGTCCAAGTTGCATGCCATCTTGGACAATGACTCCCATCCACTCCATAATGTACTGGTTAGGCACAGGAGTACATTCAGCCAGAGACTCATTCCACCAAGATGTAACACTGAGCGTCATAGGAAGTCATTCCTACCTGTGGCCATCAAACTTTGCAACTCCTCCCTCGGAGTGTCAGACACCCTGAGCCAATAGGCTGGTCCTGGACTTATTTCCACTTGGCATGATTAACTTATTATTATTTAATTATTTATGGTTTTATTTTGCTAAATTTCTTCATTACTCTTGGTAGGTACGGCTATAACGAAACCCAATTTCCCTTGGGATCAATAAAGTATTTCTGTTTGTCTGACTTGGTACTCTGTGTCTGTAACTGTATTTGCAATCTCTCAGCCAGGAGAAACATCTTTCCTGTGTCTACCCTGTGTAGCCTGCTGAGAATTTTGCACATTCCGATGAACTTGCCTGTTGTTGAATTTGAAGGCAGAATACAGGGTTAATGGCAGGGGGTTCTCAGTAAAGTGGAGGAACGGAGGGATCTTGGGGTCCATGTCCATAGCTCCTTCAAAGTTGCCTCAAAGTTGATAGGGTCCTTGAGAAGGTGTATGGTGTGATGGCCTTCAATATTCAGGAAACTGAGTTCAAGAGTTGCGAGGTAATGTTGCAGCTCTGTAAAGCTCTGGTTAGACCACACTCCGCATGTTGTGTTCAGTTCTGGTTGCCCCGTTATAGGAAGAATGTGGATGCTTTTAGTGATGATGCAGAGGAGTTTATTAGGATGCCGTCTGGATTGGATAGCAGCTTAGATTATGAAGATAGGTTGAGTGAGCTAGAGCTTTTCTCTTGCTCGAGGAGAAGGGTAGGAGGTGACTTAATAGAGATATACAAGATAAGATGCATAGATCGAGAGGATAGCCAGAGACTTTTCCCCAGAACAGAATGGCTATTAAAGGGGGGGCATAGTTTTAACAAGATTGGAGTGGGGGGGAGGTATGCTTTTTTTACGCAGAGAGTAGTGAGTGTGTGGAACACCCTCCCAAGTATAGTTTTAGAGGCAGATATATTTGGGGCCTTTTAGAAACTCTTAGATAGTCCCATGGATGATTTAAAAAATGGAGAGCTAGGTAGGAAGGGAGGTTAAATTGATCTTAGAGTAGGTTAATAGGTCGCACAGCATTATGGGCTGAAGGGCCTGTACTGTGTTTTACTGTTCTGTATTCTTCTGCTCCATAGAGAATAGAGCCATGACCTCCTCATTCTCTTTATGAAAGACCTATGATTCTAGGGGTCATTCTGGTAAATCTTTGCTTTACTTTCTACAGTGAGTGCATTCCTTTCAGGGAAGGAGGCCATTATTGTACAACTTTCTCCATGAGTCATTCACCATAATCGCATGTAATTGTAGTGAGACATTTTTATTCTTGGATTCTACTCTTCAAACAATAAAGGCAGGCATATTGATTGCATTTCCAACAGCCTTGGAAAGCATTTCCAGCTCCCTTGGAAAGGCTTATTCAGTCATTTGGGTCTCTTTGAACAACTTGTGTGACCTCAGTTGACTATTTTAATAAATTGATCTGTATGAATAGCATGCAAGTCAAGCTCTTCAGATATTTGGTACATGTAAACCATCAACAAATTACCATGGTAGCATAGTGGTTAGCATGACGCCATTACAGCTCGAGGCATTCTGGAGTTCAGAGTTCAACTCTGGCGTTGTTCTCTAAAGAGTTTCTTTAGGTCCATAAGACTTGGGAGCAGAATTAGGCCATTCAGCCCATCATTTGCTACGCCATTCCATCATGACTGATCCTGGATTTCACTCAACCCTATACACTGATCTTCTCACCATATCCTTTGATGTCCTAACTGATCGGGAAACAATCAACTTCTGCCTTAAATACACCCACGGACTTGGCCTCCGTCACAGTCTGTGGCAGAGCATTCCACAGATTCCCTACTCTCTGGCTAAAAAAATAGCTCTTTACCTCCGTTCTAAAAGATTGCCCCTCATTTTTGAGGCAGTGCCCTTTAATTCTGGATACCCCCACTATAGGAAACATCCTCTCCACATCCATCCTATCTAGTCCTTTCAACATTCAGTAGGTTTCATTGAGATTCCCCACCCCCCCCACCGCATTCTTCTAAATTCCATTACGTTCAGGCGCAAAGCTGCCAAACACTCCTCATACGTTAAATCTTTCATTCCCAGAATAATCTTTGTGAACATCCTCTGGACTCTCTCCAATGACAACACATCCTTTCTGAGATATGGTGCCCCAAACTGTTGACAATGCTCCAAGTGCGGCTTGAGTAGTGTCTTATAAAGGCCCAGCATTATCTCTTTGCTTCTGTATCCTACTCCCCTTGAAATAAATGCCAATATTGCATTTGCCTTTTTACCACAGACTCAAAGGTTCAAAGGTCCAATTTAATGTCAATATACATCTTTTTCTTCACAAACATCCACAAAAGCAGACTAGGCCATGGTGTAGCCTTTCTGCAGCCCCAAAGAATGAATGGCAGTTAAATGTGAGAACCCCAAAATCCCCCCCCCACACCCCCCTCCCTTGCGTAAGTGGCAGTAAGCAACGATCCTCCCTCCCTCCGGCAAAAGAAGTGTGCCCACGACTGAGCACAAGCGTGAGCTAGACGATAGCAAAGACACAGACCTTGCAGTTACCCCAAACACTATCACAATTCATCCGGTATTCAACAAACCACAGGTTCTCTCTCTCCCTAATAAAGGAGAGGGAGGTGTCCCCCATTTTCACAGCAGGCGGGTGACATAACAACAACCCGCTGGTTTACGATGTTAAGAAGTACGTTCCGTCGCTTTTTACGAGATCTGTGCCCGAAGATCACAAAGATCTCGGGTCTTTGGGTCCACAGCGAAAGATTTTCCGGCCTCCATGACAAAACAGGAGTTCTCCTGCCGTGACATTGACCCTTGATCCACCCATCTCCAGAGCCCCGAGATCTTAGGCTTTTGAACAAGAGCCAGACTCTCAGGCCGAACGCTTGGCATGCCGAACAACAACAGCCTGTCCTGAAACCCCGGTAAACGGGTCCCATTCCTGCAAAGAACCGAAGTCTGCATTTGACTCCAGGTCAGGGTCTTCAAAAGAATCTTGAAAGGAAAAAACAAAGATTTTAAAGATGGAAATAGAGCTGCTTCCGAAGATGCAAGCAAAGGAGTTGCCATTTAGCACCATCTTAATTCCGCCTCCAGCTCCAATTCCATAGACTGACCCTGTAAATTAACCTTTGGGTGTATTGCTCGAGGACTCCCAAGTCCCTCTACACCTCTGATGTTTGAACCTTCTCCCAATTTAGATAACAGTCCCCACTATTGTTCCTCTTTCTAGGGTGATATAACTCAAAGGGCCGGAAGGGCATGCTCCACGTTGTATTGCTAAACAAATGGATAATAATTTACCAAGTTTATTTACCAGTCTCACCTCCATTTAAAAAAATACCTTACATTTCTGCTTTTTTCCTCTAATGTCACATTGTACTTAATAAAATTCTAGAGAAAAGTTTATAATGTAATATTGAATAACGTGATATTGGGGTTAATGGGATGCTTTGAAAATTGATTCATAGACAGGAAATATAGAAAAGATTTAAATGAGTCTTTTCTGTTTAGATAGTGGTGTGTTTGGATGCAGCAAATTTTACAGGGTCAACTAGAGGTGTTATTGTCCTTTTTTTTTATAATCGCAAGACCCTGCTGTTCATTAAGAACTTAAGGTACTGCTGGTCTATCCCATCTGCGAGTTGCTCATTGGTGGAGGAACTGTAGGAACTGGACCGTGATGCTGCTTGCGAAAGAGAGGCGTTGGTGCCCGAACCTGGTGTTCGGTCTGAGAGCGAGTGATCACCTTAGTTATTTCTCTTGTGATCGCAAGACCCTGTTGGACATTGGTGGTGTGGAATGCTGCAAGTCTGATTCATTGGTTCATTGGCAGATGGTGGGGGAGCTGTGTGGCCTCAGCGATAGTGAAGACCTCAAGCCACGGTGTGGCCTTTCTGCAGCCACCCATGAGGAGACATCAGAGTTGGTCAATCTGTCAGAGTGCTGGAGGCAGTGTGGTGCGGCGTCCATGTCCAGAGTTGGTATTATTCACTCAGCTGAAGGCAAGCTCCATTGTGTTTGACTGCAGACTGCTGCAATATCATGGACTCAGGGACTTGGATTATATACTTTTTTTTGCGTGACTGTATTTTACTGACATCTTGCTATCGTACAGTGTATGTGCCTGGATTGTGTTTTTATCTTGGCCCCGGAGTAACGCTGTTTAGTTTGGCTACATTCATGGGTATTTGTGAATGGTTGAATGACAGTTGAACTTGAAATTGAATTTTATGAGTGGCAGGCTGTAACTAGTAAGATACTGCAGAGGGGTCACTGTGTTTATCCAATAATATTTCAGGGAATGCTGATATCACTAAACTTAGTTGGGTTTGTGTATCGTGACAAGAGCAGTTACTTCTCTTAAACCATCTAGTTCTTCCACCAATTGGCACAGTCCATGTTTCAACAGTTTAGTAACTCTGCACTATAATGGACATTTTTGCTGAAATTGTGTTCTTGTGGAAAAATTGTTTTGATTTATTTTTCATTTATGTCTGTCTTGTGGAAATGCTAATTATCTGAAGCTTTGTGCTTGTGATGCTGGTACAAGTAAAGTTCTCATTGTACCTGTGTATGCATGCCCTTGTGGATATGGCAATAAGATAAACTTTGACTTTTAATGCAGAGATAATTCAAGGTGAATAAACAGAGCATGGAGCAAAATCACGACGTATGTAGTCTAGTATTGGTAAATATGAAGATTTATCTTTTAACCATAAGACATAGGAGCAGAAAAGGGCTGTTCAGCCCATCAAGTCTGTCCATCATTCCATTGTGGCTGGTTTATTATCCCTCTGAACCCCATTCTCTTACCTTCTTCCTGTAACCTTTGATGCCCTGACTGATCAAGCATCTATCAACCTGCACTTTAAATATACCCAATGACTTGGTCTCCACAGCCTTCTGAGGCAATGAATTCCACAGCTTCACCACCCTCTGGCTGACAAATAAATTCCTCCTCATCTCTGTTCTATGGGGATCTGCTTCTATTCTGAGACTGCACCTCTGATCCTAAACTTCCCCACTGTAGGGAAGGTAGAAATGAAGAGCTTATTTAAAAGTTGTTGGATAGAGAAGTGCTGATGTACAAATCAACTCGAGTATTTTTATACAACATTAATAAAAACTAAACTTGAAGTAAGCAAGAAAGATAATGGTATGTTGTCCTTATTGCGTGAGGTTTTGAGTGCAGGAACTCGGGTGTCTTGCAATAATTATAAAGGTGCTGCATAGTGTATAACTTTGATAGATAAACACCTTATTGATCCCAAAGGAAATTGCAGTGTCACAGCAACATTACAAGTGCACAGATATACAAATATTAGAAGAGAAATAAGAAAGAATAAAAATAAGCTCCCTTAAGATAAGATGTAGCAGATTTACAAGTCAAAGATTGCAAGATCACTTCCCCAACTATAGGTTGACTCATTACAGAGCCTGATGGCTGATGGTAAGAATAACCTCATGTAGTGCTCTTTGGAGCAGTGTAGTTGTCTTAGTCTATGACTGAAAATGCTCCTCTGTTCAGCCAAGGCGCCATGCAGAGGGTGAGAAATGTTGTCCAAGTTTCCTAACCTAAGAAAGGATGTACTGGTGAAGGAATGGGACCAAGGTTTATCCAACTAGAACAAAGTACAGGAATTTCTTCAGCCAGATAATTGGGAATCTATGGAATTATTTGACACAGATGACTGTGGAGACTAAGTGGAGGATAATAGATTCTTGCTTATAATAAAGGCATCAAAGGTTACAGGGAGAAGGCAGGAAAATGGGGTTGAGAGGGAGAATAAATCAGCCATGATGCAATGGCAGAGCAGACTCAGTGAGCAAAATGGGCTAATTCTGCTTCTCTGTCTTACGGTCTTATCATTTTTATGGAATTTGGGACTACGCAATGAGAGAAGATTAAGTTAACTATGTTTGTATTTATTTGAATTTGAAAGGGAATGAAAGGTGATTTAATTGAAACCTATACAATATTGACAAAATTGAGATGGATTGGATATAGGGAAGATGTTTCCTCAGCTCAGGTGTCTCAGATAAGGAGTCAAAGTCTTGGCTTAGAGAGCAATGGATTTAGAACTGAGATGAGGAAGAATTTCTTGATGGAGGTGGCAAATCTGTGGAGGTTTGGACTTGCCTGCCACCGGAGGCCAAATTGCTGTATGTACTTAAGTAGGCCGAGAAGTTTCTAGATGAAAAAGGCAGCAAGGGCATTGGGGGATGGTGGGAGTATGCAACTGTGATAGATGAGCAGGGAGCTTACCCACTGAGACGAGGCTGACATCTTTTAACAGATGTAGTCGGGAGGATGTTTCCCTCTTAGCTGGCAATTTTAGAGAACTGTAAGGATGCCTGGAACCGGGGAGGGGGGAGGGGAGGGTAGAAAAAGCAGAACTTGCCCTGAGAAGTCCTTTCACAACTGAAACTCAAGGCATCCCAAAATACAATTTAATTTTTTTTAAATTAATGTATTTTAAACTGTTGTTGTTGTTGTTTTAAAGTGAAAATGCAACATACACCAAGTTGCCGTTGAGAATCCTGGTATCTGAGATAGGACTGGTTAAGTATCAAAGGCTTCGAACAATAACGCTTGCATAGTGCTGTGGTCTGCTCACAGAAATCTTTGTTCCTTGTCATTTTATTCTTCCTTACATGCACTTAAATTAAGCCATAAGACACGGGAACAGGATTCAGCTATTTAGCCGATTGAGTCTGCTCTGCCATTCGATCATGGCTAATTTATTATCCCTCTTCACTCCATTCTTCTGCCATCTCCCCATAACCTTTGACACCCTAATTAATCAAGAACCCATCAACCTGCACTTTAAATATACCTAGTGACTTTCCCTCCAGATGTCTGTGGCAATGAATTCTACAGATTCACCACACTCGAGCTATCTTTGTTCTAAAAGAACATCCTTTTATTCTGAGGCTGTGCCCTCTGGTCCTCGACTCCCCTATTATTGGAAACATGCTCTCTACGTCCACTCTACCGAGGCCTTTCAATATTGTTGAATAAGATCCCACCCCTCCTGCAGAGCACCAGGTTCAGGGATAGTTCCTGCTCTTCAACCACCAGGCTCCTGAACCAGCATGCATAACTTCACCCTCCTCAACAACACTGAACTGGTCACTGAACACATCCTACAGACCACTTTCAAGGACTCTGCAACTCATGTTCTCAGCTTTATTGATAGATTGCTATTTTATATTTGCACAATTTGTTGTCTTTTGTACACCGGTTGCTTATCAGCCTTTGTGTGTGGCTTTTCATTGATTCTATTGTATTTCTTTGTTCTACTGTCTATTCCCTCAAGAAAATGAATCTCAGAGTATTATATGGTGACGTATAACTACTTCGATAATAAATTTACTTTGAACATTGTACTCACAAAGTAAACAATATAGATGTTAAAAATAAATGACAGCAAAATGATGGAAATAATTCCCTTCCCTTATTATCCAGACTTATGTAAATTTCTTTTTTAAAAAACTTTTAAAAAATTGTATTAGACAAACGCACAGCTACAAACAAGCATCGGCTATCGGTCCACAATTCACTGTACCTAAATTAACAATACCAGGGGTGGAAGAGAGTAGGAACAAGAGAAAGAAGAAATAAAAGGCACATATCTACAATTACATATATACACAAACATACATATGGTCTACATACTTTACATCACCTTTAGAAAAAAAATTGGATAGGTATATGGACAGGAAAGGAATGGAGGGTTATGGGCTGATTGCGGGCCAGTGGGACTAGGTGAGTGTAAGCGTTCGGCACGGACTAGAAGGGCCAAAATGGCCTGTTTCTGTGCTGTAATTGTTATATGGATATATATAACTGGAACCCAAGGGCAAAGTTTTCACTCAGGGTCAGTATATGTTATGGTCTGGGCAGGTATCAAAATCGAGCTAAGTTTAATATCACTGGCATATGTTGTGAATTTGTTGCTATGCAGCAGCAGTACAGTGCAGTACATAATAACAAACACTATAGATTACAGTAAGTACATATAAAAAAGTTAAATTAGATAAGAATACAAAAAAGAAGAAAAAAAAAGACAGACATAGTGTTCATGGGTTCATTGTCCATTCAGAAGTCTGATGAAAGAGGTGAAGAAGCTGTTCCTGAAACATTGAGTGTGTGTCGTCAGGCACCTGTACCTCCTCCTCGATGGTAGCAATGAGAAGAGGCATGTCTCCTAGGTGATGTGCTTGTTTAAAGATGGCTCATTGAGAGATAATTAACTGTTCACAGATAACTGGCTTTCAAAGTGTTATGCAAGGATATCTTGTACTTCTTGACATCTTCCTGCTGTTTACATCTCGGTCAATGGTTCAGCAGGGAATAGGAGAGGAATATGCATGCAGTAATCTTGAGTCAAAACACATTACCTGATCTTTCAGAGCTATGGCGAGAACCCAAGTTAGACGGGTAGAAGCACAATTTTGGATTAACTGCTAATGAGTGGAACGTATAGATAATTGTTTCACTATATTTGGTCATTACAAAATAGAATCATGGAGTTGTACAGAATAATGGACCCTTTGGCCCAACTGAACCATGCTGATCCTGATGCCCATCTAAGCTAATCCCTTTTGCCTTTTTGATCAATATCCCTCTAAGCCTTTCCTATCCATGTACCTACCTGGTCTGATGAAAGCCCTGGGCCTAAAGTGTTGACATTTTATTCCCCTCCATAGATGCTGTCTGACCTGCTGAGCTGCTCAAGATTGCCAGCATCTGCAGAATCTCTTGTGTTTATGACTTTTTAAATAATGGCAATGAGATAACCTTCCTCCTCGCTGTTAGTTGAGAAATGGACCGAGGAAGGTTGGCTTCCTCTTTGAGTAGCTCCACTTGAGAGGCATGAAACGTTCTTGGGTTATCACTTGGTTAAAACCTCGAGATACACTGTTGCTCCCTCCTGCCCTCTGGGATGTGAGTGACTTGCTGCCATTCTGTTCCTGCAAGATCTGAGGTGGCTGAGTGGTTTAGAAGATAGTCTGCTCCTTTATTCAGGCCTTCTATTATCGCTCCTTCACAAGACCAATAAATGGTTCCGTACCAAATGTTATGATGGACTCTTGACCTCGCAATCTACCTCATTCCGATCCTGCTCTGCACTTTCTCTCTAGCTGTTGTGCTTTGTACTGCTTTGTTCTTGTTTTACTGTAATGCACTGTGTAGTGATCTGATCTGTATGAACAGTACGCAAGACAAGCTTATCTTGGTGCATGTGACAATATACCAGTAGCAGGAGGGATATGGGCCAAATAGAAACAAATAGGACTTGAATGTTGGGTACTATAGTTGGCATGGATGAGTTCAGGTTCAAGTTTACTGTCATTTGGCTGTATACCATGTATATCACCAAAGGAAACAATGTTCTTCTGGACCAAGGTGCACAACACAGTACATATAACTCACACACACCATAATGTTACCCCAAATAAATTAACAAATAATAAAATATATTCCAGAAGATTGACCGTGATTTAGTAGGGCGTAGGGCCTGTTTCCATTCTGTACTACAGCAGATGGTAGTGCAAGATCAGAGACAATTCTTACTATTTTTATGTTGTTAATAAATCAAGAGGAACCTTTTCAAGTTGAGCTTGGAATGCGAATTTGCCTCAGACAGGTTATAGCCAAGATGTAGAAAGAGAAGTGAGAAATGCATGTTAAGACTAAAAGGATGTGTTGATGGGGTTAGGGGGGTGACTCACGTGGACCATCAACAGGAGTTGGAGCAGCTGGACTGATGAACAGTTTTTTTTTAGTGCTGAAAATTCGATGTAGGATTGTTCAATTGTGTATAATCAGTTTGCAATATGGTGGAGAATAGAACTTCATGCACAGATGAAAGGTAATATGTGTGTTTTATTTACTTTCTTGGAAAGCATCCAATCAGAGTAACACCATACAGAATTCTGGGGTAGGTGACAGCAGATGGTCTCGCTGGTGATGACCACATCCTGTGTACTCAGAAACAAGTACAGGGGGACATTTGGGCCAATGAGAATATGCCGGTTTTCTGATAGGCCGACAGCGATGAGTTAATGGTGGACTTTGATGATCAGGGCACAACTTTTTTTAAAATGTTGAAAAATTCCATGTGATGAATACAGTATTCATTGCACTCTGTATCCCAATGCCTGTTTTATTTCCCCTTAAATGGGACAAAAACTGGTTTGCCCACTGAAGGTAAAGAGTGGTTGTAGACGGGTCATATTCTGCATGGAGGCCGGTAACCAGTGGTGTGCCTCAGGGATCTGTTCTGGGACCCCTTCTCTTCAGGGTTTTTTAAATGACCTGGATGGGGAAGTGGAGGGATGTACAATGGGACATTGATAGGATGCAAAACTGGGCTGAGAAGTGGCAGATGAAGTTTAACCCAGATGAGTGTGAGGTAGTTCATTTTGGTAGGTCAAACATGATGGCAGAATATAGCATTAATGGTAAGACTCTTGGCAGTGGGGAGGATCAGAGGGATCTTGGGGTCTGAGTCCGTAGGACACTCAAGCTGCTATGCAGGTTGACTCTGTGGTTAAGAAGGCATGTGGCATAAGGTCTTCATCAATCGTGGGATTGAGTTTAATAATTGAGAGGTAATGTTACAGCTATATAGGACCCTGGTCAGAGCCCACTTGGAATACTGAATTCAATTCTGGTCGCCTCACTACAGGAAGGATGTGGAAACCATAGAAAGGGTGCAGAGGAGATTTACAAGGATGAGGCCTGGATTGGGGAGCATGCCTTATGAGAATAGGTTGAGTGAACTCGACCTTTTCTCCTTGGAGCGATGGAGGATGAGAGGGGACCTGATTGAGGTGTTCAGGATAATGAGAGGCATTGATCATGTGGATAGTCAGAGGCTTTTCCTCAGGGCGAAATGGCTAGCACGAGAGGGCATAGTTTTAAGGTGCTTGGACCAGAGGAGATGTCAGGGGTAAGTTTTTTTACACAGAGAGTGGTGAGTGCATGGAATGGGTTGCTGGCGGCGGTGGTGGAAGTGGAAGTGATAAGGTCTTTTAAGAGACTCCTGGATGACTACATGGAGCTTAGAAAAATAGAGGACTATGGGTAGTTCTAAGGTAAGAACATGTTCGGCACAGCTTTGTGGGCTGAAGGGCCTGTATTGAGCTGTAAGTTTTCTATGTTTCTAAAAATGTTAGGATTTGGAACATGTATTTTGTCAGTTGAGTTTGTGTGGCTGTTAAATTTGATGTCTGTGTAGACAGAGAAACTCCAAAGGAGATAGGAAACCAAAACCTTTTTAACTGACAAATTTAACACAGTTGATAAATTTCACAACATCTGCCAGTGATATTAAACCTGACTTTGAGACTGTTTGCAAAAAAAACTTTGTGGCAAGAAAAAAGCACAACAGTGACTTTTCCAGCTTAGACGACTGAAGAAGTTTGGCATCGGCTCCCAAATCCACAAGACCCTCTACAGGGGCACCATTGAGAGCATCCTGACTGGCTGTATCACTGGTACGGGAGCTGTACCGACCTTGATCGTTGGGCTCTGCACAGAGTAGTACGGAAAGCCCAGCGTATCTGTGGATGTGAACTTTGCTCCATTGAGGACATTACAGCAGTAGGTGCATCAAGAAAGCCTGGAAGATCATTGAGGACACGAGTCAACCCAACCATGAAATGTTTCAGCTGCTTCCGTCTGGCAAACAGTACCGCAGCGTTAAGGCCTGGACCAACAGGCTACAGGACAGCTTCTTTCTACATGTCATCATACTTCTAAATTCACATGACTATAGATTGCGGCGGAGTCACAACACAAAGATTTTACTCCCTCATGTTGTGGGATGGATGTAAGATTTAAATAAATTCAAATCAGACACTGAGTTTTGTGGTGTTACAGATGACAGGCTAACTTACCAAAGCTCTGCCTCATAAGCAGACTAACTCTGCATTACATAATATAATTTGCTTGTTGCTAAGCTCTGATTTATTTGATGATCACGGCAATTGGTCAACTGATTGCCAGGACTCAAATGCCCAAGTTAAAGGGAGAAGTTAGAAGGGTGAAAGCTTTATTCCTTAGAACTGAGTGGTGACAGGGACGCGCAAAAAAACAATGGGGGTCTTAGATGGAGTGAATGTACAATCTTTTTTCACCCAGGACGGTGAATGAAAATAAAGGTTTAAGGTGAGATGTGAAAGATATAGAAGAAATCTGAGAGGCAGCTTCTTTATGCCGAGATAGATGTGCTTATGGGATGAACTGCCAAAGAAGGTAGTTTAGCAGGTACATTATCAACATTTACAAGACACTTGGACTGGAACATGGACAGGAAATGTTTAGACGGATATGGGCAGGACATGGGGGGAAATGGGACCAGCTCATTGGGCTTCTTGGTCAACATGGATGAGTTGGGCTGAGTGGCCTATTTCTGTGCTGTAGGACTCTATGGTGTCAAGTAATACCCTATGCTGATAAATAACTTCAAAGTAAACAGGAGGTGCCTCACAAATATTGTGCAAATCAGTCTTGCACAAGAAGATGGTGGCAAGTTCTTGTGTTGAGGATGCACCCACAGAGTGCTTTCTGTTTCTTTCCCAAGCATGGTTCCTTGGGCATGACTGTGTGTGGCCTGAATTTACAAGGTGTATCTCTGATGAACCTTGTGTCCATGTGACTCATCTTGATTTCCCCTGAAGCGTTTCCGCCATCTGAAAATGATGAGATACCTCTTTGGATGACTTTGGCTTCAGTAACATCCCAGGCAAAATTAAGCCCATTCAGTCTTGTAGTCACTTCCTCAAAGTGCCAGTATCCTGGAGTTGCACAGTGAGTGCAATCTACGTGTTTGACTGTTAGTGCTTCTTCAATAACTCCTAAACCACAACCTCTACCGCATACAAATTCCGCAATGTTACTTATTTCACCTGGTCCCCTTTTGTTGTGTCCTCTACATCAGTGAGACAGGATACAGTCTGGGCCACCACTTTGCTGAGAACTAATGCTCTGTGCAACATAGATTCCTGTATCTCCTGGTTGCAATAATTTTAATTCTCCTCCCCCATTCACATGCTGATGTGTCTGTCCGTGGCCTCCATCACAGTCAGCTGGGGCTAAGAACAAACTTGAGGAAGAGCATCTCGTATTCTGTCTGGGTAATCTACAAATGGTGGCACCAATGTTGAATTAAAAAAAAATTATTGAGATACTGCAAGGACTAGGCCATTCTGGCCCTTTGAGCCATGCTACTCCGCAATTCCCTGATTTAATCCTAGCCTTATCAGAGGACAACTTATAATGAGCAATTAACCTACCAACTGGTATGTCTTTGGGCTGTGGGAGGAAACCAGACCATCCAGAGAAACCCATGTGGTCGTGGGGAGAATGTACCAACTCCTTACAGGCAGTGGCGGGAATTGAACCTGTGTCACCTGTACTGCAAAGTGTTGTGCCAAATACTACTCTACCGTGTCACCAGATAACTGCTCCACCTCTGTTTCTTTAATCTCTCCTGTGGTTCTACATGATTTCCATCACTGTGTCTCTTTGCTTTCCTCCACCTTTCCTATCTGTCCGTCACCCACACAATCTTCCCACTAGTTTCTTATCTCTGCATTTATCTCTTTATTCTGTTTTTCATGAGCAGATTTCACATCTTCAGCCCCTTGTTCCCTTCACCTATCACCTTCCAGCTTCTGGCACTATTCCCACTTTCCCTTTTCCTTCCCTGTTTACCTATCACTATCACCTGTACTATGCCATCACCCCATCACCTCTACTTCATGTTGAGCTTGCAGAGATTTGGCATGACATCAGAAACTTTGACAAACTTCCACAGACGTGTAGTGGAGAGTATACTGACTGGCTACATCACAGCCTGCTTTGGAAACATCAATTCCCTTGGATGCAACATCCAACAAAAAGTAGTGGATTTGGCCCAGTCCGTCACTGGTAAAGCCCTCCAAACCATTGAGTGCATCTACATGAAAAGCTGTTGTAGGAAAGTAGCATCCATCATTAGGGACCCCCAGCACCCAGAACATGCCCTCCTCTTGCTTCTGCCATTAGGATGAAAGTACAGCATCGGCAGGACTTGCCTCCAGGTTCAGGAGTGGTTATTACCCCTCAACCATCAGGCTCTTGAACCAAAGGGAATAACTTCACTCAATTGCATTTGCCCCATCATTGAAATGTTCCCACAACCAATGGACTCTCAAGGACTCTTCATCTCATATTCTCGGTATTTATTGCTTATTTATTTATTCTTATTTTTTTTGTATTTGCATAGTTTGTTGTCTTCTGCACTCTGGTTGAACGTCCCAGCTGGGCAGTCTTCCACTGATTCTGCTATGAATATTATTCTATAGACATTGTGTTTGCCCATAAGAAAATGTTCAGGGCTGTATATGGTGACATATGTACTTTGATAATAAAATTTACTGTACTTTGAATTTTAAGCCTAGACCTAGTAATCACTTGCCAGGTCTTGCCCCACCTCTTCCTTTCACTTTGTTATACTGGCTACTTCCCTTCTGTTCTTTAGTCCAGATAAAGGGTGCTGGTCTGAATGTTGCCTCTGTTTCCTTCCACAGATCTTCCCTGATCTGTTGAGTTTCTTCAGCATTTTATACATTGCACCAGATTTCAGCACCTGTAGTTTCTTGTGTCTCCATATCTGCCACTTGGATGGGCATCAGATGTGCACCTTGTAAATTCAAGCTCCACACAGTGAATCTTAGAAATCATTCTTAGGAAATAACCATAATGCACTGTAGATCTCCCTTCACCACAAAGACTTACCACCATTTCTTGGGAACAGTTGGGGACAGGCTATGATTGTTGGTCTAGACAGCGACACTTCACTTGGAAATAAATGGGAACATAGATGGGCCAAATGGCCTAATTCTGCTCCTATGTCTTAGATGCTAACTGTACATCCAGTTGCTGACCCCCCCCCCACCCAGAGTTTAAGTATCAGAATTTGGAACTTCTGGTTTTAATTTAAGATGGGCTCTACCTGGGTGCCCCTGGAGATAAGTCACTGACAGTTACTGAGCTGTCTCAGAAGGCAAATGTCACATTGGCCTTTTTTATTTTTGCCAGAGAATTTGAGCATTAAATATTTTGGTCCACGTGTATAGAGATCAAGTTGAAGACTGTTTATTGTCATTCTTCAGTATACGAATGTAAAGGAGAACAAAATGATTGTTAGTCTAGATCTGACACGACTTAAAAACATAATGAGCATAAAAATACACAATAAGGATAAATATAATAGCAATTGTATAAGGCACAATGTATTGGTAACTGTTGAGTGTGACCATCAACAAAAAATTAGCTTGTATACAAAGGCTGATATTATGTACATAAAATGATATTAGCTGTATGAGCTTCTAAACCTAAGTTGACTCTGGTGATTGATAGGAAATGATACTGATTTTTGTCAAGAGAATGCATCTGAACATATTATTGCAGACTGCAACTGAATGAATGTGTATTGATCTAACCTCTCTCCCCAAGGATAGATATCAAAGGGTGGACAGATTGATTTTTAGCATGGCAGGCTCATTGTAAGAGAAGAGTTGAAGTATTCTACACCTGCAAACAAAGGAAGTGAGAGAGAATCTCACTTAAGTGTATGAAATTCTTGAGCAACAGGCACACGCAGAGAAACGGCCGATGGAATGCGTTGTCGGGAAGTGTATGGTCATGTACTTTGGCAGAAGGAATAAAATGGCTTCTACCAGTTTCTGAATGGCGAGGCAAGTTTGGAAATCAGAGGTGCAAAGGGACTGAGGAGTCTTGATGCAGGTTCCCTAACTTGCAAGTTGAGTCAGTGGTAGGACTAGAATACAAGAGCAAGAATGTGTTGCTGAGGCTTTATAAGACAGCAGTCAGACTGCACTTGTGAATATTGTGAGCAGTTTTGGGTCACTTGAATGAGAAAAGATAAGCTGGCATTGGAGAGGCTCCAGAGCAGGTTTGTGAGAATGCTTCTGGATTGAAAGGGTTACCGTATGAGGAGTGCTTGATGGCTATGAGACTGTATTTGCTGGAGTTTGGAAGAAATGATGGGGGAATCTCATTGATATTTATAGAATATTGAAAGGCTGAGATAGAGAGGACCAGAGGGCAGAGGCTCAGAATAGAGGAAAGTCCTTATAGATCAGAGATGAGGAAGGAGTTTCTTTAGGCAAAGGGTGGTGAATCTGTGGAATTTGTTGCCACAGACACCCGTGGAGGCCAGGTCATTGGGTATATTTAAATCAGAGGTTGATAGGTTCTTGATTAGTCAGGGTGTCAAAAGTTATGGGGAGAAGACAGGAGAATGGGGTTGAGAGGGATAATAAATCAGCCATGATGGAATGGTAGAACAGACTAGATGGGTTGAATGGCCTAATTCTGCTACTATATCGTATGGTCGTATTCTGCCATGATGGTCATGTGGAATAATCTACTGGAGAAAGATATTGATTCAAACTTAAATGCACCTTGAAGTATTAAATTGACTGACACACACACAATGCTGGAGGACCTCAGCAGGTCAAACAGCTTCTATGGAGAGGAATAACCAGTCAGTGTTTCAGGCCAAGACCCTTCATGAGGGCTGGAAAAGAAGGGGCTTGAAACCAAAATAAGAAGTTGGGAGCAGGGGAAAGAGCGCAAGCTGGCAGATGATAGGTGAAGCCAGGTGAGGAGGAAGTTGGGTGGGTGGGGGAAGGCGGGTGAACTGAGAAGCTGGAAGGTGATAGGTGGAAAACATAAAGGGTTAAAGAAAAAGGAATCTGATAAGAGAGGAGAGTAGACATGGGAGAAAGGGGAGAAAGAGGGGCATCAAAGGGAGATGATAGACAGGTGAGGTGCTGGGGTGGGGGCGGGGTGAGGTGCCAGAATGAGGAATGGAAAAAGAGAAAAGGGGGAAGGGGCAAAATCACTAAAAGTTAGCAAAATCAGGGCTCATGCTGTCAGGCTGGAAGCTACCGAGATGGAATATGAGGTGTTGCTCCTCCAACTTGAGAGTGGCCTCATTGTGGCAATAGAGGAGGCCAAGGACTGACTTGTCAGAATAGGAATGGATGGCCAGCCGTGGCAGACAGAGCAAAGGATTCTCGATAAAGCAGTCCCCAATCTGCCGATCCTCATGTAGGGTCTCGGCCTGTTTATCCACTCCATGGAAGCTGCCTGACCTGCTGAGGTCCTCCAGCATTTTGTCTGTGTTGCTCTGGATTTCCAGCATCTGCAGAATCTCGTGTTCCTGTCTCGTGAACTGACTGCCTTGAGTAATAAGGACAACCATACCGTACGCCTTCCTTATCAACAATATCTGTGGAGAGCTGACCAACTTCTCTGAATGTTCGAGGAATGCGAGTCAGCATGGTATTGCGAAATCCCGGTTTAAGTTCGTGAGAATGTGGGGAGGGGAGGAGAAAATGGAATTAACGCGGGATTGGCGTAAATGTGTGGATGATGTTTATTTTTATATTGAGATACATGGCTGAATCGGCACTTTGAACCATGCTGCTGAGCAACCACCTGATTTAACCCTAGCCTAATCACAGGACAATTTACAATGACCAATTAACCTACCAGCCGGCACGTCTTTGGACTGTGGAAGGAAACCAGAGCACCTGGAGGAAACCCACGTGGTCACAGAGAGAATGTACAAACTCCTTCCGGGCAGCAGTGGGGACTGGACCTGAGTTGGGCCATTGAAGACAGAAACGGGTGAATTTATTATGGGGAACAAGGAAATGGCAGAGGAGTTGAACAGGTACTTTGGATCTGTCTTCACTAGAGAAGACACAAACAATCTCCCAGATGTAATAGTGGCCAAAGGAACTAGGGTAAAGGATGAACTGAAGGAAATTTATATTAGGCAAGAAACGGTGTTGGATAGACTGTTGAGTCTGAAGGCTGATAAGTCCCCAGGACCTGATGGTCTGCATCCCAGGGTACTTAAAAGAGGTGGCTCTAGAAATCGTGGACGCATTGGTAATCATTTTCCAATGTTCTATAGATTGAGGAACAGTTCCTGCTGATTGGAGGGTGGCTAATGTTGTCCCACTTTTCAAGAAAGGAGGGAGAGAGAAAACAGGGAATTATAGACCGGTTAGCCTAACGTCAGTGGTGGGAAAGATGCTGGAGTCAATTATAAGAGGAAATTACAACACATTTGGATAGGAGTAGACGGATCAGTCTGAGTCAGCATGGATTTATGAAGGGAAAATCATGCTTGACTAATCTTCTGGAGTTTTTTGAGGATTTAACTATGAAAATGGACAAGGGAGAGCCAGTGGATGTAGTGTACCTGGACTTCCAGCAAGCTTTTGATAAAGTCCCACATAGGAGATTAGTGGGAAAAATTAGGGCACATGGTATTGGGGGCAGAGTACTGACATGGATTGAAAATTGGCTGGCTGACAGGAAACAAAGAGTAGCGATTAATGAGTCCCTTTCGGAATGGCAGGCTGTGACCAGTGGGGTACAGCAAGGTTCGGTACTGGGACCGCAGCTGTTTACAATATACATTAATGATTTAGATGAAGGGATTAAAAGTAACATTAGCAAATTTGCCGATGACACAAAGCTGGGTGGCAGTGTGAAATGTCAGGAGGATGTTATGAGAATGCAGGGTGACTTGGACAGGTTGGGTGAGTGGGCAAATGTATGGCAGATGCAGTTTAATGTGGATAAATGTGAGGTTATCCACTTTGGTGGCAAGAACAGGAAGGCAGATTACTATCTAAATGGAGTCAAGTTAGGAAAAGGGGAAGTACAACGAGATCTAGGTGTTCTTGTACATCAGTCAATGAAAGCAAGCATGCAGGTACAGCAGGCAGTGAAGAAAGCTAATGGCATGCTGGCCTTTATAACAAGAGGAATTGAGTATAGGAGTAAAGAGGTCCTTCTGCAGCTGTACAGGGCCCTGGTGAGACCCCACCTGGAGTATTGTGTGCAGTTTTGGTCTCCAAATTTGAGGAAGGACATTCTTACTATTGAGGGAGTGCAGCGTAGGTTCACAAGGTTAATTCCCGGAATGGCGGGACTGTTATATGTTGAAAGATTGGAGCGACTGGGCTTGTATACACTGGAATTTAGAAGGATGGGAGGGGATCTGATTGAAACATATAAGATTATTAAGGGATTGGACACACTGGAGGCAGGAAGCATGTTCCCGCTGATGGGTGAGTCCAGAACTAGAGACCACAGTTTAAGAATAAGGGGTAGGCCATTTAGAACAGAGATGCGGATAAACTTTTTCACCCAGAGAGTGGTGGATATGTGGAATGCTCTGCCCCAGAAGGCAGTGGAGGCCAAGTCTCTGGATGCATTTAAGAGAGAGTTAGATAGAGCTCTTATAGATAGCGGAGTCAAGGGATACAGGGAGAGGGCAGGAACGGGGTACTGAGTGTGTATGATCAGCCACAATCACAGTGAATGGCGGTGCTGGCTAGAAGGGCTGAATGGCCTACTCCTGCACCTACTGTCTATTGTCACTGGTACTGTAAAGTGTTGTGCTAACCACTACATTAGTGTGCACACTGTTCTTGCAGATCAGCTTGTTACAGCAATGCATTGAAGTAGGACAACGGGAAACGCTCATAAAAAGCAGAGTAACACGTTGCAGTTGCAAAGAAAGTACAAAGTCAGTAAGGAGCAGGCTCATAAGGTAGATTGAGATTAAACAGATGATAAAATCTGGACCCAGAACATCTCATTAGTCAAGAAGGCACTGCAGCGTCTACACCTTCTGAGGAGATAGTGGTGTGCAAGGCTCCCTGCCCTCATTCTAACAACTTTCTACAGGAGCACCCTTGGGAGTAACCTGCCTGGCTGCATCATTTTATGGTGCGGAAACTGCAAGACCTTGCAGAGGATAGTAAAATCCTCCGAGAGGATCTCTAGGGTTTCCCTCTCCTCCCAACCCCTGTTTGGGACACTTACTGGGAGCATTGGAGACAAGGAACCAAAGAAAGGTTAAAGATCCCCACCACCCATCCCACAATCTCTTTGACCCACTACTGTCAGGAAGGAGGTACACGAGCATCAGGACTAGGTCTGCCAGATTGGGTAACAGTTCCCTCAGGCTGTGAGACTATTGAATGCCTTGCAACCATCGAGCTCTTGTCACCAGCATGCTTTTTAAACCATATTTATCGACTTATTTGTGTTAATGTTTTGTTTAATGAGTTGCATATTATATGTGTTCAGTGGGTGCACTGTGTTTAATGAGTTGCGTATTATATGTGTTCAGTGGGTGCACTGTGTTTAATGAGTTGCGTATTATATATGTTCAGTGGGTGCACTGTGTTGCAGAGGAACATCATTCCTGTTGGTTGTACAGTCAGATGACAATAAACTAGATCCTGATCTTTTCATCCAAAGGCACTATAATCTCATTACAGCAGGGTAGAAGCTGTCCTTGGCCCTGGTGGTATGTGCTTTTCAGGCTTTTGTATCTTCTGCCCGATGGGAGGGGGGGGGGTGAGAAGAAGGAATGTCCTGGGTGAGTGGGGTCTTTAATTATGTTGCCTGCTTTCCTGAGGCACAAGACCACACACTATCGAGGCCGTGGAGACTAGTGTCTGTCATGTGCTGAGCTCTCTGCAGCTTCTAGTGGTCAAGTTGTGATGTGTCTCGATAGGTTGTGATGTACGGCGCATTAATTTAAAAACTGGTGAGGGTCAGGATAGACCAAACCTTTTTTTGCCTCCCCAGGAAGCATTGGTGAGCATTATTGGCTATGAGGGAATTGAAGAGTTCAGGAATAGTGGTAGAAAATGGTTCCTGTATAGAAGGTCATCTGTGACCTTGAAGAATCGAAAATACATCTGGCTGACTTCCCCTTCTAATTCTTTCATACTTAATGACCTGCATTGGTTAGGGTTGTTTGGTTAAACCACTTCTGAAGTGTTGCTACTTCAGGTGAACACTCTTAGCTCTCACCTGTGGCTCCAAGTAGCTCTCTGTACGTGACAGTGACTACATTCTGGTACACCGCTTAGAGACAGATGGGCTAAACCAGGTGAGGGTAGCCACCGGGTCTCATACCCCATTGAGATCGGGACGTGCCTGTCCTGGCATGTAAAGTCAGCTCCAGTGGACAGAGCAGATGAGATCTAGTGGCCAGGAAGGTAGCTGTGGAATGCTTCATTGGCATGAGAAGGCACAAAAGAAGTTGTGGTCATCCAGTGCAAGCAAGGAAGATCCCAGTTGTGATAATTGTTTTAGCGGTGAACCCAGTCTTCTGAGGTTCAGAGAGTGGAATGCCCCAGTGTAAAGGATTTTCCATTTTTGTATTTCTATTTTTCCATTTTCCAATTTTGTATCTGTATTCACAGATCCCTCTTCTACTGCACTCCTCAGTGTCCTACCATTTCCCTTGTATGTTCTGCCTTGGTTTGTCCTTCCAAAGTGCAATACCTCACACTTGTCTGTATTAAACTCCATCTGCCATTTTTCAGCCCATTTTTCCGGCTGGTCCAAATCCCTCTGCAAGCTTTGAAAATCTTCCTCGCTGTCCACTACACCTCCAATCTTTGTATCATCAGCAAATTTGCTGATCCAATTTACCACATTATCATCCAGATCATTGATATAGATGGCAAATAACAATGGACCCAGCACTGATCCCTGTAGCACACCACTAGTCACAGTCCTCCACTCACTACCACTCTCTGACTTCTCCCATTGAGCCAATGTCTAATCCTATTTACTACCTCACCATGTATACCTAGCGACTGAATCTTCCTAACTAACCTCCCGTGCGGGACCTTGTCAAAGGCCTTACTGAAGTCCATGTAGACAACATCCACTGCCTTCCCTTCATCCACTTTCCTTGCAACCTCCTCGAAAAACTCTAATAGATTTGTGAAACATGACCTACCACGCACAAAACCGTGTTGACTCTCCCTAATAAGTCCCTGTCTATCTAAATACTTCTTAGTACTCCTTCAAATAATTTACCTACTACCGACTTAAACTTACCGGCCTATAATTTCCCGGATTACTTTTAGAGCCTTTTTTAAACAACGGAACAACATGAGCTATCCTCCAATCCTCCGGCATCTCACCCGTAGATACCGACATTTTAAATATATCTGCCAGGGCCCCTGCAATTTCAACTCTAGTCTCCTTCAGGGTCTGAGGGAATACTTTGTCAGGTCCTGGGGATTTATGTACTCTGATTTGCCTCAAGACAGCAAGCACCTCCTCCTCTTCAATCTGTATAGGTTCCATGACCTGACTACCTGATTGCCTTATTTCTATTGACTCCATGTCAGTTTCCTTAGTAAATACAGATTCAAAAAACCCACTTAAGATCTCCCCCATTTCTTTTGGTTCCATACATAGCCGACCACTCTGATCTTTAAGAGGGCCAATTTTATCCCTTACTATCCTTTTGCTATTAATATACCTGTAGAAGTTCTTTCACCTTGACTGCCAAAGCTGCCTCATGTCATGAGACCATGATTACTCACATCATATGACATGGCACATAATGATGATGTCACAGAACATGTCACAAAATGAATGGATGCATGAGCTCGCCTCGGGCCATGACACCCTGATCTTTTCAATCTGGCCCAACACCTAAATTGGGTTCAGTCGATTTGATAGAGTATGTGGCCTGAACCCTGCCGCCATGATTCGGCCTGTACCCGACCTTTCCAGTTGGGCCTAGTGCTTGCAGCGATCAAACCTTGGATCTTCCTCACTCTCAGTGATGCGGCCGGCTGCCTCAGTTCTGCCGCGTCGAATTGCCTCTAAATCCAAAGCAAAGTTAGACTCTTGCTTGAGATGGTCGCTTACCAGAAAAAGTGATTAACAAAGCATTTAGTTGGTTTCTCTGTTTCATTGGCCACAAGTCAGATGTTGCTGAGATTCACCAGCACCATCTTAAACTGGAACCTCAAACCGCAAGGATGCACTCGAGCATTTATATTTTCTGCCTGATGGGAGAGGGGAGACGGGAGAATAAATAACGTGGGAGAGGCTCTTAATTATGTTAGTTGTTTTCCCAAGGCAGAGGGAAGTTTTGACTGTCACTTTGCATGATGCACTGGGCTATGTTCATAATTAACTGCAATTTCTTGCAGTTTTAGGCAGAGTAGGTGTTGTACCAAGCTATGATGCAGCTGCATAGGATTTTTTCTAAGGTTTGACTTGTGCTTCTGTCATAATGTATGAAAGTATGACTTTTAGATAGATAGATAGATAGATACTTTATTCATCCCCATGGGGAAATTCAACTTTTTTCCAATGTCCCATACACTTGTTGTAGCAAAACTAATTACATACAATACTTAACTCAGTAAAAAATATGATATGCATCTAAATCACTATCTCAAAAAGTATTAATAATAGCTTTTAAAAAGTTCTTAAGTCCTGGCGGTAGAATTGTAAAGCCTAATGGCATTGGGGAGTATTAACCTCTTCATCCTGTCTGAGGAGCATTGCATCGATAGTAACCTGTCGCTGAAACTGCTTCTCTGTCTCTGGATGGTGCTATGTAGAGGATGTTCAGAGTTATCCATAATTGACCGTAGCCTACTCAGCGCCCTTCGCTCAGCTACAATAGTCTGCAATTTGAGGAAGATTAGAAAATTTTAGTAGAGAAAATTGAAGAATTCTTGCATTACACACAGTAAACTATTGAATAAGATTTTTCAATAATTCAAGTTTATTTTCATAGGCATACTGTACATCTATAGAGTATAAGTGCAAGGAAAATTAGCTTTTGGAGCGCCAGAACAATACATTGTAATTATAACAAACATAAGTTAACATAAATTATGCTTGGCAACACAATAAAAACAAAAAAAAACATAAGGACATTTGCGCAAATTGTAGGAAATACAGGTTTATCAGTATTTGTGTGTAGTTTTTCATTGATTCTGTTGTATTTCTTTGTTCTACTGTGGATGCCTGCAAGAAAATGAATTTCAGGGTAGTATATGCTGACATATACTTATTTTGATAATAACTTTGAGCTTTGAATGTTGAAGCTTTTCAGGTCAGATCAGGAACCTGCTGGCAGTGAGGCAGAACTTATTCTTGAGCCCCGGCGTGTGGATTGTCAGGTTCCTGTACCTCCTGCCTGAGGGCATAAATGAGAAGGGGGCATTGCCAGGAGGTGGGGGCCATAAATGATGGACGTTGCCTTCCTCAGATTGTCTCTCGTGTAGATGTCCTCAGTGGTTATTAGCTTGCCAAGTTTTGAGAACACATTGGCATACACACTGAAATAGTTCAAAGATCAAAGTAAATCTGTTATCAAAGCACATGTATGCCATCATGTACAACCATGAGATTTGATTTCTTGCAGGCATACTCAGTAAATCCAAAAACCATAATAGAATCAATGAAAGACTGCGCGCAAGAGGATAGACGAACAAATGATGTACAAAAGACAATGAAATGTACAAATACAAAACAAAAGTAATGATTATTGAGAACATGGGATGGATGGAGTCCTTGTACGCAAGTCCACTTATGTGAGTCCACAGGTTGTGGGAACATTTCAATGACTGGGCAAGTGAAGTTGAGTAAACTTATCCCCTTTGGTTCAAGAGCCTGATGGTTGAGAGGTAATAACTGTTCCTGAATCTGGTGGTGTGGGTCCTGAGGCCCTGTATCACCTCCTCGATGGCAGCAGTGAGAAAAGAGCATTGCTTGGGTGGTAGGGATCCTTGATGAAAGATGCCGCTTTCCTGCGACAGCGCTCCCCGATGGACTGTGCCAATTCCGCTACAATTTTGTAGGATTTTCCTTTGGTGAAAAAGCAAAATATTAAGACGGTCAGGAATCCACTCCTGTGGTTGTGGGCAGAGTGTTAGTGATTAGCAGGTTGTTTGTCTCTGCCTCAGAGAAGTGTTGACACCAGGTACAGACCCGCTGTCTATTTTTGGACTTTGGAACTCGGGCCAAAGTAGAACTGTGAATGATAGTGGTTTCTTTTGAAGGTTTCACAATGAATAACTGACACAAGCTGTTATTGACACCTAAAAGTCTTCTGTCATCACTGGCAAAGGTGGTATTTGGTGGCATATATATATATATATATAAACTCATGAGAAAACAAGAGAGTGCAACCAAGAGCAAAGAACAAACTATTAACGGATTGCAAATTTAAGCTGCATCTGTGGTGGCTTGATTATGTTTATGCTCTTATGGCCCTCCAGCAGGACCGAGAGGGGAGATAGCGGGGTAAAGTAGAGGGGTGGAATGGTGAGAAGGGGCCAGTCAGTGATTGGTGGATGGAGGAATGGTGAAGAATGATGGACAGATAGACCCAGGAGGGGACAGACTGGAATTGAGAGAATAATGGGGGTTAGGTGTGTTAGATCAGGATCTTAATTGTCATTTTCTTCTATTTTATCTTCCATTATCTGTGAAGAGGAATAAAGAGTGGACATTTTGGCCTGAGACCCTTCTTTGTGGTTGAATTGTAAACGCCATAGATGCTGCCAGACCTGCTGAGATCCTTCATCAGTACTGATCGTGGGTTGGTTGTATAACTGGCCACTGGAAGTTCCAAACGAGATACTGCAGATGCTGGAAATCCAGAGCAACACACACACAATAATGGAGGAACTCAGCTGGGTGGGCAGTGTGGACGGAGAGGAAATAACGGTCAACATTTTGGGCTGAGACAATTCCTTTGAATTTCCAGCATCTGCAGAATCTCTTGTATTAATGATTCACCTTGTCTACAGTTGCAAGAAAAAGTTTGTGAACACTTTACAATTACCTGGTTTGCTGCATTAATTACTCCTAATATGTGGTCTGATCTTCATCTAAGTCACAATAATAGACAAACATAATCTGCCTGAAGTAATAGCATGCAAACGATTGGACTTTTCTCGTATGTATTGAAGATATTGTTTAATCATTCGCAGTCCAGGGTAGAGAAAGTATGTGAACCCTTGCATTTCATAGCGAGTAGCAGCAATAACTTCCACCAAATGTTTCCTACAGCTGCTAATCAGACTTAGACAATGGCAAGGAGGAATTTTGGACCATTCCTCCATACAAAACTGTTTCAGTTCATCAGCATTTCTGGGATACCTTGCATGAACAGCTCTCTTCAGGTCATGCCACAGCATTCATCAATCGGGTTAAGGTCTGGACTCTGACTTGGCCACTCCAAAATGCAGATTTTCTTCTTTTTAGACCATTCTGTTCTGACTTACTCTTGTGTTTCAGATCATTGTCTTGTTACGTCATCTAACTTCAATTAAGCTATAGGTGATAGACCGCTACCCTGACATTCTCCTGTAAAATGTTTAAATATAATTTTGAATTTATTGTTCTGTCAATGAATGCAAGCTGTCCAGGCCCTGAGGTAGCAAAGCAGCCCCAAACAATGATGCTCCTTCCACTGTGCTTCACAGTTGGGATGATGGTGTGCAGTTTTTTTATGGAGAGTGTCCTTCTAAGAACGCTATTCTTCTTCAGTGTTTTTCTTATAATGGACTCGTGAACAGAAACTTTAGCAAGATTTAGAGATTTCTTCAGGTATTTTGCTGTTACCCTTGGGTTCTTTTCCACCACCTTCAGCATTGCACGTTGTGCCCTTGGTGTGATCTTTGCAGGATGCCCACTCCAAGGGAGAGTAGCAACAGTACTGAATTTTCTCCATTTGTAGACAATTTCTCTTCCTGTGCTCTTTAGAAATCCTTTTGTAGCCTTTTCAAGCTTCATGCATCTCTATAATTCTTTATTCAAGGTCCTCTGGCAGTTGTTTTGATAAAGGCATGGTGCACATAAATAGATCTTTCTTGAGAAGAGCAGGTTCTGTCAGTGACTTCGTGGCTTTCTCATGGGGTGCCACACCTCTACAACCCACACCTACAATCTCATCTCATTGATTGGAACACCTAACTCCAAATAGCTTTTGTAAATGGCATTACCCCAGAGGTTCACATACTTTTTTGAACCTAGACTGTGATTGTTTAAATGGTGTACTCAGTGTTGACGAGAAGTACAATTGTTTGTGTGTTATTAGTTTAGACAGATTATGTTTGTCTATTATTGTGACTTAGATGAAGATTCGACCACAATTTATGAGTAATTAATTAAGAAAACCAGGTAATTGCAAAGGGTTCACAGACATTTTCATGCAACTGTATCTGGTTTGAGCTAATTTCCAGTGTAAAGAAAAGCCTTTAAGCAACTTTCTTTGTTGCCAGCCTGGCATGGACATACCAAAACTCTTGAATGGAAAATCCTACAAAATGTAGTGGATAGGCCCAGTGCATCATGGGTAAAGCCCTCCCCACCATTGAGCATATCTACATGGCAGTGTAGTGGTTAGTGTAACGCTATTACAGCCCATGAAGCTTTGTCACAGGAAAGCAGCATCCCTCATCAGGGACGGCCACCACCCAGGACATGCTCTCTTCTCACTCTTACCATCAGGAAGAAGGTACAGGAGCTTCAAGATTCACTACCAGGTTCAGGAATAATTATTATTCCTCAACCGCCAGGCTCCTAAACTAAATCTGAAAAGTTTACTTACCCCATCATAGTTCCCACAACTATGGGCTCACTTTCAAGGACTCTTCATTTTATGTTCCCAATATTTATTTATTTATTACTTCTTTCTTTTTGTATTTTCACAGTTTGTTGTCTTTTGCACATTGTTTGAACACCCAACTTGGTGTGGTCTTTCATCACTTCTCAAAAATCTCAGACTTATCTAGTGACATATATGTATTTTGAATTTACTTTGAACTTTTTAACTTCAGTTTTTTTCTTAATTCATTCTTACAGTAGATTGAGTTGGTTATTGTTATATCTTTGTTATGAAAATCTAACAAAACAGTTGTAACCACAAAATTTTAGCTTCCTTTACTTCCAAAGAACTTTCTGGACAGTTTCCAGATTCAGCAGTTGGAGTCTGCTGAGGGGGTAACAGAACGAAGGAGAATTGGAGATTAGTAATTCGGGGTAGTCTTTCTGCCCCTGCTTATCACCCTCCAGCCTCCGATCTACCCCTCTCTCTGCCTTCGCCCATTATCAGGTTCTTTTGTTTTCAGCTTCCACCTATTCCCACTGCTACCTCCCAGCTCACCTTGATCTACCTGCCTATGACCCTTCACCCCTCTGTGATCCATGACAGACCTTTGATGAGTCTGAGCCTGTACTCTCTGGGGTTTAGAAGAATGAGGGGGGAATATCATGGAATCCTGTCAAAAAATTCAGAGTGGATGTGGGGAGGATGTTTCCTATAGAGGGAGAGTCTAGGACCAGAGGACACAGCCTCAGAATAGATGGATGTTCATTTTGAACAGAGATGAGGAGGAATTTCTTTAGCTAGAGGGTGTTGAATTTGTGGAATTCATTGCCACAGACGACTGCAGAGGCCACGTCATTGGGTAGATTTAAGACAGAGGATAATAAAGTTCTTGATTAGTAAGGGTGTCAAAAGTCATGGGAGGAGGCAGGAGAAGAGGGTTGAGAGGGATAATAAATCAGCCATGATTGAAGGGCAGAGCAGTATCAATGGACTGAATAGCCTAATTCTGCTCCAGTGTCTTATGGTCAGTCATCCACAGGTCCTTGTCTCCGTTTTATTCTCTATTCTGGCTATCTTTCCGTTCCACTCTCAGTCCTGATGCAAGATTTTCATCCTGGAATATTAATATTAATTCTCCCACAACAGATGCTGCCCAACCTGCTGAGTTACTCTTTGGTCCCCTCTCCTATTCGATCAGGTTCCTTCCTCTCCAACCCCTTCCCTCTCCTACCCTTCTGGCTTCACCTATCACCTTCTAGCTATCCTCATTCCCCTCCCTCTACCTTTTTATTCCGGCATCTTCCCCTTTCCTTTCCAGTCATTTCAGCCTGAACCGTTGACTGTTTATTCCTTTCCATCGCTACTGCTTGACCTGCTGTGTTCCTCCAGCGTTTTGTGTGTGTTACTCTAGATTCTTAGCATCTGCAATATCTCTTGTGTTTGCAGTGAATCAACCGGCTCACCAATCAGCCCTGTTGAAGGGTCTCGATTTGAAATCTCGACTACTTATTTCTATAGATGTTGCCTGACGTACTGAGTTCCTGCTGCTTTTTGTTATGTGTTGCTTTGGAGTCCATCTAGCAATTTGTATTTTGTGCAATGTTTGATAACTCTGGCCTTGAAGATTAGCTGGGGGAAACCCACCCGAAGTGAAATGAGGAACTGCCAAGTTTTCATCCAGTAGCACAAAAAGTTCTACTTTCACTCTTGCACTCTCTCCTGTTCTGTTGGTTTGGAAGCTGTGGCAAAGATAAGCCCTGATAGTGATGTTTTTATTTTTACTCCTCTCTTTCTGTCTAAATCAAGTGTTCCACTTTTTTTGCAGCGTAGTGACCAAGATGTATCAACAGAGCGTTCTATTAGTTCGAATGCTAGAATCATATAAATACACGCATGCACAATTCTCTTACTCGTTTTTAAAGTTCTTAATGGTCAGGGACAGAATCTCTTCCAATTTATAATCCTGCTTGAGCTCTCAGGTCATCTTCCGCTCGGCTCTTAAATTTAAACAATCTGCCTCAAAGGATAATTGGCAGATCAGCTTATTTGAACTGCGCTCCTTAACTGTGGAATTCAATATCTAAAACTATAAGGGATGCAGACTCAGTTGACACTTTTAACTGACACTCACTTTGCTTTTAATTAACATCGTTCTGTCTTTTATTTTCATGTTTGTACTTTATCCCATTGAAAAGCACTTTGAACAACATTGCCTGTATAAAAAGTGCTCCGTTATTGCAAATAAAGACAATACCTTAAATGCATCAACGACATATAATATAGAGCAGTATAGGCCTTTCTGCCCACAGTGTGCTGATATTGATGTCAGTATATGCTAAATGTCCTATGTACCAGCCATATCCCTCCATTCCCTTCATATTTGTGTGTCTGGCCTGTTACACTCTGCCAAACTGCCTGTTTCCACTACCACCTTTACCCCTCAAAAGTTATTGCAGGCACCTACTACTCTTTGCATTAAAAAATAAATGTTCTCCTCATGTTGCCTTTAAACTGCACCCCCCCCCCCCCCAACCCGTCCCCAGCAAACGTGTAGTTGTACATATGACGGTCCCCCTTCTTAGACGGTCTCAGGCCTGGCTGCAAATAGAGGAGGGTTGGACATGAGGCTAGTGGCCTCATCCTCTTTTATCACAAAACCTGTGCTACAAAAAATGACAACTAGAGCCCCAAAACCCTTAACCCTGGGGGAGGAAGGGTCTTCGCTTAGAAGGTGTATGAAGGTGTGTGGTGAAAACAGAAGCCCCAGGGCCAGTCAACCTTCAACTGACCCAGGACAGAGGACTGGCAGGATGCTGTCAATGGACTATGCCCCAGCCAGGGTGATGGGATTAAGAAGGATGAACTCTCAGTGAGCAGTTCCGGCAACTCTGCGCTGTGTGAGACACTGGGCCTTGTGGACTGCGATGAGGGAGCGATAGCAAGTGAACAGTGATTACTCGGAGAACTGAACTCTGATTCCTAGATTAGGTTCTGTAAAGCAACTGCAGATCTTTTTTATTCTTGGCTGGTTTTGAAAGAAGATATTTAAAGTGCTTATCCTGCATAAAGTGCAATTGTTAACACACTAATTGCAAGTTTTGCTGTCAGCATATTGTACTGTACGCTTCACGTCTCATTTACTTCTCCCTTTCCCAGTGCTCTCTCCAGTTCCAGATATGTACGGCATTGTTTCACACTGAAGGAGCTTGTATACGTTTACCACATTTGTTCTACTTCCCAGCAGCTTGCCCACAGCTACCCTCTCTATGCCAGTTCCCAAGCGCCACACATGCACACACACACACAATGCTGAAGGAACTCAGCAGTTGACAATCAACGTGAGAGGTCGTTCACTGGCAGTTTGTGGTACGGCACAGACTAGATGGGCCAAAGGGCCAGTTTCTGTGCTGTAATGTTCCATGACTCTAGGTCATTTGTTGGTGATATGACACAAAGTTCATAAAGATCTGGGGTGCCTCTTGGCGGGTGGTATCAGCAATAAAAGGTGTAAGATGAGTGGCCATTGTCTGAGCAGGACATTGTTCGAGTTGTCCGGCTTTGGTGAGAACAGGTTTGGGTAAGCACAGGGAGAGGTTCTAAGTAAGCAAATTTCTTTTTCTATTTGTACATAGCTCGTGTGTTGAGAATGGATCTGGAGGTAGTGGTGTATTCCTTGTATGAGCTGTTGGAAATTTGGAAGACCTCTTGTCTCCCTGATAAGCACACCTGCACCACGTGCACTGAGCTGCAGCTCCTTAGAAATTGTGTGAAGGAACACGAGCTGTAGCTCAATGAATTTCAGCTCACACGGAAGAGTGAGGAGGTGATAGATCGGAGTTACAGGGAGATAGTCACCCTTAAGTTGCAGGAGACAGGTACCTGGGTGACTCAGACAGCCAGTGCTGAGTACCCCTTTGACATTCCGTTCAACACCATGTAAATATACTGCTTTGGATACTGTTGGGGTTTGACCCACCAGGGAGATGCCACAGTGAGCAGGTCTCTGGAGCTGAGTCTGGCTCTGTCGCTCAGAGGATAGTGGGGAGAGAAGGAGTACAGTGGTGATCTGGGGCAGAGAGCAGATGCTGAGAACATGAAAGAGACTCCTGGGAGACAACACACCATTGGGTGCAAAGCTGAGGGATGTCTTGGGTTGGGTCCATAGCATTTCAAAGGGGAGGGTGAACACTTGAAATTGTGGTACACATTGGTACCAATGACATACGTAGCAACAGGGAGGAGGTCCTGAAGAGATTATATAGGGAGTTGGGCAGAAAGCTGAAAAGCAGAACCTCTAGGGTAGTAATCGCTGGATTAATGCCATGCCACATGCCAGTGAGGGTAAGAATAGGATGATTTGGTAGATGAATATGTGGCTGAGGAACTGGTGCAGGGGGAAGGGGCTCAGATGTCTGGATCATTGGGATCTCCTCTGGGGAGGGTATGACTTGTACAAAAAGGACTCATTTCCCCTATCCCTGAGGGGGACGAATATCCTTGTGGACAGGTTTTCTTGAGCTGTTGGGGAGGAATTAAACTTGCCTGGCAGGAGGATGGGAACTGGAGTGATAGGACAAGCCAGTTGGTATATGAGTCGATGCAGTGTGTATTGTGACTGTGAGGAAGAACAGGTGGATGATAGGGCAAAAACTTTACAGTCTGTGGGATGAGGTGAAATGTAACATGGGGACAAAATCAAAATGAATAAATAGGGCAAAACAAGAATCCTCCACATGCAGCTAACCCACTATCCTTCAAATCAGGATCTTTGAGGATTGATGATGCTTTTCTACGGCAATGTTTCATGTAGATGTGCTCAATGGTTGGGAGAGTTTTACCCGTGATGTACTGGGCCAAATCCACTACCTTTTGTAGGATTTTCTGCTCAAAAGGCGTTGGTGTTCCCATACCAGGCTGTAATGCAGCCAGTCAGCACCCTTTCCACCACACATCTATAGAAGTTTGCCAAGGTGCTTGATGACATGAGGAATGTTCGCAGACTCCCGAGGAAGCAGAGGCGCTATCTTCTTCCTCAGAATCCCTTGTGTTTACGCTGGTGTGGCACGTTTCTTTTTCTGTCAGTTTTTGCCTGCTGGGATAACTGATGGGAATTAGAGGCACAGAACACAGAAACAGGCCTTTTGGCCTATCTGGTCCGTGACAACCCAGATTACCCCCTATGATGGTCCCATTTGCCCACATTTGGTCCATATCCCTCTAAGGTTTAGAGGATTTAGACTATAAACCTTTCTTATACCTGTACTTGTACCTGTTTTAACTACCTTCTAAAGGTTGTAATATGTCAGCTCTGGCAGGTTTTGCAGGCCATTACTTCCGACAGAGCAAAACTGACTGTGATGCTTCACTCCCAGATGAGCTCAACATTTTTAATGCTCGCTATGACAGAAAGAGTAAAACTAAACCTGTGCAAACCCCTGTAGCACCTGGTGACCCTGTCACCTCTGTCTCAGAGGCCGACGTCAGAATGTCTTTCAAGAGGGTTGAACCCTCTCAAGGTGTCGTGACCCGATGGTGTACCTGGTGAGGCTGTGACAACCTGCGCTAACTGTCCGGCGGGAGGGTTCAAAGACATCTTCAACCTGTCACTGCTGCAGTCGGAGGATCCCGCCTGCTTCAGAAGGTCTAAAATCATACCAGTGCCCAGGAAGAGCAGGGTGAGCTGCCTCAACGATTGTCGCCCAGTAGCACTCACATCTACTGAGATGAAGAGTGTTGAGAGATTGATCATGGCCAGAATCAACTCCTGCCTGAGCGAGGAGCTGGACCCACTGCAATTTGCCTATTGCCACGATGTGTCCGCAGTGGAAGCAGTCTCACCTCTGTCAGGCTGCTGTTTACTGACTGCAGCTCAGTGTTCTACGCAATCATACCCTCACTTTTATCAACAAGCTCCAAAGCCTGCATCTCCGTACCTCGCTCTGCAACTGCATCCTTGACTTTCTCACGGGAAGAAAGCAGTCACTGCAGATCAGAAATAACATCTCCTCCTCACTAACCATCTACACTGGTACTTGGCAAGACTGCGTGCTTTGTCCAATGTTCTTATGGTCTTATGGTTCTATTCTCTCTACACCCATGATGTATACACATTCTGGGAGAAGAGGTTGTGGAGGTGGAGGAGTACAAATACTTGGGTGTTCACCTCGACAACAGGCTTGACTGGAAAATCAACACCGAGGCGGTTTACAAGAAGCGGCTGAGCAGACTATTTTTGAAGGAAGCTGACAATCTTCAATCTATGCAGCAGGACGTTGGCGGTCTTTTACGAGTCTGTTGTAGTGAGTGCAGTCTTCTTTGTGGCTTTATGTTGAGGGAGCAGCGTCGGTGCTGGTGATGCAAAAAGACTTAATAAACCCATCAAAAAGGCTGAATCTGTCCTTGGCTGCAACCCGGACTCTTAGTGGTGGAGAGGAGTCACTAAACAAAGCGTTTTCCATTATGGATGATCTGGCACGTCGTCTCCATGACCTACTGAATAAGCAGAGGAGCACCTTTTTAAACAGACTCATTCAGCTCCACGGTCACAAGGATCGTTAAAGAAAATCTTTCCTACCAAACGCAATAAGCATATACAACAGTTCATCTCTGTGCGACAGGAGAACATCCATCATAGTACAATAGTCTCTGTTTTATTATTTTGTACATTATTTTTGCACACTGGTAAATTATTGTGTATATTGTTATTCTGTACATTATTTTTAATTACGTCTGCATACTGCTAAGTGTTTTTTTAAATGTTACTGCTGTAACAAAAAAATTTTCCACTCGGGATGAATAAAGTACTTACTGTTATTATTATCTGGCTAGACACAGCTCAAACACCATCTCTAAATTTGCCGACATCATGACTGTTGTTGACAGAATTACAGGTGTCGATGAGGAGACACACAGAGCAGTGGGACTAGGTGAGAGTAAGCGTTCGGCATGGACTAGAAGGGCCGAGATGGCCTGTTTCTGTGCTGTGATTGTTTATGTGGTAATTTAGATCAGCTGGTTGAGTGGTATCGCAGCAACAACTTTGCACTCAACGTCAGTAAGACAAAGGAAATTATTGTGGACTTCAGGAAGGGGAAGTTGAGGGAATACATACCGGTCCTCATTGAGGGATCAGAAGTAAAGAGTGAGCAGTTTCATGTTCCTGTGTGTCAACGTCTCTGAGGATCTATTCTGGGCCCAACATATTGATGCAATTATAAAGAAGGCTCAAGAGCGATTGTATTTCATTGGAACATAGAAATCTACAGCATTTTACAGACCCTTCGGCCCACAATGTTGTACCGATCAAGTAACCTACTCTAGAAACTGCCTAAAACCTAAAACCTGCCATGTAACTATCTAAGAATCTCTTAAAAGACCCCATTGTATCCGCCTCTACCACTGTTGCTGGCAGTGCATTCCACGCACCCACCACTTTGTGTTTAAAAAAAATTCCCCTAGTACCTACTTTCAAGCACCTTAAAACTAAGCCCCCCTTATGTTAGCCACTTCAGTCCTGGGAAAAATCCACACAATCAATGCCTGCCATCTTATACACCTCTATCAGGTCACCTCTCATCCTCCATTGCTCCAAGGAGAAAAGGCCAACCTACTCTCATAAAGCTTGCTCTCCAATCGAGGCAACACCCTTGTAAATCTCCTGTGCACTCTCTCTATGGTATTTTTATCATTAGGTGATTGAGGAGAATTGGAATGTCACCAAAGATATTTCCAAATTTATACGGATGAACTATGGAGAGCATTCTAACTGGTTTAATCACTGTCTGGTATGGAGGGGCCACTGCAGAGGATCAGAAAAAACTGCAGATAATTGTAAACTCAGTCAGCTTCATCATGGGCATGAGCATCCCCAGCATCCAGGACTCCTTCAAAAGGTAATGCCTCAAAAAGGCAGCATCCGTCAGTAAGGATCCACATCACCTAGGAGACATGCCTCTTCTCATTGCTTCCATCGAGGAGGAGGTACAGGAGCCTGACGACACACACTCAATGTTTCAGGAACAGCTTCTTCACCCCTTTCATCAGACTTCTGAATGGACAATGAACCCATGAACACTACGTCTGTCTTTTTTTCCTCCTTTTTTTGTATACTTATCTAATTTAACGTTTTTATATGTACTTATTGTAATCTATAGTGTTTGTTATTATGTATTGCACTGTACTGCTGCTGCATAGCAACAAATTCACAACATATGCCAGTGATATTAAACCTAGCTCGATTTTGATACCTGCCCAGACCATAACATATACTGACCCTGAGTGAAAACTTTGCCCTTGGGTTCCAGTTATATATATCCATATAACAGTTACAGCATGGAAACAGGCCATCTTGGCCCTTCTAGTCTGAGCCGAACGCTTACACTCACCTAGTCCCACTGGCCCGCAGTCAGCCCATAACCTTCCATTACTTTCCTGTCCATATACCTATCCAATTTTACTTTAAATGACAATACCAAACCTGCCTCTGCCACTTCTACTGGAAGCTCATTCCACACAGCTACCACTCTCTGAGTAAAGAAATTCCCCCTCGTGTTACTCTTAAACTTTTGCCCCCTAACTCTCAAATCATGTCCTCTTGTTTGAATCTCCCCTGCTCTCCATGGAAAAAGCCTATCCATGTCAACTCGATCTATCCCCCTCATAATTTTAAATACCTCTATCAAGTCCCTGCTCAACCTTCTACGCTCCAAAGAATAAAGACCTAACTTGTTCAGCCTTTTCCTGTAACTTAGATGCTGAAACCCAGATAACATTCTAAAGCTCTCCCTCTCATCTAAAATCTTTGTCATCTAGTTCTTGCTTCCCCAACCCTGGGAAACAGTCTATGCTTTCTATAATTTTATACACCGCTAGAAGTTTACCCTTCATTCTCCGAGGCAACAAGGAATGAAGTGCTAACCCGCTCAATCTGTCTTCATAACTCAGTCCATCAAATCCCAGCAATGTCTGTCTAACTCTACTCTGCACCCTTTTCAGCTGAATGATGAGAAATTTCAACAGATCAGTAAGAAAGCTAACTTGGAAATATGTCGCTATTTGTTCCTCACCACTCTCTAAATTCTAGAACTCCTTACCATAGAGTTGGATAGTAAAGAAACAGGTCCTTTGGCCCAAGGTGTCTTCCATTTGCCTGTTTTTGGCCATTATGCCTGTAAACCTTTCACATTCATGAACCTCCCAAATTTCTTTTAAATATTTTAACCATTGAAATGTCAGTCAGAATCATATTTTTAATTACAGTAATGTATTGCTATGCTTGAAACTTGTTGTTTGGTGGCAGCAGTACTATGCAAGACCCAAAATTACTAAAAATTTACAAAATTAAAATTGGGGTAGGGTAGTGGTTAGCACAACACTTTACAGTACAGGCGACCCGGGTTCAATTCTCGCCACTGCCTGTAAGGAGTTTGTAATTTCTTCCTGTGACCACATGAGTTTCCTCCAGGTGCTCTGGTTTTCACCCACAGTCCGAAGACATACTGGTTGGCAGGTTAATTGGTCATTGTAAATTGTCCTGTGATTAAAATGGGGGATTACTAGACAGCGAGGCTGGAAGGGCTGGAACGGCCTATTTTGCGCTATCTCGATAAATAAATAGAAAGTGGAGTAATGAGGTAGTGTTCATGAACTGTTCACAAATCTGAAGGCGGAGGGGAAGAAGCTGTTCTGAATCATTGAACAAGAATCTTCGGGTTTCATCCCCAATGGTGGAAATAAGAAGAGGGCATGTCCAGCACGGGAGGATCCTTCATGATGGATGCTGACCAGATCAATTGTCTACCAGACAGACAGGTTCCAGAAGAGAGTTCATCGCCATAATTTCAAGGAATATTCGGGAATCAAGTTCGGGATACAAGGATACTGGTTGCTGTACCAGTAATGCCCAGATCTGAAAAATGAGTATTAAGTCCCCATGTGTAACAATGTCCAAGAGGTTTTTGTTTTTTGTGAGTATGTGGTTCACTGCCCTGAAGCCTCTTTCAACAAGGTAGGAGGATGGAAATGCAATGTAGAGCAGTTTGGCTCTTCTCCAAAGATCATGAAACATCATATGACAGTGTAGCCACACACCACAGAAGCCGACATCTTTGAAAAGCATTTTTGCTTCTTCTTTATTCTGAATTTCAATTTCTTCCTGCAAGCTCTCTTCCTGTTCTTGCACCTTGCAAAGAAATGGGTTAATTACCCAGTCCAGTATTTCCAGATCGTTCAAATCCTTGAACTGGTTTTGAAGATATTTCAGTGACTGCAGGTATAATCAGTATTCTTGCAAATTTCTGTCTTTGAAAGAGAGTGCCATACTTTCCAGCAGGGAAACTGTGAGGACATTCTTCTCCCAGTATTAACCGTATAACAATTACAACATGGAAACAGGCCGTCTCGGCCCTTCTAGTCCGTGCCGACGCTTACTCTCACCTAGTCCCACTGACCTGCACTCAGCCCCATAACCCTCCATTCCTTTCCTGTCCATATACCTATCCAATTTTACTTTAAATGACAATACCGAACCTGCCTCTACCACTTCTACTGGAAGCTCGTTCCACACAGCTACCACTCTCTGAGTGAAGAAATTCCCCCTCGTGTAACCCTTAAACTTTTGCCCCCTAAGTCTCAACTCATGTCCTCTTGTTTGAATCTCCCCTACTCTCAATGGAAAAAGCCTATCCACGTCAACTCGATCTATCCCCGTCATAATTTTAAATACCACTATCAAGTCCCCCCTCAACCTTCTACGCTCCAAAGAATAAAGACCTAACTTGTTCAGCCTTTCCCTGTAACTTAGGTGCTGAAACCCAGGTAACATTCTAGTAAATCTTCTCTGTACTCTCTCTATTTTGTTGATATCTTTCCTATAATTCGGTGACCAGAACTGTGCACAGTACTCCAAATTCGGCCTTACCAATGCCTTGTACAATTTTAACATTACATCCCAACTCTTATACTCAATGCTCTGATTTATAAAGGCCAGCATACCAAAAGCTTTCTTCACCACCCTATCCACATGAGATTCCACCTTCAGGGAACTATGCACCATTATTCCTATTATTCACATGGTTCTACTGCATTCCTTAATGCCCTACCATTTACCATGTATGTCCTATTTGGATTATTCCTACCAAAATGTAGCACCTCACACTTATCAGCATTAAACTCCATCTGCCATCGTTCAACCCACTCTTCTAACTGGCCTAAATCTCTCTGCAAGGTTTGAAAACCTACTTCATTATCCACAACGCCTCCTACCTTAGTATCATCTGCATACTTACTAATCCAATTTACCACCCCATCATCCAGATCATTAATGTATATGACAAACAACTTTGGACCCAATACAGATCCCTGAGGCACATCACTAGTCACCGGCCTCCAACCTGACAAACAGTTAACCACCACTACTCTCTGGCATCTCCCATCCAGCCACTGTTGAATCCATTTTACTACTTCAATATTAATACCTAACAATTGAACCTTCTTAACTAACCTTCCTTTTGGAACCTTGTCAAAGGCCTTACTGAAGTCCATATAGACAACATCCACTGCTTTACCCTCATCAACTCTCCTCGTAACCTCTTCAAAAAATTCAATAAGATTTGTCAAACATGACCTTCCATGCACAAATCCATGCTGACTATTCCTAATCAGACCCTGTCTATCCAGATAATTATATATTACTATCTCTAAGAATACTTCCCATTAATTTACCCACCACTGACGTCAAACTGACAGGCCTATAATTGGTAGGTTTACTCTTAGAACCCTTTTTAAACAATGGAACCACATGAGCATATGGAGCACATATGAGCACAGGAACTGTATTTTGCTTGTATATTTCCAATTTTCTGATAAAAGTGGACACTACACTTTTTGCCTGGATTAAATTGAAATTCTCACCCTGCAGTTTCATATTTAGAATGTTTATGTGGCTAGGTATGCCATATCTCTGTGTGGAAGTTCAATCTTGTTTCCCAAGCTCTTGTCGACATTGAGCAAAATTCAACCACTGTTGAAAGATCAAAAAGATCAAAAGAAACATTTTATGGAGCAGCCTTTTGACAGCCAGCACACTTCAGTGTTAAAAAGCATGCGTTCAAACTCTTCACCATTATCATGGCATAACTGGTGAAATATTCTGCTATTTAAGGGATAAGCTTTAAATTTGTTGATAGCAGGTATTACAAGAGTCATACTTGAAAAAATTCACTGGCTGAGGTTTTTGGCTGCGAGATGTTGATGAAGAATTACACAATGGATCGCAAACAGACTTGGAATTTATTTTTTCATTAATGCCACTAAACCAGCATGGCAATTTCTTATATCTGGTGCTCCATCTGTTGCACAAGAAATTGTGTTCCTAATTGAATAATTTTATCCTCGATATACATTTTGAGCCCATGGTAAATTGATTCTTCGTTGATATTTTTTTAAACTTTTTACAAAAGGTAATTTCTTTGAACACCTTGGGGTCAGCTGGTTCACTGAATGACTCTATTTCACCATTTGGTTCCGGCCAGCGCTGTATCGTAGCGCGACCTGTTTTCTGCAGGTCTGTAGAGAAAGTTGAGAGGGTGTATGTGACCTATCAACTGTTAAATTGCTGGAACTTGTTCTGTGCTGCCAGTCAAGGGAAACTGTTAGGCACCCTGCTGCCAATTTAAGGTTGGATGAGATTGCTGAAGTTCAGCTACGTTGTGACAATGAGAGCTCATTCCCTGCAGAGCTATGGTTCTTCCTGTGTTCCAGTGCCTCATCCTTTTTTCCTCTTTCTTTTTTTGGAAGTGCCTGCTCTACTAACAGTTGGTCAGGTCTTGTGCCTCAAGTTAGGGTGCTGCTTACCGCACCCCCCCCCAAGAATCTTGAACCCCCCCCCCCCAAAATGACCTCTATCTAACACCCCTACAGGACATGTAACTGCCCCCATTTAAAACATCTCCAATGTTGTATGACTAGGACGATCATTATCTATGGTGATGATTGTTCTTGACAAATTTTTCTACAGAAGTGGTTTGCCATTGCTGCCTTCTGGGCAGTGCCTTTACAAGACGGGTGACCCCAGCCATTAGCAGTACTCTTCAGAGATTGTCTGCCTGGTGTCAGTGGTCGCATAACCAGAAATTGTGATCTGCACCAGCTGTCTTCTGATCTTACCACCCTGCTCCCATGGCTTCATGTGAACCTGATCAGGGGTAGGGCGGGGGGAGTGATTGGGCAGGTGCTACGCCTTGCCCAGGGTGACCTGCAGGCTAGTGGAGGGAAGGAGTGTCTTACACCTCCTCTGTTAGAAATGTCCACTCCGCCACCCATTAAAGATAATACTTGATTAAAATCAGTTGCACTTTCCACATGCTCTTGTGTATCACTTAACATGATCAGGGTCAGTTTTATTATCACTGACTTGTGTAATGAAATTGAAATAAATAAATGTGAAAGGCTGGAATCAGGCAGCATCTGTGGACAGAATATACAGTCAAAGTTTTGGGTACCCTCCTTCAGCACTGAGACAGGGTCTCAGCCTGAAACATTAATTGTTTATTCCTTGCTGAATTCTTCTACCATTTTGTGTGTGTGTGTTGCTCAAGATTTGCAACATCTGCAGAAGCTTGTATTTTTGGGGTATCACAGAAGTTGTAGCAATTGGCATAACACGACTCCAGCAAAAGCAAAGAGGGTTCAAATCCTGCCACTGTCTGTAAAGAGTTGGTACGTTTCCCAGTGACCATGTGGGTTTCCTTTGTGTGTTCTGGTTTCCTCCCACAGTGCTAAGATGTACGGGTTGGTAGGTTAATTGGTCTCTTGGGTGCATTTGGGTGGTGCAGGCTTGTTGGGCTGGAAAACTCCGTTACTAAGCAGTAGCTCTGAATCAGAATCAGGTTTAATATCACCAGCTTAAGTCATGAGATTTGTTGTTTTGCTGCAGCGGTACATTGTAATACATAATAAAAACGATGAATTACAAGAAGAAATACATATTTTAAAAAATTAAATTGTTTTGGTAGTACAGAAAGGGAGTGAGGGAAAAAACTGAGGTAGTGCATATGGGTTTATTGTCCATTCAGAAATCTGATGGCAGAGGGGAAGAAGCCATTTCTAAAACATTGTGTGTTGTGTCTTCAGCCTCCTCTACCTCCTGCTTGATAGTATTAATGAGAAGGGGGCATGTACTGGGTGATATGGATCCTTAATGATGGACGCTGCCTTTTTGAAGCACTGCCTTTTAAAGATGTCCTCGATGCTGGGGAGACTAGAGCCCATGATGGAGGAGGCTGAGTTTACAACTTGCTGCAGCTTTTTGCAAAGATGTTGCCTGGATTGGGGAGCATGCCTTATGAAAACAGGTTGAGTGAACTCGGCCTTTTCTCCTTGGAGCGACTGAGGATGAGAGGTGACCTGATAGGGGTGTATAAGATGATGAGAGGCATTGATCATGTGGATAGTCAGAGGCTTTTTCCCAGGGCTGAAATGGCTGCCACAAGAGGACACAGGTTTAAGGTGCTGGGGAGTAGGTACAGAGGAGATGTCAGGGGTAAGTTTTTTACTCAGAGAGTGGTGAGTGCGTGGTATGGGCTGCCGGCAACGGTGGTGGAGGTGGATACGATAGGGTCTTTTAAGAGACTTTTGGATAGGTACATGGAGCTTAGAAAAATAGAGGTCTATGGGTAAGCCTAGTAATTTCTAAGGTACGGACATGTTGGGCACAACTTTGTGGGCTGAAGGGCCTGTATTGTGCTGTAAATTTTCTATGTTTCTATGTTTTTTCCAATCCTGTGCAGTGGCCTCTCTACTCCAGATGGGATGCAACCAGTTGGAATATTCTCCACCTGTAGAAGTATCCAAATGTCTTTAACATAGCAAGTTTCCTCAAACTCCTTATGAAGTATAGCCACTGTTGTGCCTTCTTTGTAATTGCATAAATGTATTGGGCTCAGGATAAATCTTCAGAGATGTTGACACCCAGGAACTTGAAATTGCTCACTCTCCACCTCTGATCCCCTTGATGAGGGCTGGTGTGTGTTCCCTCAACTTCTCCTTCCTGAAGTCCACAATCACTTCCTTGGTCGCACCGACATTGAGTGCAAGGTTGTTCTGCTCTGAGCTATATCTCTAAATTTAAAAAAATTAAGAGGAGAGTCGATAGAAGTTCTACTACTATTGGTGTTGCATTTTCTCTTGAACATTTTCAAATGTTTGGGATTATTTTAAAGTTACTCTAATGGAGTTGCAAAACTAAAGATGTGAATCTTTGATACAGAAATAAAAAGGAAATGAGTCATTCATGTAGGGAACAGATGGGCAAATAGCTGCTATACGTCCCTGTTTAAACTGCTTGCCCATGAATCAAAGAGGTGGCAGGTCTTCATTTATGTAGGTAAGATTCGCATCCACCTTTGCAATACGTGGGCCATCATTTATCATCAGCGGTGAGTGTGCGGTGTAACACTGGTAAGATCCAGTTCAGACCAAGCGAGAGGTTCATCCTCACTTTCTGACTCTGCCTGTCTTAGTAGGTGAACACCATGCCCTCTTCTCACTTCTACCATCTGCAAGGAGGTACAGAAGCCCAAAGTCCCACACCACCAGGTTCAGGAACAATCAGGCTGCTGAGCCGGTGTGGATGACTTTACTCACCACAACTCTGAACTGATTCCATAGCCTATAGACTCGCTTTCAAGGACTCGACAACTCATGTGCTAATGAATTGTTTATTTTTGTTTTCACTGTCTGTCAGTCTTTGCGTATCATTTTTCATAAATTCTGTATTTCTTTATTTTTCTGTTAATGCCTGCAGAAAATGAACCTCGGGTTTATATATGGTGACGTATACATTCTTTGATAATAAATTTACTTTGACTTTGGTTTTGGCTTTGAAATGATCAAATATAAAATTTGATACAGAAGTGTACAACAGTAAGAGGAAAGGAATTGGGTAACTGATTGCAGAAGGTAAGATAGAAAAACATAATTAGGATAGAAAAAATAATTTTTCGTTTATTTAGAGAGATAGAGTGGAAGAGGCCCTTCCGGCCTTTCGAGCTCTGCCAGTCCAGCAGCCTCTGGCAACCTGATTTAGCCCTAATCTATTTACAATGACTAGTTCACCTACCCAGTATGTCTTTGGACTGTGGGAGGAAATATGAGCACCCAGAGAAAATCCACTCATTCCACAGGGAGGACATACAGAGAACGCTGGGTCTGAACTCCAAAATCCGATGTCCCGAGCTGCTAACCACTATGCTACCATGGTGCCCATAGAGTTGAGAGGGAAACGGGCCAAACTTGGGTAGATGGGACAAGCTTAAATGGGTCAGTATGGGCCAGTTTGGCTGAAGGGCCTTTTTCTGTCCTGTGTGAATCTGTGGTGTTCACTTTGAGCAGAACAAATATCCCAACTCCTCCCTTCTCCCTTCTTCATCATGCTTCCATTGGCCCATCATCTTCCAACCATACTCAGTCCACCAATCACCTCAGGCCCCTGTCTCACCATTCCCTTTTTCCTCTTTATACTGACTATCTCCCCTTTCAGCCCAAATCATTGATAATTCCTTTCCTACCCGACCTGCTGAGTTCCTCCAGTAGATTGTTTCATTGCTCTAGACTCTAGCATCTACAGTCCCCTATATCTCCAATTTGTGCCTGAGGAGCAGAAAATGACACAGGTTACATTCCACTTCAAAAAAGGGTGTTGGGAATAACATGGTACAAATTCAACGCTGGGGAAATGAATGTAGATGGATTAAAGAAAGTCGGCATAGGGTTATTCAAGGTAAATTGAAACTAACTAGCTTGATGGAGTTTCTAGGCAGAGTAATCGTATAGGATTGATGAGGTATTTCTGTAGACATAATAGTCAAGAAAGCTCACCGATGCCTATACTTCCTCAGGAGGCGAAAGAAAGTTGGCATGTTACCACCGACTCTTAAAAAAATTATATCCATACAGCATACTGCATTATATTGTCTACTTTTTAACTTGTATGTATATGTACATTTGTTAATTTATTTGTGGTAATATTTATGGGTGTGAGTTGTATGTATGGCATTGTCCACCTTGGTCTGCAGGAACGTTGTCTCATTTGGTATACATGTGCATGGTTGAGTGACAATAAACTTGAACAATCCTGATGTACCCTGAGTTGGTAAGGCAACTACTCTGAACGTTGACCGCACAAAACTGCAGCAAGTTGTGAACACATCACAGAAACCAGCTCCCTCTTCATAGACTTTGTCCCTGCTTCCCACTGCTTCAGTAAAAGAGCCAGTATAATTAAAGTCCCCAGCCACCCTGACATTCTCCCTTCTCCTGTCTCCCATCAGGCAAAAGATATGAAAGCCTGAAAGCACGTTTTACCAGGCTTAAGCACAGCTCCTACCTGACTATTATCAGATTCTTGAACAGACTTCTTGTACGATAAGACCAAAAAGACACAGAGCAGAATTAGGCCATTTGGCCCATCGAGTCTGCTGTGCTAATTATGGCTAAATAAATTTCTGAGCATCTCTGTTTTCAATGGACCCCTCTCTAGCCTGAGGCTATGCCCTCTTGCCCTAGACTCTCCCACCATGGGAAACATCCCTTCCATATCTATTCTATCTAGGCCTTCCAGCATTCAAAAGGTGTCAATGAGATCCCCCCCCCCATTCCCCATCCTTCTAAATTCCAATGAGTACAGACCCAAAGCTATCAAACATTCGTTGAATAGTAACCCTTTCATTCCTGGAATCATCCTTGTGAACCTCCTCTGAACCCTCTCCAATGCCAGCACATCTTTTCTTAGATGAGCCCAAAACTGTTCACAATACTCAAGTTGAGGCCTCACCAGTGCCTTGTACTTAAGCTGAGTTCTCAGCATCACATCCCTGCTGTTGTATTTCAGACCACTTGAAATGAATGCTAACATTCATTTGCCTTCCTCACCACCGACTCCACCTCCATGTTAACCTTTATGGTGTTCTGCACGAGAACTCCCAAAAGTCCCTTTACATCTCAGATTTTAGTATTTTCTCACCATTTAAAAAATAGTTTGCACATTTATTTCTACTCCCAAAGTGCATGACCATGCATTTTTCAACATTGTATTTCATTTGCCACTCTCTTGCCCATTCTCCTAATTTGTCTAAGTCCTTCTGCAGCCTACCTGTTTCCTCAACACTTCCTGCCCCTCCACCAATCCACAAATCATCTGCAAACCTGGCAACAAAGCCATCTATTCCATCATCTAAATTATTGATATCGAGCATAAAAAGAAGTGGTCCCAACACCAACCCTTGTGGAACACTGCAGGTCACTGGCTGCCAACCAGAAAAGGATCCTTTTATTTCCACTCACTGCCTCCTACCAATCACCTAATGCTCTAATTGTGCCAGTAACTTTCCTGTAATACCATGAGTCTTAACTTGGTAAGCAGCCTCACGTGTGGCCCCTTTGTAAAGGCCTTCTGAAAGTCCAAATATACAACATCCACTGCATCCCCTTTATCTATTCTTACTTGTAATCTCAAAGAATTCCAACAGGTTCGTCAGACGAGATTTCCCTGAAAGAAACCATGCTGACTTAGTTCTATCTTTTCCCATGTCATCAAGTGCTCCATAATATCATCCTTAACAATTGACTCCAACATCGGCCTAACCACTGCAGTCAGGTTGACTAGTCCATAATTTCCTTTCTGCTGCCTTCCTCCTTTCTTAAAGAGTGGAGTGACATATGAGATTTTTCAGTCCTGTGCCAGAATCCAATGATTTTTACTAATGCCTCCACAATCTCTACTGCGTCCTCCTTTTAGAACCCTAGGGTGCAGTTCATCTGGTCTGGATGACTTATGTACTCTTGGGTCTTTCAGCTTTTTGAGCGCTTTCTCTCTTGAAACAGTAACTGCACTCACACCCTCAAAACATTAAGCATACTGCTAGTGTCTTCCGCAGTGAAGAATGATGCAAAACACTCATTTAGTTCATCTGCCGTCCCTTGTCCCCTGTTGTTATTTCTCCGGCCTCATTTTCTAGCGGTACTAAATCCACTCTCATCTCTCTTTTATTTTTTACATACTTGAAAAACCTTTTACTCTACACTTTGATGTTGTTTGCTAGCTTGCTTTCATATTTCCTCTTTTCCCTCCTAATGATTCTTTTAGTTGCTCTCTGTAGGTTTTTAAAAGCTTCCCAATCCCCTATCTTCCTGCTAATTTTTGCTTTGTTATTTATGCGCTCTCTTTTGTTTTCACATTAAATGGACTCTTGACCTCACCATCTACCTCGTTATGTTTATACACTTATTCGTTTACCTGCACTGCAATTAATTTGTTAGCTTTTACAATTTATTCTGCACTGTTATTGTTTTATCTTGTTCTGCCTCAATGCACTGTGTAATGATTTGATCTGTATGAACGGTATGCAAGATAAGTTTTACACAATAACTTGGTACATGGGACAATAATAAACCAATAAAAATTCTAAAAGATGGCAGATAATGTGCCATTTAATAGGCTTCTCATCAAGACAGAAAATCATGGAATAAATGAAGCTTTTTCAGAAAGAATATAAAAAATAGGCTAGGTAATTGGAAATAAGAGCAGCAGTAATGAAAGGTTACCGGTGCCCAAACTGGTATTCATTATTAGGTTACCAACATCCATTCTGCTGAAGAAGGTTACTAACAAGATTACCAATATCTGCTGAAGGTTACCAACATCCATTCTGCTAATGAAGTTTCAGCAGAATGAAAAAAAAGTGGCTCAGTAATTGGAGATAAGAAAAGCATTAGGGAAAGGTTACCAACATCCAAACATGATGAAGGGCTAGGCCATTCAGCCCTTCTGACCTGGGTCATCATCCGATCAGACATTTCATTGCAACATGATCTCGGCAATTCCAGTCTACCTCTCATAATCTTTCACCCTCTCAATGGCCAATCACAGATCTCTGCTTGAAAAGTATTAATGAACGGCTTCTACTATCCTTCAGAGAGAGAATTTTGCTTCATCTCTTAAATAGGCAATCTCTTATTTGTAAACATGTTCTCATGAGGAGGTATTCTCTCCACTATGCACCTTATTACGACACTTTACAGTTTCAATCAAGTCACCCCTCATTCATCTGAACTCCATATACAAGCATAGCCTGTCCAACCTTTCAGTATCCAGGACCCCTTCCGCCCTGGTCATTCCCTCTTCTTCCCCTTTCAATCAGGTACAAGATACAAGAGCTGGAGAAAATGTACCTCAATATTCAAGGATAGCATCTAACCCTCGGGTCAAAGTTTAAAGTAGATTTATTATCAAACTATGTATATGTCACCATTTACTAGGTTGAGAAGGGTATTGCCTTCTGCTGCCTGTGTGGGATGACGAGTCTATCGGGACCCTGGGGACTTGTGGAAACTGTGTGGTGGTTTCTTTTGAACTTACAGTCTTTTGACATCTTTGGACTATTTTTACTGTGCCCATGGTCTTTTTTTTTTATCAATTATGCTATTGTTTGCAATGTTGTATCTATATGTTGTAACTATGTGGTTTTGTGCAGGTCTTGTAGCTTTAGTTTTTGGTCTTGTTTTGTCTGGTGGATTTGGAGCTCCTTTCCAGGGAACGCACTATACGGTAGCGCAATATTAATACGCAGCAGCCTTTCCGGACTCTGGATTGGGGATTGCCAAATGTTATGTGGATTTTCTGGTGTAGTCTGTTTTGTCATATGCTTTTGTGATATCATTCTGGTGGAACATTGTCTCATTTTTTAAACTGCATTGCATTTGTGGTTTCTAAATGACAATAAACTGAATCTGAATCTGAATTTTCTTACTGGCATTCAAAGTAGATAGAAAGAAACACTGTAGAATCAATGGAAAAACTACACATAAGCAAAGACAGCCAGACTGTACAAATAAAAAAACAAAGTAATAAATAGTATTGGAAACATGAGTTGTGGAGTCCGTGAAAGTGAGTCCACAAACTGAGGAATCGTTTTAAAGTTGGCATGAGTGAAATTATCCACAATGGTATAGGAGCCTGATTGTAGAAGGGTAAGAGAGTTTATGAAAAGGCTCTTGAACAGACCCCTCTTTTGATAAAGATGAACTATTTATCTCTCAAGCTGCCTTCTGTGTCTCTGACCTTTATTTATCTATCACACTGCCCTTTCTCTGCAAATGTGACATTGTATTCTGCCTTCTGTTTATTTGTTTTTCTTTTAGTACTATCACATTGTATCTTGGTATGGAATGGACTGTCTGTATGGCATACCTGTCTGGGAAGGAAAGGGTTACTGGGCCAGTATTCACAAGAATGAAGGGGGGATCTTATTGAAACCCATCGAATGTTGAAAGGCCTCGATAGTGTGGATGTGGTGAGGATGTTTCCTATGGTGGAGGAGTCTAGGTCCAGAGAACACTGTCTCAAAATAGAGGAATATCCAATTAGAATGGAGATGAGGACTTTCTTTAGCCATAGGGTGGTAGATCTGTGGAATTCATTGTCACAGGCAGCTGTGGAGGCCAGGTCATTGGGCATATTTAAGGCTAATAGGTTCTTGATTAGTCAGGGCATAAAGGGCTAGGGAGCGAAGGCAGGAGGTTGGAGCTGAGAGGGAAATGGATTAGCCATGATGAAATGATGGAGCAGACTCAATGGGCCAAATGGCCTAATTCTGCTCCTATATTTTATGGTCATGATCACAACAACAAAAGCTTTTCACTGCATCTCGGTATATATGACACTAATAAACCAGTTACCAAGTCTCACAAAAGTGACAATGCGAGTAAATAGGGTGATGAAGAATGAATATGTTATACCCTTCATCAGTAGGGGCAACGGATATAGAAAGTCATAATGTAGTTGTATAAAGCTTAAAATAGAGGCATGCAGCTTCTGTCAACCCTTTACAGGAAGGATGTGAAGGCTTTGGAGAAGGTGCAGAAGAAGGTTCACCAAGATGTTGCCTGGCTAGAGGGCCAAGATGGCCAACTTATTCTAGGTGTTGATCAAGTAAACCTTGCATATCAATTCACGGATATCCTACTTTAAATAAGGAGACCAGCTGTGTACTCGGCTGTCTATATGTGATCCTAACAATGCCCAATAAAACTAAAACACAACTCACTTATTTTTGTATTCAATTCCCCAAGCAGTAAACAATAACATTAGTTACCATTGCTAATTACATGCTATGCCCGCATATTAGTCTTTTGCAAATCATTCAGTGGCATACTCAAATTTCTGTATACCTCAGAGCTCTGTAATTTTTCAGAATTTACACCATGTACAGTACAGTGCAAAAGTCTTGGGCTCATAGCTAGGGTGCCTAAGACTTTTTGCACGGTACTGTTTTTGTCAACGTGAGCAGAGAACGCATTTGTAAATCCGGCGGGAGCAAAGGATGTTGGGAATGGCAAAGGTGGACTGCTCCTGGAGGGGTGTGGGACAGGTGGCAGAGAAGGTGTGCAAGAATGGGACAAGATTGATTGAGTTTAAGAGTTCATGATATCGTTGAAGAGGACCACTCAGTAATCTTCGCATCAACTCACTATTCTTGAACAACACATGAAATGCTGGAAGAACTCAGCAAGTCAGGCAGCATCTGTGGAAATGAATAACCAGTCAACGTTTTGGGCCGCAGCCCTTCATTAGGACTGGAAAGGCAAAGGGAAGAAGCCAGATAAGAAGGTGGAGGGTGGGGAAGGAGTAGAAGCTGGCAGGTGATAGGTGACACCAGGTGAGGGGGAGGGGAGGGTGAAGTGAGGTAAAGGGCTGAAGAAGAAGAAATTTGATAGGCGAGGGTAGCTGGACATAGAGAAAGGGAAGGAGGATGGGCACATTGGGGGTCCACTGAGCCCAAAATATCAATGCATCCACAAAGAAGGCACAACAGTGTCTACATTCCAACAGGAGTTTGAGGCGATTAGGTATGTCACAAAAGACACTAATTGCAGAGAGTTGTAAATTTAATGAGCTCCATCATGGGCACTAGCTACCATAGTATGCAGGACATCTTCAAGGAGCGATGCCTCAAAAAAGGCAGCATCCATCATTAAGGATCTCCATCACCCAGGACATGCCCTCTTCTCACTGTTACCATCAGGAAGGAGGTACAGAATACTGAAGGCACGCACTCAGTGATTCAGCAACAGCTTCTTCCCCTCTGCCATCAGATTTCTGAATGGCCAACGAACCCATGAACATAACCTCAGTACTTTTCTATTTTTACACTACTTTAACTATTCAGTATCTATACACTTACTGCAATTCACATTTTTCTCTATTATTACATATGAATTGTACTGCTGTCGCAAAGACAACGAATTTCACAACATATGCCGAGATTAAATCCAGTTTTCATTCTGAGTGCCCTGTCTGTTTGCATCATGGCCTAGTCTGGGAATACCAATGCCCAGGAGTGGAATTGGCTACAGAAACTCGTGGGTATGGCCCAGTGCATCACAGGCAAAGCCTCCCCATTGTTGGGTACATCTACAAGGAGCAGTGCCACAAGAAAGCAGCATCCATCATCCAAGACCCCCATCATCCAGACCATGTTCTCCTTCCACCCCTCCTTTCCCCCTCCTTCCACCCTCCTCCTCCACCCCTCCTCCCCCCTCCAACCCATTCCCCCTCCTCCACCCCTTCCCCCTCCTCTACCCATTTCCCCTTCCTCCTTCCCCCCTCCTCCTCCACCCCTCCTCACCCCTCCCCTCCTTCACCACTCCTCCCCCCCCTCCCCCCCACTTGAGCAGCTCTGCCCAGAAACCCAATTGACCCCTAGCCTAATCACAGGACAATTTACAATGACCAGTCGACCTACCAACCAGTATGTCTTTGGAGGAAACCGGAATACCTGGAGAAAATCCACGCGGTCACAGGCAGAACTTAAAACTCCTTACAGGCAGCGGTTTTGTTTTGTTTTGAAAATTCTGTTGTATTTCTTTACTTTTCTGTAAATACTTGCAAGAAAATGAATCTCGGTAGTATGTAGTAACACAGTGTATACTTTTATAATACATTTACTTTCAATTTGAATTTGAGATTGAGTGTTTGAATGAAACCGGCCTTTTGGCAATCTTCCCATGATTGTGAAATGTGCTACGTGAATTCAAGATTTTTTTTAACATTAGCTGAGCAATTGTCAGCTTTATGAACACAAAGCTGACATTTTGCCATGTAATTGTTACTCAGTTGAGAGCACAAGTTTGTGTCTCCTGGGAGTTGTACTAACAATACAGCGAACGGAGATGTGGATGTTTTCAAACAGAGCAGTGAACGTTAATTTGTACTACCTCACCAAACTGGAATGTCATCGGATTGTCATTGAGGAATGCTGACCGGCTTTCGCTGTTTTACTACAGTGACGTGTTTTAACTGTGCTTCCAGCTCCAGGTGTGGTAGGGAGCTTTAGACCTGTAATTTAAATGTGCTTTAAATATTTAAATATGTACTTTAATGCACACTCTAAAGCAGATCATACAGCTTCAGAATGATGACTGCAGATAGACGATTTGCACTTATGGAATTGACCAGTTGTATAGAAAATCACATGAATCTCCAGCCAAGTCAAATTTATTGTCACACACACAAATAGGTGTAATGAAAAACTTGCTTGAAGCAACATGTTTGTATTCAAAGTAAAAATATAAATCAAACACAAAATTCTACAAGGATGAATAGAAATATAGAAACATAGAAAATAGCTGCAGGAGTAGGCCATTCGGCCCTTCGAGCCTGCACCGCCATTCAGTATGATCATGGCTGATCATCCAACTCAGAACCCTGGACCTGCTTTCTCTCCATACCCCCTGATCCCTTTAGCCACAAGGGCCATATCTAACTTATTTAAAAATAAATTTTATAAATAAAATTACGGTATAACAAAAAAGTCATTTATAGTCCTGATAGCGATCAAGTAGTATGTCGGGTAGCAACTGTGCAGAGTCATAGAATGTTCTGGAACACAAACAGGCCTTTCAGCCCAATTAGTCTGTGCCAAACTGCCTAATCCCTTCACCTGCACTTGGAGGATAGCCCTCCATACCCCTCCTTACTGTTGTGTTCTTTATATTAATACGTACTGTGGATTTCTAATAAAGAACCATATTCGAGAAGAAATAGAACTTTAACAGCACCAACCACCTGTGTCATACAGTGCCATGCTTCCAGATCTTTCTATCATTTCTGCGCATGCTCAGAACTCTCTCCAATCACGCTCTTACAAGTGATATCACCACATCTTCCTTTCCTTCAAAAGAAAAACAATTAGCAACATTGACCAGAGCAAATGCAGAATTTAACATGTCTCTATCAGTCTCTCTGGGGGTCTGTGAACACGGGTAGACCTTCTCAGTGGTTCACACAGTCCTTGTGTTTCGTTGTTATTTCCATGTTTTGTCTTGTCTGCATCAGTTAACTGTAACTCTGAAGTTGGCTCTTTCTTGAGGTCTTTGCAATTTCTCCTTAACACTGCTTCTTCTTCTGTTTGGACCATGTATGACCTGGGTTGTACTTCAAGTACTGTAGCTTTCTTAATTCCTTCCACTTCCATTTGTAATGAAATACAAATCTTCTTTTCTTCATCTAATTCATTAATTAACTGTGTAATCTCTTTTTTATGCTCAGACTTCATCATTTCAATAAAACTTCTCAATTCCTTCACTTGTGCTTTCACTTCTTCAATTGGATCCTGATTCTTGTCACTCTTTGGCTTCAGATCAGTGTTGTACTGTACCGGCATGTTTGGCCTCTGTCCTCCTGCAGAGGTGAGATCGTGATGGAATGCATGACCCATTGATGCATGTGTGTTAATTCCAAAGGGCAGGATTGCAACTCCTGGTTGTGGTGGCAATGCTTTGTCAGATGCTGGTAACAAAGGGTTGGGTGTGGGAGCTTTCATTATGACTTCTAACTGTTCCATTCTGTCAGGCTCTGTTTTCAGTTGATGATGTAATGCAAAAGGCACTTTTCTACATGGATGTACTACGGGTGGCACTGTGTTGTCAATTTTAATCGTGTGCTCTCCTGGAAGACAATCAAGCCCTTTGAACAAGTCACTGTATTCTGACTCTGTGTCACTGTCCAGGACTAAGACTCTTTTCACCAAATTCAGTCTCTCACAGACAGATAAACCCAGTATTGAGTGTACCTTCTTTGGCACCACCACAAATGAAAGCTTGTGCACAATATTTTTGTGTGATGCTTTCACCACACATGTTCCTTTAAGCGGAATGTCTGCACCTGAGTACCAGTCACTTTTATATTTGTCTCGTGTAACTTTGGTCTTGGCTTTAATGCATTAAACTCAGATTCTGCAAGAACATTTACTTGTGCTCCAGTATCAAGTTTAAACAGAATATTGTTTTGGTTCACTGGCAAGTCCAGTCATTCTTACTTTGTTTGTTTTCACAAATCTCATCTATATAAAACTCCTCACGTTCATTTACTTGTTTTATTTTCTTTCTACTTCTGCAACAGCGTGAAAAATGATTAATCCTACCGCAGTCGTTGCACATTTTCCCATACGGTGGACACTGTTTTGGCCGATGCTGCTGCCCACAGCAATCACATGGCTTTTTTTCTCTCAGATGGCGTCTTGTCATTTTTGTTGTCATTTTAAAATTATTTTTTCTAATATGTTCGCGCTTTCTCATAGCATCTACATTGCAGTTCTTAATGAAAAGTTCTTTCGCCTGTGACGTCACGGTTTCCAAAGCTTTGCAGAGCATCAAAGCTTTTTCCAAGTCTATGTCTTGTTCTCTTATTAGTCTTTCTCTCAGACCATTATCCAGAATGCCACAAACAATTCTGTCTTTAATGAGAGAGTCTGTCAGTTCTCCAAACTCACATGTTCTACTCCGGTGTCTCAACTCAGTAACATATTGATCAATAGCTTCAGCAGCTCTGTGCTTACATGTAAAAAAAATTTGTATCGCTCATATGTCACATTACGCTTTGATGTACAAAATGCTTCAAATTTGTCCATTATCAATTTTAACTTTAAATTATCTCCATCTTCAAAAATAAAATGATTATATACCTCAATTGCGTCGTCACCTGTTACGTGGAGTAGAAGCACAGGTTTTGTTTTTCCCGGTTTTCTATCCGCTCTGATCACCGATAAGTAAATTTCAAAACGTTGCTTAAATTTTCTCCAGCTCTCAGCTATGTTTCCGGACAATTAAGGTGTTGGTGGAGGTTGCAGCCCTTCTGTTTGTAAAACTGTTAGAAAACACCAGAACAGTTGAAACTCTTTTCGATTATCTTCGACTCTCCTGTGTTAGGAAACATACTATTCTTCCAGACTGACTTCTGACACCATGTTGTGTTCTCTATATTAATACGTACCGTAGGTTTCTAATAAAGAACCATACTCTGGAAGAAATAGAACTTTTATTTAACAGCAACAACCACATGTGTCTTACAGCGCCATGCTTCCAGATCTTTCTATCACCTCTGTGCATGCTCAGAACTCTCTTCAATCATGTTCTTACACGTGATGTCACCACACTTACATGTAGCAATCCCAACTTCCTCAGCAGAGTTGCAGACCCAGGGCTTTAACCATAGTGCCTCAACTTCGGGTCTTTCAGGCTCCCAGCCGACCTCTGGGCTTCGATCTTTGGTATCAAGCCAGGACTCACCTATGATGAGACCCTGAGCTGCGAACCTCAAACGAACTCCAGGGCTCAAGCTCCAGGCCTTGAGTTCCAGATATGCAAACTGGCGTACCTAAGGGGGTCACTGGCCCTTGTGCTTCCTGCCTGGCATCCCATCCTGGGATCTGCTGACCTGCGGGAGCCACTGGTCCTCGTCCTTGCAGGCCCATTGGATTTCTAAAATGACCCAGAGTACCTGAGTGAGCCATGGTGGAAACCTTGTTCAAACTGAAGTGACCACAACTGTGGGGGGAAAAAACGCGCTCCAAAATAAAAGCCTCCATGCTCGGGTGATTCCCTCTCCTCCCCTCCCCCCATCTCTCACTCCCCTCCCTCTCACCCCTCTTCTCCCCTCCTCCTGCCCCTCTCCCCTCTCTTCCTCCCCCCACCCCCTCTCTCCTCCCTCTTGATTCTTGAGTCCAAGAACTTGGAATAAAAGCAACATGGCAAATTATGTCGTCATAATCAGCGAGCTGTTTAGTTTGTTGGTCTCCCTTCTCGCTGTGGAAAAAGAGAGCGAGCCTGGGGCATGTTCAATTGTCGGGTGAACATTTAGTTTTAGTTGGACTGCAGATCATGATCTTTCTTGGGGGTTTTGCTACTTGCTTGCTTGGTGGATGGTGGATGCTTGCTGCTGAAATAGGTTGCGGTGGGGTAGGGTTGATGCTTTGCTGTTGTTTGTGCGTGGGATGGGGGAGAGGGGGCTTTGGGATTCTAATGATTTACTGTCATTTTTTGGGATTCTCTTTTGTTTTTGAGGATGTCTGCAAAGAGCAAGAATTTCAGGTTGTATATTGTAAACATTCTCTGATACTAGATGGAACCATTAAACCACAGAGCACAGCATCCTCTTGAAGAGGATTCCAGGCCTTGTGCCTTTACTACACAACTCAGACGCCCACCGCACACCTTTGATTACTCCCTGTGCAGAACGTCCATGGGGGCACTTCATTGCTTAACAATGAGCTCTTTAGTCTACGCTGCCTTGCACCATATTGCAATATGCTACACTCAGTAAAGAACTCTGCATTTAATGTTGTAATGTAGGAAATGAAACGGACAATGTTTTTTTTGTACTTCAAGCTCTCCAAAGCAGCAATGTGGTAACGATCAGATAAAGTGCTATACTTTTATAGCAATTTCAATTGTGGGATAGATATTGAAGAAATGGTGCTGAGGGTCATGCTGTGGTTACACGGAGCTAAGTTTAACATCTTATTTGAAAGGAGGTCTGGCCGGGTAGTACATTGACGGTCTAGATTTTGGAGTGTAAGTTGAAACCTTACTCTTCTGGCGCAAAGCAAACTAGAAAGGACAGGATTAAGGCTTGTAGGCTCTGAAAAGCCATACTTCTACATGCTTTTACGATGCAATAAAGTTATTCTCACTGTCTTCGCATTGCTAACATCAGGGAGGAGCTACAGGAGCCGGTAGATGCACACTCAACGTTTCAGGAACAGTTTCTTCCCCTTTGCCGTCCGACTTTTGAACATACATGAACACTACCTCGTCATTTTGCTCTCATTTTGAATTACTTATTTATTTTCTTATATTTCTTAAATTTTCAGTCCATGTGATGCAATATTTTTTGCCAATAGGATGTGTGCCTCTTTAGCAATGTCAGTGTTTGGTCTGGTCCATGATCACTACCACATAATTTACTGCAGCTAACTTTTTGCGCTACTTATCTATTTTTATGCATTTCTTATTGTAACTTAGAGTAATTTTGTAATATATTACACTGTATTGTGGCTGCAAAATGTGTGTCAGTGATAATAAACCTGATTCTCCTTCTGTATCAAGCATGCACAACAGCATTAGTTTGCAGTTCTGTTTCAGAACACTGTAAATCCATCGGTCGTCTGGATCTACCCCTTTACAAACACTTTCACCTCCACTATCCTTTAGTATTGATTTTGAAGTTCTCTCACTTGTTTTTAAAGCTCTTAATGGTCTGGCTCTAGAGTACATCACAGAATCACTGAAGTTTTATAATCCTTCTTGAGCTCTCAGGGCTTCTTCTACTGGTTAGCCTTTTTCGAACTAGGCTCCTAAATTGTGGAATTCAATACCAAAAGCTATAAGGTTTGCAGTCTCAGTTGGCACTTGTAAATGTCAGCTCAAAACCTGTTAATTTAACCTTGCTTTTAACTGACATCTTTCTGTCTTTTATTGATATACTTATTTTTTATTTTATTTTTCATGTTTGTAATATAAATAAGTTATTATTATTAATTACTAATTCCTCTGAGAAGCACTCTCTCCTGCTTCCTTACCTCAATGTTCACTTTTTACACACCTGTCTTTGTAAATGTCCTGAATGGTGGGAAGTTCACATCCACGGATGCCCTGGGCTGTCTGCACCACTCTCTGCAGAGTCCTGCGATTGAGGGAAGTACAGTTCCCATACCAGGCAAGTGATGTAGCCAGTCAGGATGCTCTCGTTTGTCCCCCTATAGAAAGTTCTTAGGATTTGGGGGCCCATACCAAACTTCTTCATCTGTCTGAGGTGAAAGTGGTGCTGTTGTGCCTTTTTCACCACACAGCTGGTATGTGCAGACCACGTGAGATCCTCGGTGATGTAAATGCCGAGGAACTTAAAGTTATAAAACCCTCTCAACCTCAGAACCATTGATGACTATAGGAGTTAGGCTGTCTCCATTCCTTCTGTAGTCCACAACCAGCTCCTTTGTTTTTGTGACATTGAGGGAGAGGTTGTTTTCTTGACACCACTGTGTCAGGCTGAAGGCTTCCTCACTGTAGGCTGTCTCATTATTATTTGCGATTAGGCCATCAGTGTAGTGTTGTCTGCAAGTTTAATTAGCAGATTGGAGCTGTGGGTGGTGACACAGTCATGGGTATACGGAGAGTAAAGGAGGGGGCTTAGGACACAGCCCTGAGGGGCTCCTGTGTTGAGGGTCAGAGGGCCAGACGTGAGGGAGCCCACTCTCACCACGATCTGACAGGAAGTCCAGGATCCAGCTGCACAAGGCAGGTTGAAGAACGAGGGCTGCACCTTGCTTAACTTCTCCGAGGATTGTAACCTTGTTGTGGTGGAGAAGAATGTGAGATCCTGAGAGCGATGCCGTCTGGATTTTAACCGTCTGGAACTTAGCTCCTGGTAGGGTCACTCATGGCGGTAACATCAAGGGGAAGGTTCCAGACAAAGAGCCATCTAACCAAGTCCTCAATATTGGAGTTGGCTGAAGATGATACTTCACAATTGCAGTGGAAGTGGAGGCAGCAGTGAAGGGTCCCCAGTTGTCTCGCATTCCATGTCACTGGCCCTGACCCCGATCTGTCAAGGTCCATGTGGTGGCTGTCCCTGCATCCTATGCACAGGCATTCTTCATGAAGGGTATCTATCTGAACATCCTGGATTAAGTTTCATGGCGACCGGCAAGTGGTGAAGGGCGTAGGATTGTGAGGTCTGGAAGTTTCTCATGAGTATATGTGAATCCTGAATCAGCCACCCGAAGACTCACCAGTAGACAAACACTCAGGAGTACATCGTACTCAAGTGATCACAACGCTATGACTAATACTAGCTTGCTTAACTTCTCAGCCGCTGCTTCAGTGGTTTAGCATTCTGAGTTACTCTGTTCAGAATTGACATAGTTTTATTTACCATTGCCTGATTTTTCCCGATTTCCTGCTCAATTGCCCACTGTCAATCTTTTCCTTCACAGTTAGGTTAAATAACTTCCATTAGCATTTTTTTTTCCATTCTCCAGTCATTCAACTTAGTCTGGAAGTTGCAAGGAAGAATTATGCTTTCTTATTTTGCTTTTCTCTGTTCCTCTGAGACTTGTCTCACTGTTTGAAAATCGGCTTCAACCCTGGTTGACTCCACTTAGTGGGTTAGCATTCAACAAACTGTTCTGTGCCAGTGAAGGGCCGCCAACAATACACACAGTTGTGGTCAGCCATTCTGAGAGAGAAGTGGCACATTAGTTTTAGAGTCAGAATCACTGGCATACGTCATGAAATTTGTTATTTTGCAGCAGCAGTGCATTACAATATATAAGAAAAATAAAAACTATAAATGACAATTTCAAATATATATTAAAAAAATTAATTAAGTGGTGCAAAAAAAAAGCAAAAAAAAGTGAGGTAGTGTACATGGGTTATTGTCCATTCATACTCAACTAATGTTTTCTCTTTTGTGATGTATTGCATTATACTGCTTTTGCAAAGTCAACAGATTTCACGACATATGCCGCTGATATTAAACCTGATTCTGACGGTGGAGAGGAAGAAGCTGTTCCTATAACATTGTGTGTGTGTCTTCAGCCTCCCGTATCTCTTCCCTGATGGTAGCAATGAGAAGAGGGCATGTCCTGGGTGGTGGGGGGCCCTTAATGATGGATGCTGCTTTTTTGAGGCATCGGCTTTTGAAGGTGTCCTTGATGCAAGGGAGAGTATTTATTGCAAGAGTGCAGAAGTATGTGCTCGAGGAAATTTCGATGCCATTTAGTGGAATTACATTCGGAGAGTGTGCACTGAAGGTTTACTGGATTGATTACTTCAATAAGGGCTGTGATACACACTCAGTGGCCACTTTATTATGTACAGCAGTGGAACCTGGGGTGATCTGCTGCTGTAGCCCGTCCACTTCGAGATTTGACGTGTTGTGCATTCAAAGATATTCTTCTGCACACCACTGTTGTAAGATGTGGTTATTTGATTTACTGTCGCCTTCCTGTCAGCTTGAACCTGACTGGCCATTCTTGTCTGACCTCGCTCATTAACAAGATGTTATCACCCATAGAACTGTCACTCACTGGATGCTTTTTTTTGTGTTTTTTTGCACCATTCTCTGTGAACACTAAAGACAATTATGCATGAAAATCCCAGGAGATCAGAAGTATCTGAGATACTCAAACCACCCCATCAGGCACCAAGAATCATACCACAGTCCAAGTCACTTAGATCACATTTCTTTGCCATTCTGATGTTTGGTCTGAGTAACAATGGATCCTCTTGACCACGCTTTCGTGCATTGAATTGCTAATTATATATTTGCATTAGTGGGCAGATATGCAGGTGTACCGAATAAAATGGCCGTTGAGTGGACGTTGGAACCATACTCTTCAGAGTTCTGTTGAAAGAGAGGTAACCCAAACAATCCTTGGATTCTCTGTGAGATTAGATGCTTAGGAGCTTCCAGCATGCAGTGTGTGATGCCGCACTCTGGTGCGGTTCGTGCAACACTTTTCCCAGGGCATGAATGACCTATATAAGGGGGGCTAAGATGATTGGAGGAAAATATTGGGATTGACGTCAGAGGTAACTTCCTCACACAGAGAGTGGTGGGTGCGTGTATCACCCTGACAGCAGTGGCGGTAGAGACAAATACATTAAGGGCATTTAAGATGCTCGTAAATAGGCACATGGATGACAGAAAGACAGAGGCTTATATAGGTGTGGAGGGTTATGTTGGACTGAAAGGTTAGATTGAGGTTAAAAAGTTGGTACAACGTTGTAAGCCAAAGTGCCTGTACTGCTGTAATACTCTTTTAATTTGGAGAAATATACTTCTGCTTATTCTACTTGTAATTACAATTAGCAGTATTGTAATTAAATACAAACTACTTTTTAAAGAAAGGGAGGTAACTGCAAACTACAATGAAAGCATCAGTGAAGGTAACTGCAAACTGCAAGGGATTGCAAAAGGCCACTTGGTACATTGCTGAGATGTGTGGCGATTCAAATCCTTTGCTGTTCCACGTTAGTAACCCACTTGATGAAAACAGTGCACACGTGGCCTAACCAAAAAGACCCTTTAGCACTTGTAGGTTGAGTGTTTCTCGAATTTAGGAATGAGCAAGCATTTATTTTGGGGTATAACCTAGCTGCGATGATGTCATCAACAGGAAGTGTGGTCATTATGCAGCAAGCAATGCTCTTGTGTTACTGTAGCATTGTGTGCAGCAGAACAGGCTGGTTAAATGAGAAATATATTGGGTGTTCCTTTGCTGTTGGAAGTTTTGAATCCTGATGTTCTATAGAGAACCACGGCAGTTCAAGGGTGTAGATCACCATCACCTTCTCAAGAGCAAAAATTCTGGCCTTGCTGCCGATACCTATAAGTCCATAAAAGTATAGGAACAGAATTGGGCCATTCAGCCCATCAAGTCTTCTCTACCATTCCTTCTTGACTGATTTATTACCCCTTTCAACTCTATTCTCTGGCCCTCTCCCCATAATTTTTGACACTCTTACTAATCAAGAACCTTTCAACCTCTGCTTTAAATATACCCAATGACTAGGCCTCCATGGCTATCTGTAGCGATGAATTCCACATATTCAGCTGCCAACAGAAGATCCTCCTCATCTCTGTTCTAATGCAGGGGTTCACAACCTTCTTTATGCCATAGACCAATACCGTTAAGCAAGGGTCCGTGGACCCCAGCTTGGGAACTCTTGTTCTACGGAGATTTTACTCTGAGGCTGTGCCCTTTGAACCTAAACTCACCCACTACACTAAAAATTCTCTCCATGTCCACTTTATTTAGGGCTTTCAATAGCTAATAGGTTTCAAGAGAACCTCCCTCATTCTTCTGAACTTCAGCGAGTACAGGCACAGTGCCATCAAACACGCCTCAGATATTAACCTTTTCATTCCTGGGTCATTCTGATGAACTTCCTATGGATCCTCTCCCCAATGCCAGCGCATCCTTTCTTAGATCAGGGGCTCCAAACTTCTCACAATGCTCTAAACGTGGCTTTACCAATGCCTTACAGAGCCGCAGCATAAATTAATATAAGATATAAGCCCATATCTCACATATTAAGCCTCAGACCCCAGATCCCCGTCAACCCTTACCATTTTTATCGACATTCTCTAGGAAGCGTCCTGTCTGGATGTTTCACAGCTTGATATAGCAACTGCTCTGCAGGTAACCGCAAGAAATTGCTGAGAGCTGTGGACTGAGCTAGCAGATCACAGGAACCAACCTCTCCTCCATGGACTCTGTTTACAGCCTCAGTAAAGCAGCCAGCACAATCAACACCCCACCCAGCCTAGACATTCTTTCTTGCCCCCTCTTTCATCGAGTGGAAGATACAAAAGCCTGAAAGGATGTACCACCAGGCTCAAGGGCAGCTTCTACCCCACTGTTTTAAGACTAATAAATGGTTCCCATGTGCGACAAGATGGATTCTCAATCTCTTAATCTGCTTTATGTTCTTGCAATCGATTTCTACCTGCATTGCACTTTCTCTCTGTTACACTTCATTCTGCATTGTTCGTGTTCTACCCCAATACACTGTGTAATGATCTGATCTGTATGAACAGTGTGCAAGACAAGCTTTTCACTGTATCTCGGTACATGTGACAATAACAAACCAATTCCAACTCCAGATTCTGTTCTTCAAATTTTTCCACACTAATCTTTTTTCAACAAGGGTTTAGTTCTGTTTGCCTGATGTACCATCCTTGTCTGGCTTATCAGAATCAGATTTAATATCACTGGCATATATTGTGATTTTTTTTGTGGCAGCAGTACAGTTCAATACATAAAAAAACTATAAATAACAGAAATAAATATAAATATAAAATTAAATAAGTCATTCCAAAAGAAAGAAAAAATAGAGAGGTAGTGTACATGAATACATTGTCCGTTCAGCAATCTGATGGCGCAGGGGCAGAGGCTGTTCCTGAATTGTTGAGAGTTTGTCCTTAGGCTCCTGTACCTGCTCCCTAAAGGTAGCAAAGAGAAGAGGGCATGTCCTAGGTGACAGGGGTCCTTAATAATGGATGTCCCCTTTTTACGTTTTACATTTTGAAGATGTCCTCAGTGCGGGGGAAGCTAGTGCTAATGATGGAGCTGACTGAGTTTGTGACTTCCCTCAGCTTTTTCCGATCCATACCAAATGGTGGTGCGGCTGGTTAGAATGCTCTCCTTGGTGCATCTATAGAAACTTGCTAGAGTCTTTGGTGACGTACCAAATCTCCTCAAACCCCGAATCAAATATATCCGCTGTTGTGACTTCTTTGTAACTGCATCAATATGTTGGGCTCAGGTTAGGTCCTCAGAGACACTGACGCCCAGGAACTTGAAATGACTCACACAGGCCGATCACCTTGGCAGTTCATATGTGCTTCAATGTCGTACAGGAGGGAAAGCAATAACAGATTGAACAATATAGTGTTGCAGTTACAGAGGAAGTAGAGTGCCGGTAGATAAATAAAATGTAAACGTACTATCGGGTAGGCTGAGAGATGTTCATACCATATATCACTTAGCAGTGGTTCATTCAAGATTATCTTAATGGTGGGTTAGAAGCTATCCTTGAACCTGATGATACATGATTCAAGACTTTGTACCTTCTGCCCAATGGGAGGTGGAGCAGAAAATGTTTGGGGTCAGAGGGGTGCTTGGTACAGTAGCATAGTGGTTAGTGCAATACCAGATGACCTGGGTTCAATTTCAGGCGCTACCTGTAAGGAGTTTGAACTTTCTCCCTATGACCACGCGAGTTTCCTCCAGGTGCTCACATCTCTTCCCACAGTACAAAGACATGCTGGTTGGTAGATCAGCTGCTCATTGCAAATTGTCCTGTGATTAGGTTAGGGTTAAATCGGAGGTTGCTGGGCATTGCAGCTCAAAGGGCCGGAAGGGCCTATTTCACGCTGTCTCTCAATAAACAATATCGGGTAGGTTAATTGCTCATTGTAAATTTTCCTTTGATTAGGTTAGGGTTAATCAGATTTGCTGGGCTGGTGTGATCGAAGTGTGGAAGTACAAGATGGTGCTGAGTGTGATATATACTTTGAGGGTGTGCCATGGTCTGGAGGTACATTGTTTCATTTGATTATATATGTGTACTGTCAGATGTAAACAAACCCGAACTTGGTATTTGTGATGGACTGGGCTGTGTTCATACCTCTGTGCAAAAGAGGTGCCAATTATCAATCGCCAATCTCTCTCATATTGATGGAGCTACCCACCGAGCTCACCACTTAGGGCAGAATAGAGGAAACTGTAATTCGAATCCAGATATGGGTCCTAATTTCCTTGATGTGGGCATTGTGCTGTGAAAATTGAAGGTTGATTGCTCGCAGTGCTTAGCATGGCCAAGACAAAAGTGTACAAAGAAAATCCATTTCCTGTAACAGGTTTTAACCGCAGTACATACAATCGATAGGCAGCAAAAAAAAAGTGAACTAACATATTGTGCTGTATTTCTGAAGGAATTTTACCAAGAGGAAACATCAGTCTTCCGATCAAACTTGCTATTAAAAATGGGATGTGGAGACTGCTGGCCAAGTCAAAGAGGTTATAAATCCCACAATTATGTCATGCTTCTATTCAAGTCCCGGCTGGACCGGCGTTCGTCATTTTCCATTGCAGGGTTAGATCTGGAACTACCGCGTCTGAAACTTTCAATTTTCACTTCCCTCAGCTGCCTGGTAGGTGGCTCTGATATGGCCCAGTTCCAAATGGCCGAGTTTGTTTAAGATTCAGCCTCCATGATTGTGTACTGGCTGTTGCCATCAGAATAAAGGTACAGAAGCCTCAGGATTCACACCTCCAGGCTCAGTTATTACCCCTCAACCAATCGGCTCTTGAACCAGAGGGAATAACTTGACTCAACTTTGTTTGCCCCAATGAAATACTCCCACAATTTATGGATTCACTTTCAAGGGCTCTTTGTCTCATGTTCTCGATATTTATTGCTATTTATTTGTATTTGAAGCCTACTGCACTGTGGTTGAATAGCCTAGTCGGATAGTCTTTCACTGATTCTGTTATGGTTATTATTCTATAGATTTATTGAGGATGCCCATCAGAAAATTAATCTCAGGTTTAGCAGGCAACATATTTATACTTCGATAATAAAATTGACTTTGAACTTTGAACCTTGGTGTGGAAAAGGGTTGCTCAGAATATTCATTCCTTTACCCAAGCTGCTGGTTTTCTCACATATGACAATTGTGGTGAACACCATCGGTTAACTCCACTGTAAAGGAATCTGTTAGAATCCCACTGTCTTCTTGTCTGATATTAAGACATGAGCAATAAGTCACAATAAAGATGAGAGGCATCAGTTATTCCCTCCTATTCCTTTGGACTGCTGTTTGGGGATTTATGTTCCCCAACATAAATCCTCAAACGGGCCAGCATCATGGTGTAGCTTTTATCTTAAAGTTTTACAGCGTCAGCGATCACCAATCCGGGTTCAATTCCCACTGCTGTATGTAAAAAGTTTATGTGTTTTCCCTGTGACTGCCTAGGTCTCCTCACACATTTAAAAAAAAATCGATTAGTATGACGTGGGCATGCTCTGTTGGCGTCAGATGCATGGCAACACTTGCAGATTGCACCCAGCACATTCTCAACTTGTTAAGGTTGTTGATACATAAAATGCATTTCACTGTACATTTTGACATTTCAGTGTACAGATGACAAATAAATGAAGCTAATCTTTAAATTACCTAGGGCCACATGTGATATCAAAGAAAACACTTCTGGTTCTGTCAGAACCCTTCACCAACCTCTGGATGTCCCCAAATTTTGGAATACCTTGGATATAGAACCACTATTATTGATCAGGGCAACTTGCTGGATCAAATCAAAATCTTCCTTGTTTCATCTTGATTCTTGAACAGATACCTTGAATTTGTGTTGCAAGAGCAGGAAAATGTTGCAAGTATTCATCACGTCAACACCATCTTGGAGTATTGAGTTCAGTTCTGGTTGCCTCATTATAAGAAGGATGTGAAATTTTTAGAGCGGGTGCAGTGGAGATTTATCAGGATGCTGACTGGATTAGAGAGCATGTCTTATGAGGTTGGTTGAACAAGCTGGGGCTTTTGTCTTTGTAGCAAAGGAAGATGAGAGGCAACTTGCCAGAGGTGTACAAGACGGTGAGGCATAGATAGAGTGGATAGCCAAGTGCCCTTTTCAGAGGACGGCAATAGCTCACATCAGAGGACATTGTTTAAGCTGACTGGAGGAAAGTTTAGGGAAGATGTATTTTTTTTATGGAGAATAACAAGTGCCAAGGAACACTCTGCTGGGGATAGTGAGGATGATTCATTAGGGACATTTAAGAGACTCTGAGATAAACACATGGATGAAAGAAAAATGGAGGGTTTGAAATACATTTTCCATCAAAATACAGACATTTCACCATATACTACCCTGGGATTAATTTTCTTGCAAGTATCAACAGTAGCCCACAACAGTAGCCCCATGTAGGAGGGAAAGGTTGGATTGATCATGAAGTAGGTTTATGTAGATCGGCACAACATCATGGTTGAAGGGCCCATACTCTACTGAACTGTTCTGTGTTTTATCTACGGCGGGAGAATGGTTACAGTACTTATAGAATTCTGTAACCATTCAGTGAATAAAATAAAATTTCTGTGCTTGGCCTTTTGGTTGATGACGTATCATCAAATCATCAGGTCTTAAATTGATCTCTTCTGGTTCCACTACATCCACAGGGTTGAAGATGACACGTGGTTTGAGCACTTCATTAATCCTGTTCTGCTTGCTGAGAAACAAGCCTCGGTGTTTAACGGGGAAGGTACCTAATAAAATAAAACATTCTTTACATAGAGATACAAGTCTCTTATCTGGAGTCCTCAGCAAAAGCTTGAGAATAGAAAGGATATGGAGGATCGTAGCGTGTGCAGAAGAGGTTTACCAGGATATTGCCTGGAATGGAGACTGTGACTGAAAAGGAGAGATTGGCTAAACTTGGATTGCTGTCTTGGGAGTGTCAGAAACTGATAAATGACCTGATTCAAAGAAGATTCAAAGTACATTTATTATCAAAGTGTGTATGTGGTATACAACCCTGAGATTTGTCAGGAATCAAAGAAAGCCATGGAACATATTCAAAGAAAAACATCAAACTCTCTCAACGTGCAAAGCAGAACAAATCACACAAATGGCTGATAAAGAATATAAAGCATCAAGCCACAAAGTCATTGATGCAGTCCAGGAATATGAGTTCAAGTTAGCGCTGTGTCGTTCGTTGACAGTAGGCTGCAAAGCCAGTCTGCCCCGATCAAAATCGCCTAACCATTGAGCACATCTGCATGAAACACTGTCGCAGGAAAGCAGCATCTATCATCGGGGGCCTCCACCATCTAGGACATGCTTCCTTCTTATTGTTGCCATGAGGAGGAAGATACAGGAGCCTCAGGACCCACAGTACCAGGTTCAGGAACAGTTATTACCCCTCAACCATCAGGCTCTTGAAACAAAGGGGATAACTTCACTCTACTTTTCTTGAAATGTTCTCACAATCAATTGGACTCACTTCCCAGGACTCTTCATCTCATGTTCTTGATACTTTTTGCTTATTTATTTATTATTATTTATTTTTTCTTGTATTTTCACATTTTATTTGTCTTCTGCACTCTGGTTGAATGGTCTTTCATTGATACTGTTGTGGTTATTACTATAAATGTATTGAGTATGCCCACAAGAAAATGAATCTCAGGGTTGCCTATGGTGACTTATATGTACTGTACTTTGATAATAAGTTCACTTTGAACTTTCAAAAGGGATGTAGTGGCTGAGAGACTGGGCTTGGAGGTGAGGGATTGGTTGGTGTGCACAAATAATTGAAAGTAACAAGACAGGATGAGACACGAGATTCTGCAGGTGCTGGAAATCCTGAGGAGAGCACACAAAATGCTGGAGGAACTCAGCAGGTCAGGCAGCATCTGTGGAAAGGGATAGGCAGTTAACGTTTTGGGCTGTTTCCTGTCATCAGTACTCCAAGATGAGAAGGTGTTTAATTAAGCAGATACCATTCTGGACTTCTGTTATTAGAGTATAAGAGCGGAGAATTCATGCTGAACCTTTGGTAGCAAAGTGGTTAGGCATCACTTTTCAGTGCCAATTATCGCTGGCTGGGGTTCAATTCCTGCTGCTGTTTGTACGGAATTTGTATGCTTCTCTTTCACTGTGCGGATTTCCTCTGGGTGCTCCGGGCTAGCAAGCTGCAGGCACGCTATGGCGGCACTTGTACGCTGCCCCCAGTGCATCATCGGACTGTGGCTGTTGACACAAATGAGGATTTCACTATTTATTCTTTGCATAGAAGGTTGAGGGGGGACTTGATAGAGGTATTTAAAATTATGAGGGGGATAGATAGAGTTGACGTGGATAGGCTTTTTCCATTGAGAGTAGGGGAGATTCAAACAAGAGGACATGATTTGAGAGTTAGGGGGCAAAAGTTTAAGGGTAACACGAGGGGGAATTTCTTTACTCAGAGAGTGGTAGCTGTGTGGAACGAGCTTCCAGTAGAAGTGGTAGAGGCAGGTTTGGTATTGTCATTTAAAGTAAAATTGGATAGGTATATGGACAGGAAAGGAATGGAGGGTTATGGGCTGAGTGCAGGCCAGTGGGACTAGGTGAGTGTAAGAGTTCAGCACGGACTAGAAGGGCCGAGATGGCCTGTTTCCGTGCTGTAATTGTGATATGGTTATAACATCTGTGCTTGACCTTGACCAACGAAGGGCTTTACACTTCATGGTATGTTTATAAGCAATACAGTGTGGAAACAGTCTATTTGGCCAAACACATCTAAGTTGACCTGGACGTCCATCAGGCTTGTCCCACTTGACCACTTCTGGAGAGCGGTTATTTCTCCTCAACCTCTCCTATCCATACAATCTTCCAAAAGTCTTTAAAATGTTAATTATTCTACCTGTCTGAACCATTTCAAGTGTGCATTAGGCTTCGGTCCCTTTTAAACCTTTCTTCTTTCAGTCTGGCCATTAGCCTCTGACCTCTTTCATTAACAAGGCGTTTTTTTGACACAGTGCTTGGCAGAGGATATGTACAAAGTGGCCACTTTATTAGGTAGCTCATGTACCTAATAAAGTGGCCACTGAGCATATGTTTGTAGTCTTCAGCTGCTGTAGCACAAGGTGCTCTTCTGCACACCATTGTTGCAACTTGTGATTATTTGAGTTACTCTTGCCTTTCAATCAGCTTGACCCAATCTGGTCACACTCCTCAGATCTCTCTCATAAGAGCAAGGCATTTTCACCCTCAGAACTGCCGTTCACTGGATGATTTTTTTTGTATTTCACGCCATTCTCTGTAAGCTCTAGAGACTGTTGTGTGTGAAAATCCCAGGAGATAAGCAGTTTCTGAGATAGTCAAACCACCCTGCCAAGCACCAGCAGTCAAGGTCACTTGGATCACATTTCTTTGCCATTCTGATGTTTGGCCTAAACAACAACTGAACTCCTTGACCAAATATGCATGTTTTTATGCCTTGAGTTGCTGCCGCGTGATTGGCTAATTAGATATTTGCATTAGCGAGCAGGTGTATAGATGCGCCTAATAAGACAGCCACTGAGTGCACGTTTGATTCATTCCACCACTGAATGTTCCCGACTATATATTTGATGATTCAGTTAAAAGAAACAAGCTGTCAGTTACATTAACTAGTGGTTCTTTTTGTGCAGCGGGAGTTGCTCATGTAATCACAGCTGACCTCCAGATATCTGACAATAATTGGCTTTCTATTGAAAGATCCTTGCCAAAAAGAAAATTTAATAAATGTGAAAGGGCAGTGATCCAGCTTGGATTAAATCTGTATATGATGTTTCACAATGGTTAAGAATGGGTCCAATTATTGAAAATTTACATTTATAATTAGAACTGGGAGCGAGCAATTTTGCATCAAAGTTTACAAATGAGAGCCTGTTAGGGCTGGTACAGCTAGCTAGCACTGAGAAAAACTATTGGATAATATGAGGAAACATTAAAAGCCACACGCCGTGCGGAATGGCAGAGGGAAATATATGAGGGTTGCCTTATTATAGAAAGGCTTTGAAAAAGGGAGTAAACATGTTTACAAACATGCTGCCTGCATTAGAGGGTTTGAGCAATCAGGAGAGCTTGGATAAACTTTTTTTTTCTGATTTGGTCTCTTTTTGCACTACTTACTTAATTTAATTTAATCCATATTGTGTATTTATTTACTTATTGACAAAACACGGGAATAAGCTCTTCCAAACCTTCGAGCCACGTTGGCCAGCAATCCCCTGACTTAACCTGAGCCTCATCACTGGACGATTTACAGTGACCAATTCGTCTACCAACTGGTATGTCTTTGGACTGAGGGAGGAAACCAGAGCACCTGGAGGAAACCCACACAGTCACGGGAAGAATTTACACACTCCTTACAGACAGCAGCGGGAATTGAACCTAGATCGCTTGTACTGTAAACCATTGTGCTAACCACTGGGCTACTGTGTCACATTGACAGCAATACCAACATTCTGAGTCAGGGTGATGTGTAGCATGGGTACAAGCTGATTGGCCCACCTTGCCCGTACCATCTTGTTTTGCCTAGTGAGTTGGTCCCATCCCCCCCATGCTTGGCCAACAGCCCTCTACACCTTTTCGATCTACGTACTTATCTGGATGGCTTTTTAGATTTTGCTAATGTGTCTGCCTTGACCGCTGTTTCTGGCAGCTCATTCCAAGTAAGCGCCACTCTGAGTGAAGAAGGTGAAAAGTTTAAGGGCAACACAACGGAAAACCTCTTCACTCAGTGGGTGTTGAGAGTGTGGAACGAGCTGCCAGCACAAGTGATGCATGCAAACTGGATTTCGGTGTTTGGATAGGAATATAGATGGCAGGGCTATGGTCTGGGGGCAGGCTGATTGAACTAGCCATTTTAAATAGTTTGGCGTGGACTAGATAGACTGAAGGGTCTGTTTCTGTTCTGAACTTTTCCATGAATCTATGAATCTAAGCTGCTTCCGATGTCCCTTTTAAATCTCTCTCCTCTGACCTTGAACACATGCCCTCTTGTGTTTAGCATCCAGTCTCTGGGAAGAACGACTGGGCTCTCATCCAATCTGTGCCCCTCTTGATCTTATATAACCCTAAAGAAAGATTTAAAAGATTACCCGTATTTGTTAGATGTATGTCAAAACAGACAGTAAAATGTGTTATTCCAGTCAAATCAGCAAGAATTGTGCTTGGCAGCCTCAAGTGATGCCACCCTTTCAGTGCCAGCATAGAATATCCACATCTCATTAACCATAACCTATACGTCTTTGGAATGTGGAACAAAACCGGAAGAAACCCATGTGGCCTATCCAAAACTTGTTGGTCTGCGGACACATTGAGATATTCTTTGAGGACTGGCACATTCCAGGTTGCAGGAGTACGTGCTGAGGGGCGCACTGAAGCTGGGTGCAGTCTCGGCAAGGACTTGGTGAGGAGGGACCACAGTATAGGACTCATCTGCTACTGGACAATGTGAGAAAGCCCCCCAATTATTTTAGTAGTGTGCCACCACAGGGGGCTGTAAGAGTGGCTCATTCGATCGTTAGGAACCTTGCCGTATGAAGTGGATAATCAAAGGTTCGTTTATTATCAAACTCTACATCTGTGAAATTCTTCTTCTCCGGGTAGCCATGAAGCCAAAAAAGAAAAGAAAAGCAGCACCATCATCAACCTCAAATCCCTCCTCCCTGCACAAATAAAAGAAAAAAAAATGGAACAGGCACATCAACGCCCAAGTCCCTCCACCTGCACAAAAACCAAAAAAGATCAGATGAAAAACACAGAATATAAAAACTATTAAGACTGGGAAAAAGTCTATAGTCCAAGTCCACATGCAAAATGTTGAAAACCTGAGTAACATTCTCCGGTCACAGCAGCAGCCTCTCCCCTCTCTGGTAGTGTATCAGAGTGACCCTCTGAAATCAAAAGACGAGGAGCTGGTATTTACCCTCTGCACTCGTTTCAATCCTACAATCTCCCTCGTCGCTTTAATCAGCACAAAATGGAAGCTTTAATTATGGTCTTTCATGACCATCGTTGTTCCTGGCAAATTATTCTGCTGAAGTGGTTTGCCATTGCCTTCTCCTGGGCAGTGACTTTACAAGATGGATGACTCCATCCATTATCAATACATGAGTACCAGCAGAGCTGTTGGTTTTATTTTTACAGAACACTACTTAATGAATTTACTATGAATGTCAGGGTGAAAAAGCATTGAATGGTTTAGCCTCGTCTTCAATTTTTATTTTGATATATTGTATATAAAAAAAGGTTCAAATGTGGAAGCTTTAGAGAGGGTGCAGAGGAGATTCACCAAGTTGCTGTCTGGATTAGAGAGCATGTCAGGTAGATCAAGCTAGGGATTTCCTCTTTGGAGTGAAAGAGGACAAGAAGTGACTTGATAGTGGTGTACAATATCTTAAGAGGCATAGATCAAGTGGACAGCCAGGGACACTTTTCCGGGGCTAATTTCAGAGGCCATAACTTTAAAGTAATTGGAAGAAAGTATAGGGAGGGATGTCAGAGGTAGGTTTTTTACACAGAGTGTGGTGGGTGCATGGAACACTCTGCCAGGGGTGATGGTAGAGGCAGATCCATTAAAGATATACAACTCTTAGATTGGCACAAGAAAATGAGGGCTATGGGGAAAGGAAGAGCTAGATTGATCTTGGAGTAGGTTAAAGGATCGGCTCAATGTTGAGGGCTGAAGGGTGTGTAGTGTGCTGTAGCGTTCCATGTTAAGTGCTGGACAATGGCCATGTAAAATCTACCCTGGACACTCTGTCAAAGACCCTGGTTCTGCTGTGTGAATCCAAGAGCAAGGCGGAGGTTGGGCATGTATTTCATTAGGAGTTTGAAGAGATTTGGTTTGTCAACTAAAACATTCAAAAACTTCTATAGATGTTACCATGGAGAGCATTTTGACATGCTGTATCACTGTCTGGTATGGGGGGTGTGGTGTGCATGGTGCTACTGCACAGGATCGAAGTCAGCCACAGAAAGTTGTAAAATTAGTCAGCTCCAGCTTGGGTACTAGCCTCCATAGTAGTACCCATGACATCTTCAAGGAGCGGTGCCTCAGAAAGGCAACGTCCATTATTAAGGACACCCCAGGACATGCCCTCTTCTCATTGTTACTGTCAGGAAGGAGGTACAGAATCATGAAGGCTCACAGTCAGTGATTCAGGAACAGCTTCCTCCCCTCTAACATATGATTCCTAAATGGACACATTGAATCTATTTCTGTTTTTGCACTATTTTTAATGTATTCAATATATATATATATATATATATATATATATATATATACACATTATATATATTTAATTATTTATTGTTAGTTTCTTATATTATCATGTATTGCACTGTACTGCTGCTGCTAAGTTAACAAATTTCACAACACATTCCGGTGATAATAAACCTGATTCTGATCCTGCAGCAAGTGACTTCTTGACACCCTAAATCCCTTCTACATTCTACCAGGTACAAGTCAGGAGTGTGATAGAATACACTCCACCTGCCTGGATGAGTGTAGTTCTGTGGACTCTGTTTATACCTCCTACTCAGTAAAACAGCCAGCATAGCAAAAGCCCTGCCCACCCCGGACATTCTCCCTTCTCCTCTCTCCCATCAGGCAGAAGATACAAAAGCCTGAACACCTGTACCACCAGGCTCAAGGACAGCTTCTACCTCAGTGTTACCAAACTCTTGAATGGACCTCTTGTGCAACAAGATGGACTCTTGACCTCACAATCTACCTCATGACGATTCTGCACTTAATTGTTCACCTGCACTGCACTTTTTCTGTAGCTGTTACACTCTATTCCTGTGCACCACCTTGATTGAGTATTGGAGTAGCTTTTTTTTATATATTTATCACAAGTACTGAGATACAGTGAGAAACCTTTGTTTGTATGCTGTCTAGGTAGATCATTCCACATACAAGAACATTGAGAGTTGAGAGATTAGCTTTATTTGTCAAATGTACAGTTCATCGAAACATGGGGTCGTTATTTGTACATGAACAATGAACACAGTCTGTGGATTGTGTTGGAGGCACCAAAATAACATGCCCATAATTTCATCATCATCATGTGCCATGTCATATGACGTGGGTGATCATGGTTTTCCATCTGCCTTAAATCTGAGAAGTTCTAGTGAGCTCTTCAAGACTTTTGCCTGTCCATCCCTTAATGTATCTCATGAATATCCTGTGTTGTTGTCCACAGCTTTTTCTTCCATCAGTTTTTCCTGTCACTGCAAACTGTTCCAGATTCTCTTTCCACATAAATTCCAGCTGCTGTTTCTTGATCGATTATATTAGTTCTCTTCCTATTCCAGTTTTTGCAACACTTCCTAATTTGTTACGCTCTTTCCGTGATATTTTCATCATTTTTCTCAAAAGTCACATTCCTGCAGCTTTGAGTCTTCCCTCATTTTGCTTTGATATTGTCCAATATTCACTTCCATGTGTTAGTGTGGAATGAACGTAGCACCACAGCACTTTGAGTTTCATACCCAAAGAAATTATGTTATTCTTTACTATTTTGTTCAGACACTGTAATGTGCATTTAGTGATCCCAATCCTCCTCCTAATTTCAACATCAGCTCTGCCATCAGATGTTATCGTGCTTGCTAAGTAATTGAAATTCCATTCAGTAACTAAATCAGCATCAGGTTTGATATGTTGTGAAATTTGCTGTTTTGTAGCAGCAGTACATAGTAATAAAACTGTAAATTATGATGTGTGTGTGTGTATATATAAAGTTAATTTAAATAAGTAGTGCAAAAGAAAGAAAAAAAATAGTAGTGAGGTAGCTTTCATGGGTTCAGTCTCCATTCAGAAATTTGATGGCGGAGGGGAAGAAGCTGTTCCTGAATTGTTAGGTGTGTGTCTTCAGGCTCCTGTGGATTGATTGTGGACTGCAGGAAGAGTGAGCTGAGGGAACACACGCCCAAAGCTGTACATCTCTGAAATATCAGAACCAGAATCAGGTTTAATGTCAATATCATGTGGCAGCAACTCGATGCATGAAAGCATCCAGACTTGGTCAATCGCTTGGCTATTACAAGAGGGCACAGTTTTAAGTTTTAAGATCTCCCGGTTGCCACTCACTTCAACTCTCCTTCACATTCCCATTCGGATATGTCCATACATGGCCTCCTCTACTGCCATGATGAGGCCAAACTTCGGTTGGAGGAACAACATCTCATATACCGTCTGGGTAGTCTCCAGCCCCTTGCTATGAACATCGAATTCTCCAACTTCCGGTAATTCCCTCCCTCTCCCTTCCCCCATCCCACCTTCACTCGTGTTTCTATGTTTCTAAGAGGTTCAGTTGTTGTTCAGACCAAACATCAAAATGGGGAAGGAATGCGATCTAAGTGACTTTGACTGTGCAATGATTGTTGGTGCCAGACAGGGTGGTTTGAGTATCTTAGAAATGGCTGATCTGGGATTTTCACACACAAGTTTCTAGAGTTTACGGAAATTGGTGCAAAAAACAAAAGTCATCCAGTGAATGGCAGTTCTGTGGGTGAAAATGACTTTTTAATGAGAGAGGTCAGACTGGATCAAGCTGACAGGAAGGCGACAGTAACTCAAGTAACCACGTGTTATAACATTGGTGTGTAGAACAGCATCTCAATACACAAACAGGGAAAGTCTGCAGATGCTGGAAATCTGAACAACACACACAAAATGCTGGAGGAACTCAGCAGGCCAGGCAGCATCTGTGGAAAAGAGTACAGTCGACATTTCAGGCTGAGAGCCCTCGGCAGGACTGGGGGAAAAAAAGCTGAGGAGTAGATTTAAAAGGTGGGGGGAGGGGAGAGAGAAATTCAAGGTGATAGGTGAACCCTGGATGGGGAGGGATGGAGTTAAAGAGTTAGGAAGTTGATTGGTGAAAGAGGCAGAAGGCCATGGAAGAAAGAAAAGGGGAGAGGAGCAGTAGAGGGAGGTGATGGGGGGGCAAGGAGATAAGGTGAGAGAGGGAAAAGGGCATGGGAAATGGTGCTCTCAGTATAGCCTCCTGTATATCAGTGAGACCTGTCGTAGATTGGGAGACCGCTTTGCTGAGCACCTATGTTCCATCTGAGAGAAAAAGTGGGATCTCGCAGTGGCCAACCATTTTAATTCCACTTCCCATTCCCATTCCGATATGTTCGTCCCTTCAGTGGCCGCCTCCACTGTTGTGATGAGGCCACACTTAGGTTGGAGGAACGACATCTTATATTCCGTTTGGGTAGCCTCCAACCTGATTGCATGAACACAGATTTCTCAAACTTCCTGTAATGCCCCCACCCCCCTTCACCATTTCCCATCCTTTTTTTGCTCTGTCACCTTACATTGAACACAACACATTGAACCTTGAAGTAGATGGGTCACAGCAACAAAAGACCACAAAAATCCACTCAATGGCTCCTTTATTCGCTCTTGGATTTCCCTCTCCAACTGCAGTGTAGGAGCACCTTCACCATAAGGCCTGCAGTGGCTCAGAACAATACCTCAATGCTATCTTCCCAAAAGGCAAGTATGAGTAGGTGATATTTTCTGACCTTGAAGCATAAATACTTAAAAGTCCTGATGAAGGGGTCGGCCTGAAATGTTGACTATTTCTTTCTCTTCGTAGGTTCAGCCTAACCTGCTGAGTTCCTCCAGCATTTTTGTGTGTTACAGAGAGTCATAGAAAGCTACAGCACAGAAATAGGCCCTTTGGCCCATCTAGTCCATGCTGAGCCATTTAAACATACCTAGCCCTATTGTACTATACCCAGACCATAGCCCTCCATAGTCCTTCCATCCGTGTACCTGGCCAAACTTACTTTGGTCGATGAAATTGAAATCACATTCACCACTTGCGTTGGCAGCTTATTCCACATTCTCGCCACCTCTGAGTGAAGAAGTTTCCCCTCATGCTTCACTTAAACATTTCACCTTTCACCCCTAGCCCATGACCACCAGTTGTAGTCTCACCCAGCCTCAGTGGGAAAAGCCTGCTTGCATTTACCATATCTAGTTTTGTACACCTCTATCAAATCTTCTCTCAATCTTCTGCATTTGAGGGAATAAAATGCTAACGTATTCAATCTTATCTTATAACTCAGGCCCTTCAGTCCTGGCAAAATCTTTGTTTGCTACAGGATCATTAATGGACACCAAAGGAAGTCAATATTCCTTAGCACATACCTTCATGTGACCCTAATGTTCTGCTAATCATACAGATAGCTAATGATGCAAAGCTTCATTTCAGTATGGGTGTGCACATTATGCGGTAAAGTCATGATCCAGAAATCTAACAGCCCCTGACCAAAATTGAGTGAATGTGTTCCCAACTGTGCCAGCCAGCATTCAGGTGCTTTGTATTCACTGCACAAAGCAACTCTCTGAAACAGGAGAATTAAATGTGTGCTGCAGATCAGATGCAATGTAATACAGCCATCGAATGATGTAAGTAAGAAAGCCTTGTGTTTCCATAGTACGTTTCATGGTCTCAGGATGTTTTGAACCAATGGAGAAAGTTATAAGTGACTACATTTCAAAGGCAGGGAACAGATCAGTCAGGTTTTACACAGCAAAGCACAATGGACAATTGTTTCAGTCCGGGTTGAGTATCACTTAACCAAAATTCCAAAATCCAAAATTTTTTGGGCACTGACACGACGTCACAGATGGAAAATTCCACAGGGTGTTGGGAAGGTTTGCAGGTGATACGCAGGTCTCTGCACATCGCGGACAGTTCTGAGAAGTGTCTTCACGTAAGTAATGAACAGAAGCAAGTGAAAAGTAGCATATCATTGCAAAAACGAAAACTGAAGATCTTGAGTGTGTATTGAAAGAGTGGATTCATCAATGTCGGAGTGAACAGAGTGGCATGCTGATCGTGAAACAGAATGAAAGTTGAAGATAATTATGAATATTCAGCTGGCTGGTTGCAGGAATTTAAGAAAAGGCATGTCATTAAATTTTTAAAGACTTAAAATTTTTCTTAAGATAAATTGTATGCCAATTAGCAGAGAAAGTCGTCATGAAGATCGTGCTGTTGAAAATCTAACACCAGTCTGAACCTTGTGTGTTCCTTCTACCTAGCATCTGTTCCTGAGACCATTGGTTTTCCTTTCGCCTTCACCTACCTTTTGAGGCGCTTCTCTAAAACCTTGAGGAATGGTGCAGCTCCCAATCCAAGATGCCTTAGGATTGTAGTTAATTAGTTCCTAATTGTTCGAGGGTCTTCTCGGAGGGAAGCCAAGATCTCTTTACAGGTGCTGATTAATTTGATTCTGAGCTTTCCAGCTGCTGTGGACATCCTGTGGGCCCTGTGTCATTAGCCTGCTACAGTTTGGCAAGAAGTAGAGCTAGTTCTGGAGAAAAGGTCTTTCTGTTCTACAACTGGTGTCGTAACCTCTGCTACGTTACCTGCTTTCCTGTGGAGTGAAAAAAATTGCCTTCAGGAGAAAACTGAGTTGGATCACCCGTTCTCACTGAAAATGGTTAGATCTGATTAAAAATCAAAGCAAAAATTTATTATCAAAGTATCACACACAATCCTGAGATTCATTTTATTGTGGGCATACAGCACTAACTTGGCCATTGTGTGCAAAAGACATCAAACCCTGTAAATTCTTGAAGAAAGAAATAATAATATATAAATAAGCAATAAATATTGAGAACATGAGAGGGCGTGTCCTTGAAAGTGAATCCATAGTTTGTGGGAACAGGTCAGTGATGGGGCAAGTGAAATTGAGTGAGGTTATTATCCCCTTTGGTTCAAGAGCCTTGATGGTTCAGGGGTAAGAACTGTTCCTGAACTTAGTGGTGTGAGTCTTGAGGCTCCAGTACCTTCTTCCTGATGGCAGCAGCGAGAAAGGAGCATGACCTGGGTCGAGGGGGTCCCTGATAATGGATGCTGCTTTCCTGTGACAATGCTTGGCATGGATGTGCTCAATGGTGGGGAGGCCGTTAACCGCGATGGACTGGGCCGTATCCAACACTATTTGTAGGATTTAGCATTCAAGGGCATTGGTGTTTCCATACCAGGCTGTGATGTATCCAGTCAATATACTCTCCACTGCACATCTATATATGTTAGTCAGAGTTTCAGATACCATGCCCATCTTTGCAAATACCTAAGAAAGTAGAGGCACTGCCATGCTTTCTTCGTAATTGTACTTACCCGCTGGGCCCAGGACATGTCCTCCAAAGTTATAACATTGATGAATTTAAAGTTGTTGACCCTCTTCTCCTTCTATCCTCCTCTGGGGACTTGTTCAAAGACCTGTGTTTTCCTCCTCCTGATGCGAATATTCAGCTCCTTGGTCTTGCTGACATAGGATAAGATGTTTTTGTTATGTTATCACTCTTCCAGATTTTCAATCTCCCTCCTAAATGCTGATCCTGCACCACCTTTGCTTTGCCCTATGACATTAGTGAAATCAGCAACTTGAATATGGCATTTGAGCTGTGCTTAGCCACACAGTCATGTGTAAAGTCAGTTGGGTGGGGGCTAAGTACACAGCCTTGTGCACCTTTGCTGATGAAAAAGTTCAGGTTTTTTTTTTCAAACTACTTGGGATAAAAAAGGCACGACTGCGCAGGCGTGTGACCTCAGAGCGCGGAAGATTTAAAAAGGGAAGCAAGCTTCAACAGTTCTTCTGAATCACAGCAAGCAGGCAGAGGAGTAAGACGCCGGTTTTTCGGGAAAAAGTTCAGGTTTTTTTTTCAAACTACTTGGAATAAAAGAGGTATGACTGCGCAGGTGTGTGACCTCAGAGCGCGGAAGATTTAAAAAGAACACCGCCATATCCAGCGGGCATCGTACTGAACGGATACAGAGTGATAGGGCTTTGGCTCAACGGGCTTAGGCGGAAACGGGAAGAGGCTTCCTGCGACTGCTGAGTCTTACAGTTAGTGGTAGGTTACAGGTTTATTTATTTAGAGCTAACAGTAGCATTAGAGGTACGCATTAAGGATTAGTGTTGTGCCTGGAGTGCAAGATGTGGGGACCTTGGGAGACTCCCAGCCTCCCCCAGGAAAATATCTGCTCCAGATGCAATGCAATGATCCTTAGGGATCGTGTGAGGGGTCTGGATCAACAACTTGATGACCTTCAGCTTATTAGAGAAAGTGAGGAGGTGATCGATAGTACCGATAGCGCGATAGTGGACAGCACCTCTGTGACAGTCCCCCTCAGGAATCGATATATAGTTTTAGATACTGTTGGAGAGGTTGACCAGACAGAGGAAGACCACAACGAACGGGATTCTGACACTCTGCCCAGTGCCGTGATCAAGAGAGCAAGGAGAAATGCCGTCGTTATAGGGGATTCCATTGTGAGGGGTACAGACAAGAGATGCTGCGAGCTGGACAAGGATACCCGGATGATGTGTTGCCTCCCTGGTGCGAGCGTACGAGATATCTCGGATCGGGTCCAGAGTATTCTCAGGAGAGAGGGCGAGCAGCCGGAAGTCTTGGTACATGTTGGTACCAATGACATAGACAGAAAAAGAGGAGGTCCTGAAGGGAGATTACTGGGAGCTAGGAAGAAAATTGAAAAGCCAGACCTCCAGAGTAATAATCTCAGGATTACTGCCTGAGCCACGTGCTAATGATTGTAAGAATAGCAGAATTAAGCAGATGAATGTGTGGCTAAGAAACTGGTGCAGAGGGCAGGGCTTCAAATTCTTAGATCACTGGGATCTATTTTGGGGAAGGCATAACTTATACAGAAATGATGGGTTACACCTGAACTCAAAGGGTAATAATATCCTGGTGGGATTGTTTAATATAGCTGTTAGGGAGGGTTTAAACTGAGTTGGCAAGGGGAAGGAAACCAGGGTGTTAAGGTCGAGGAAGAGGAAAATAGAATTAAGTCAAGGAAGTCCTGCTGTTCAGGAGGATTTAAACAAATGTGGCAGGCGGATGGGAACAAGTGTAGAGAGACAGAGGGGTGTAAAATGAGGGTAGAAGCAAAAAGTAGTAAGGTGAAAAGTAAAAGTGGCAGGTAGGCAAATCCAGGGCAAAAATCAAAAAGAGCCACTTTTCAACATAATTGTATAAGGGCTAAGAGTGTTGTAAAAACAAACCTGAAGGCTTTATGTGTCAATGCGAGGAGCATTCGTAACAAGGTGGATGAATTGAATGTGCAGATAGTTATTAGTGAATATGATATAGTTGGGATCACAGAGACATGGCTCCAGGTGACCAAGGATGGGAGTTCAACATCCAGGGATATTCAATATTCAGGAGGGGTAGACAGGAAAGAAAAGGAGGTAGGGTAGTGTTACTGGTTAGAGAGGAGATTAACGCAATAGAAAGGAAGGACATTAGCCTGGAGGATGTGGAATCGATATGGGTAGAGCTGCATAACATTAAGGGGCAGAAAACGCTGGTGGGAGTTGTGTACAGGCCACTTAACAGTAGTAGTGAGGTTGGGGATGGCATTAAACAGGAAATTAGAAATGCGTGCAATAAAGGAACAGTAGTTATAATGGGTGACTTCAATCTACATATAGATTGGGTGAACCAAATTGGTAAGGGTGCTGAGGAAGAGGATTTCTTGGAATGTATGCAGGATGGTTTTCTGAACCAACATGTCGAGGAACCAACTAGAGAGCAGGCCATTCTAGATTGGGTATTGAACAATGAGGAAGGGTTAGTTAGCAATCTTGTCGTGCGAGGCCCCTTGGGTAAGAGTGACCATAATATGGTGGAATTCTTCATTAAGATGGAGAGTGACATAGTTAATTCAGAAACAAAGGTTCTGAACTTAAAGAAGGGTAACTTTGAAGGTATGAGACGTGAATTAGCTAAGATAGACTGGCAAATGATACTTAAAGGGTTGACAATGGATATGCAATGGCAAGCATTTAAAGATTGCATGGATGACCTACAACAATTGTTCATCCCAGTTTGGCAAAAGAATAAACCAGGGAAGGTAGTGTACCCGTGGCTGACAAGGGAAATTAGGAATAGTATCAAGTCCAAAGAAGAAACAAACAAATTAGCCAGAAAAAGTGGCACACCTGAGGACTGGGAGAAATTCAGAGTCCAGCAGAGGAGGACAAAGGGCTAAATTAGGAAAGGGAAGAAAGATTATGAGAGAAAGCTGGCAGGGAACATAAAAACTGACTGTAAAAGTTTTTATAGATATTTGAAAAGAAAAAGATTGGTTAAGACAAATGTAGGTCCCTTACAGTCAGAAACAGGTGAATTGATCATGGGGAACAAGAACATGGCAGACCAATTGAATAACTACTTTGGTTCTGTCCTCACTAAGGAGGACATAAATAATCTTCCAGAAATATTAGGGGAGTGAGGGTCTAGTGAGATGGAGGAACTGAGGGAAATATATGTTAGTAGGGAAGTGGTGTTAGGTAAATTGAAGGGATTAAAGGCAGATAAATCCCTAGGGCCAGATGGTCTGCATCCCAGAGTGCTTAAGGAAGTAGCCCAAGAAATAGTGGATGCATTAGTGATAATTTTTCAAAACTCTTTAGATTCTGGATTGGTTCCTGAGGATTGGAGGATGGCTAATGTAACCCCACTTTTTAAAAAAGGAGGGAGAGAGAAACCAGGGAATTATAGACTGGTTAGCCTGACATCGGTGGTGGGGAAAATGCGAGAGTCAGTTATCAAAGATGTGATAACAGCACATTTGGAAAGCGGTGAAATCATCGGACAAAGTCAGCACGGATTTGTGAAAGGAATATCATGTCTGACAAATCTTATAGAATTTTTTGAAGATGTAACTAGTAGAGTGGATAGGGGAGACCCAGTGGATGTGGTATATTTAGATTTTCAAAAGGCTTGTGACAAGGTCCCACACAGGAGATTAGTGAGCAAACTTAAAGCACACGGTATTGGGGGGATGGTATTGCTGTGGATAGAGAATTGGTTGGCAGATAGGAAGCAAAGTGTGGGAATAAACAGGACCTTTTCAGAATGGCAGGCAGTGACTAGTGGGGTACCGCAAGGCTCAGTGCTGGGACCCCAGTTGCTTACAATATATATTAATGATTTAGACGAGGGAATTAAATGCAGCATCTCCAGGTTTGCGGATGACACGAAGCTGGGCGACGGTGTTAGCTGTGAGGAGGATGCTAAGAGGATGCAGGGTGACTTAGATAGGTTAGGTGAGTGGGCAAATTCATGGCAGATGCAATTTAATGTGGATAAATGGGAGGTTATCCACTTTGGTTGCAAGAACAGGAAAACAGATAATTATCTGAATGGTGGCCAATTAAGAAAAGGGGAGATGCAACGAGAGCTGGGTGTCATTGTACACCAGTCATTGGAGTTGGGCATGCAGGTACAGCAGGCGGTGAAAAAGGCAAATGGTACGTTGGCATTCATAGCAAAAGGATTTGAGTACAGGAGCAGGGAGGTTCTACTGCAGTTGTACAAGGCCTTGGTGAGACCGCTCCTAGAATATTGTGTGCAGTTTTGGTCCCCTATTCTGAAGAAAGACATTCTTGCCATAGAGGGAGTACAAAGAAGGTTCACCAGATTGATTCCTGGGATGGCAGGACTTTCATATGAAGAAAGACTGGATCGACTGGGCTTATACTCGCTAGAATTTAGAAGACTGAGGGGGAATCTTATTGAAATGTATAAAATTCTAAAGGGATTGGACAGGCTAGATGCAGGAAGATTGTTCCCGATGTTGGGGAAGTCCAGAATGAGGGGTCACAGTTTAAGGATAAAGGGGAAGCCTTTTAGGACCAAGATGAGGAAAAACTTCTTCACACAGAGAGTGGTGAATCTGTGGAATTCTCTGCCACAGGAAACAGTTGAGGCTGGTTCATTGGCTATATTTAAGAGGGAGTTAGGTATGGCCCTTGTGGCTAAAGGGATCAGGGGGTATGGAGAGAAAACAGGTACAGGGTTCTGAGTTGGATGATCAGCCATGATCATACTGAATGGCGGTGCAGGCTTGAAGGGCCGAATGGCCTACTCCTGCACCTATTTTCTATTTTTCTATGTTTCTATGTTTCTATGAAAGTTGAGGAGGAGATGTTGTTGCCAATTCGAACTGACTGAAGAGCGAGGAAATTGAGGATCCAATTGCATTACTGATTAGTTTTGAAGGGATGATGGTATTGAATGCCGAGCTGTAGTGGATAAAGACCATCTTTGCTGTCCAGATGTTCCAGCTTAATTTATTAATCGCATGTATTTTGAAACTTACTGTGAAAATCATTGTTTGCATTAGCAACCAACTTGTGGAGGATGTGCTTGGGGCAGACCACAAGTGTCACTCGACATTCTGGTGCCAACATCGCCTACCCACAATGTTCAGCAGAAGAGCACATTGCCAATATACAACTGAAGCAACAGCAAAAATAAACCCCTTTCCCATCCCATCCCCCACTCCCTCTACAACCCAGGACAGGCCACCTCGAAACCTCCAACCTTACAGACTGTGGCACTGGAATCTCAGACATCGGGCCTCTGATCTCTGAACTCGCTGACCTTGAAGCTTCAACCTTTTGAATCACAAACCTTTGGGGCTTCGACTTCCAGGACTCCCAGCTCAAAGGCCTCTGACATCCAGTCCTGCCAACTGACCTCAGGCTTTCTAACCCAGGACTAGCTGACATTGGACCTCTGGCCCCAGGACTTGTTGACATTGGACCTCTGGCCCCAGGACTTGCCGATATTGGACCTCTGGCCCCAGGACTTGCCGACATTGGACCTCTGGCCCCAGGACTTGCCAACATTGGACCTCTGGCCCCAGGACTTGCTGATATTGAGGATCTCCAGCCCTCATTCTTGCAGACCTCAGACATCTATCCTTGGGGATCGCTGGCAGTGATTTACAGAAATCCACACCCCTCAGCAATTTCAGCAGCAATATAACAGGTGGAGTCAACTAACCCTACGTATAGTCTTGTATACGATGTTGACGACTTTGATGGCGGCACATGCTGCAAGCTTCAGCTGTTACAAAGTTCAAACTAAGGTTGTTATCAAAGTACATGTATATCACCATATACAACCCTGAGATTAATTTTCTTGTGAGCATAGTCAGTAAATCCAAGAAACACAACAGAATCAGTGAGAGACTGAGCCCAACAGGACGGACAACCAATGTGCAAAAGACACCAAACTTTGCAAATACAAAAAAAAAAAGAAAAAAATAATAATAAATAAGCAATAAATACTGAGAATGTGAGATGAAGAGTCCTTAAAAGTGAGTCCAGGTTGCTCTCCTAGGGATTTTGACCTCCAGGCTCACTGACCTTGTGGCTTTGACCTTGACTCACCAACCTTTATGGCTGAAAGGTTGTGGGCACAGTTCTGTGTTGGGGAAAGTGAAGTTCTCCACTGTGGTTCAAAAGCCTGATAGTTGAGGGGTGATAACTGCTCCTGAACCTGGTGGTGTGCAACTTGAGGCTCCTGTACTTTCTTCCTGATGGCAGTAGTGAGGAGAGACCATGGCCTGGATGGTGGGAGTCCTTGATGATGGATGCTGCTTTCCTGCGACAGCACTCAGTCTAGATGTGCTCAATATTGGGGAGGGCATTACCTGCGCTGAACTGGGCCTTCCCTCGGCTTTTTGTAGGATGTTCCATTGAAGCACTTTGGTGTTTTCTGCTGGGTCTTGCCACTGTTGTGAATGTTGTTAGATCTGCAGACTCGCGTTAGCTGTTTCATTGTGCACCACCATTCATTGCTGTGTATGACACAACTGGAGCACTTCGATGTGTCTGCTTGGCACTCCGTGAATGCCTTCTACTCCCAGGCTGAGGCCAAGTGCAGACTTGGGGAACAACACTCTGTTTCTCCATCTCACATTTCTGCAAACCAAAGGGATGAACGTTGTGAACGCTCCAATTTCAGTGAACTTACATCCTCTCTTTTCTCTTCCCTAATCCTCCTGCACACACCTCCATTTTCCACCTCTCTCCCCGCCCACTTCTAGCCCCCCATTACCTAGTTTCTCTCCCTTCCCCCACTTGGTTATATATCTCCTGTGACCCACTTGGTCCTCTATCTACTCCCCTTTCTCCACTCATCCCATCTGCCCAGTGTCTCTCCCTCTGTCTGGTTACACTCACTGTCTCTCATCCACTCCATAATGTACTGGTTAGGCACAGGAGTACATTCAGCCAGAGACGCATTCCACCGAGATGAAACACTGAGCGTCATAGGAAGTCATTCCTACCTGTGGCCATCAAACTTTACAACTCCTCCCTCGGAGTGTCAGACACCCTGAGCCAATAGGCTGGTCCTGGACTTATTTCCACTTGGCATGATAAACTTATTATTATTTAATTATATATGGTTTTATATTGCTATATTTCTACACTATTCTTGGTTGGTGCGACTATAACGAAACCCAGTTTCCCTCGGGATCAATAAAGTATGCCTGTCTGTCTTTCATTTTTAAAATCTGACACACATTTATTTTAAATGACGATCCAGGACGAGAATCAATATCAGGTTTGTTACCACTGACATACACTCGGTGGCCACTTAATTAGGTATAGGTGGTATCTAATCAGGTGGCCCCTGAGTAGATTTCTGTATGTTCTGGGTCTTCTGCTGCTGTAGCCCAACCACTTCAATATTTGACATGTTGTGCATTCAGAGATGCTCTTCTGCACACCATTGTTATAACACGTGGTCATTAGACTTACTGTCACTTTCCTGTCAGCTTGAACCAGCCTGGCCATTCTCCTCTGACCTCTCTCATTAACAAGGTGTTTTCACTCACAGAACTGCTGCTCACTTTTTTTTTTGTTTTTTGCACCATTCTCTATAAAATCTTGAGCAGGAGTTCACAGCTGTTTTTTATGCCATAGACCAATATTAATAAGCAAGAGCTCTGTGGTCTCCAGTTTGGGAGCACCTGTATTAGGAGCTGTTGTGAGTGAAAATCCCAGGAGATCAGCTGTTTTTGAGATACTCAAACCGAGATACTCAAACCACCCCATCTGGCACCAACAATCATTCCACAGTCAAGGCCACTTAGATCACATTTTGCCCCCTTTCTAATGTTTGATCTGAACAACAACTGAAGCTCTGTGCCAAGTCTGCATGTTTTTATGTATTGAGTTGCTGCCACATGATTGTCTGATTTTTTATCTGCATTAAGAAGCCGGTGTACCTAACAGAGTGGCCTCTGAGTGTATGTCATTTAATTTGTTTTGCCATAGAAGTACGGTGCGATACATTATAAAATACCATGTTACAATAAAAATATTAAAAAATAGTGAAAAAAGGAGAGCAAAATGGTAAGGTAGTGCTCGTGCGTCCGTGCACCGTTCAGAAATCCGATGGTGGCGGGGAAGAATCTGTTTCAGAAATGTTGACTATCCAACTTCAGGCTTCTATACCTCCTCCCTGGTTGCAGGAGAAGAGGGCATGTCCTGGATTCTATTCTCAAATGTTTAATCCTTGCCACAAGAGATATAAAGTATTGTTTGGATGGCCATGTGCAGTCAATGTGACTTCATCTTCTGTGTAGTACTGCTGAAAATCCAGGATTACCTGCCAGCATGTGAACTGCAGGCCCGCAGGTCATGGGTCATAAAATAAACCTTTCCTGACCATTCTGATGTCAGAATCAGAGTCAGGTTTATTATCATATGTCATGAAATTTAGTGTTTTACCAGCATCAGAACAATGCAATACATTAAAAATACTATAAGGTTACAATAAGAAATGTAAACAAATATATAAATAGTACAAAAAGAGAGCATAACAGTGAGATAGTGTTCATGGGTTCATGAACTGTTCAGAAATCTGATGGCAGAGGGGAAGCGGCTGTTCCTGAATCACTGAGTGCGTGTCTTCAGACCCCTGTGCCTCCTTCATGATAATAATAAGAGAATATGTCTTGGATGGTGAGGGTCCTCAGTGATGGAGGTTGCCTTCTTGAAACTTTGCATTTTGGAGATGTCCTCGATGGTGGGGAGCTTTTGCCATAATGGAGTTGTCTGAGCCTACAACCATTCCTTGATTTTGTAGCTGTGTCTCCTTGTTTGGTTTAACAGCTCAGGAATGTGATGCCCACCTCCAGCCATGGACCTCCCTGACCCTACCCTGACACAACACCCTGAATTTATGTACTGTGGTCTCTGGGCAGGTAACCAAGGCAGGAGTGCTGCTGTTAATAAATATGAGACCACTCAGACGCTCGAAATCCAGCGTAACACACACAAAATGCTGGAGGAGCTCAGCAGGCCAGATTGCTAATTAGAAGAATGAACAATTGACGATTTGGGCCAAGGCCCTTCATCAGGACTGGAAAGGAAGGGGGTAGAAGGTGGAAAGAAGTACAAGCTGGGATGTCTTCCCCTGGCTTCTTGCTTGTGGACATACTTCAGTTCTGAAATTTGCTTTCATTGATGGCACAATTTGTTTTTTGGGTGTTTGGTGGTCTTTTTTTATTGGTTCAATTGATTTTCTTTGCTTTGTGGCTGCTTGTAAGGAGACTAATCTCAAAGTTGTATATAGTATACATACTTTGATAATAAATGTACTTTGAAATCTTGTGCAACTCACACAGAATGCTGGAGGAACTCAGCAAGTCCCCCCACCCTTTCTGACCAACTTCTTATTCAAAGATTCAAAGTACATTTATTATCAAAGAATATATAAATTACAAAACTTTGAGATTTGTTTGCTTAACAGGCAGTTGCAAAGCAAAAAACCTGAAAGAACCCGATTTTAAAAAAATAACACCAACCCCCAGTGCCCACAGAGAAAGAGAAAATAAAAGCACAAATCATGCAAACAATAGAAGCGAGAAGCAACCTCAACATTCTGAACCAAATTGAATATTGAATCCTTAGGTTCAAATCCCTGGAGCAGCCCAGAGTAGGCCCGAAGGCTCGATATTCAGTTAATTGTATTAGCGGGCCAAATCACCGCAAGGTTCACAGACACGAAGCACAGTGGCCGAGGCCGTCTCACAACCATAGCATCACAGAGAGAGGAGTCCCCATACTATGTGGGCTGATGTTTAACTTGTCTGAACCTTGCACTAGGACCCAGGCCCCGCCCACGATGAATTGTTCTGGGCCTAGATTTTGCTGTCACAGAAGCCGCTCTTGAACTCAACAACTTGGCATGGCACTTACAGCGATCCAGCCTTGCCCAACTCTCAACACCCTGCCTTTCCAGTCTATATAGGCCAGCATTTAATGTCCAAACAGCTATTGTACCTCGTATTAGGACCCGGGCCTCACCACAATGAATTGCTCTGGGCCTAGATCACTTCATTCAGTGATCTGCTTTGGACCCGGATTTCGCTGCCGACGAGGCCATCCTTGACCTCTCCAAACAACAACACACACAAAATGCTGGTGGAACACAGCAGGCCAGGCAGCATCTATAGGGAGAAGCGCTGTCGACGTTTCGGGCCGAGACCCTTCGTCAGGACTAACCGAAAGGAAAGATACTAAGACATTTGAAAGTAGTGGGGGGAGGGGGAAAGGCGAAATGATAGGAGAAGACCGGAGGGGGTGGGATGAAGCTTGACCTCTCCAAATCGGCTTAGCCCTCAGAGAGGTCCACCCTTGCACCCAGGTTAGCTGGACATCTTAAACCGGAAGTTTCCCCTTTCTGGAGCCTGATGAAGGATCCCGGCCTGAAACATTGAATGTTAATTCCTCTCTATATGCGCTGCCTGACCTGCTGAGTTCCTCCAGCACTTTGTGTGTGGTGCTGCTGTTGAGGTAATCTGTCATTGTTGCTCATGTTGCTGTTAGTAGGATGACACTATTGTATAACGTGGACATGCCTGCTTGTTCAATAACAGTCAAAGCACTTAAAACCATATTAATCATTTGATAACAGTTTAATGTGAGCAGATGATCTGGATAAAGGCAAGTATCATTAATTTATTGCAATACTTCATTTCTGCATTTATTTCCTCCTTTCTCCTTTGAGATTAATGATTTTCTTCTGAATAGTAATCTACATCATCAATTCATGAGTGAATCCAAAACTGTTCTGCTTGATTTCAGTTCTGTTTTGTACAAGGCTTTGAGTTCTGATACCATTTTTCTACACTGAGGATTATTCATTTGGAGATACGGCATGCTAACAGGCCCTTCTGGCCCACACCACCCAATTACACCCACATGACTAATTAACCTACTAACCCATAGTTCAAGGTAAAATTATTATCGAACTACCTATGTGTCACCATATACTACCCTGAAATTGATATTTTTATGGGCATTCACAGTAAAACCAATGAATGACTACACACAGCAAAGATAGACAAACAATCAATGTACAAATGACCACAAAGTATGTTGATACAAAAAGAAAAACAAAATAATCATAGTAATAGATAAATAAGCAATAAATATCAAGATTATGTGTTGTAGAGTCCTTGAAAAAGAAACTTTAGGCTGTGGAAACAGTTCAGTGTTTGGGTGAGTGATGTTATCCTCACTGGTTCTGGAGCCTGATGGTTGAGAGATAATAACTGAGCCTGAAGCTGGTAGTGTGGGACCTAAGGCTCCTGCACCTCCTTTGCAATAGTGGCAGTGAGAAGGGTGCATGGCCTGGATGGTGGGGGTCCCCGATGATGGATGCTGCTTTCCTGCGACATTGCTCTTTGTCGATGTGCTCAGTGATGCGAGGACTTTGTGATATAGGAGGAAAATGGAGCACCCTGAGGAAACCCGTGTGGTTATGGGGAAAATGTGCCAACTCCTTACAGACAGTGACGGGAATTGAAAACCAATTTCTGGAATGATATCTAAAACTTTGAGAAACTTCTGTGGTTGTGGATTGGGCATACTTTGACTGGCTGCATCACAGCCTAGTATGGAAGCACCAATGCCCTTGAATAGAAAATCTCCAAATAGTAGTGTGTGCAGCCCAGTCTATCATGGGTAAAGCCCTCCCCACTATTGAGTACGTCTACACAAAACATTGTTGCACGAAAGCAGCATCCAACATCAAGGGACCCCCACCACCAGGAAATGCTGTCTTCTCACTTCTGCCATCAGGAAGATGGTACAGGAGCCTCAGGTCTCACACCACTGGGTTCAGGAACGGTTATTACCCTTCAACAATCAGGCTCTTGAACCAAAGGGGATAACTCCACTTGCCCAATGACTGAACTGTTCCCATAACCGACAGACTCACTTTGGAAGACTTTTCTTGTGATGTTCATGATATTTATTGCTTACAGTCAGCCCTCCTTATCCGCGAATTCCACATCCGCGAATTCAATCAACCGCGAATCGCGAAAACCTGGAAGTGCTCTTCCAGCACTTGTTGTTCGAGCATGTGCAGACTTTTTTTTCTGGTCATTATTTCCTGAACAATGCAGTGTAACAACTATTTTACATAACATTTACATTGTGTTAGGTATTATAAGTAACCTATAGATGATTTAAAGTGTACGGGAGGATGTGTGTGGGTTCTCATGGATCGGGATTGAAAAAAGTTCTCTTACTAAGTAAGTCGGAACAGGTACATCTGGTATTATTTAGCGTCAGTTACTCAAATGTTTGTTTTAGTATATAGTATATATTTTACCTTTCTATGCATATAAAACACTTAAGAACGAATGTTTCAGTGCCGGGCTCAGGAACAGAAGTTCCCGAGATCCATCTAGTGACAGACCACACCCGAGTGCGCTCTCCACCATGCCGGGTTGATGTGGAGGATCAAAAACCCAAAACCCAATAATTAAACCACTGCGTTGCTTAGTAATAATTGTAACTTTCATTGGGGCAGAACCTTTATCACTTTATCCTTTAAAATTGTTCCGATCATTAACCGACGTAGCCTAACGCTTTTCCAGTGACCGATGGCGTTTCACCTCTTTCCCATCGCTTTATTATTTACACTTTATTTTCAATCGTGATCATGATTACTTTCGTGAACAGAAACACTGCGGATTCAGACCTCTGCCGCCGGGTCCTAATGTCCACCGCACTGATACAGGCTAAATAAGTTCTGGGGTTCCGCAGGGTCCTAAGATCCACCGCATTAAGCCAGGTGGAATAAGGAACTTGAGCATCTGCAAATTTTGGTATCCGCAAGGGGTCCCGGAACCAATCCCTCGCAGATAAGAAGGGCCGACTGTAGTTATTTATTACAATTATGACTTTCTTTTTGTACTTGCACTGTTTTTTCTCTTTTACACACTGGTTGAGCACCCAAATTGGTGCAGTCTTTCATTGATTCTAGTATGGTTAATATTCCATTATGGATTTCTTCATTATGCCCAAAACAAAATGAATCTCAGGGTTGTATATGTAACATATATGTACTTTGATAATAAATTCACTTTGAACTTTAAGCTTAAAAGCGTTACGCCAACTGTGATGCTACAGGGCCGCTTCAGATTTCCCCTCAGATTCATCTTAAATATACATGTACATCAAAATATTGAAATGTGAAGTCATTTGCATCAATGATTAATGAAATCCCAAGGATATGCTGGGGGCAGATCACAAGTATCATCACGCTTCCGGTGCAAACATAGCATGCTCTCAACTCAATAACCCTAACCCCTGTGACTTATGGTATGTGGGAGGAAACTGGAGCACCTGGAGAAAACCTATGTAGTCATGAAGAGAACATACATTCTCCCAACAGACAATGGTGGAATTGAATCTAGGTAGCATTACGTGACCCACTACCTACAGTGTCATAGTTTTTGATCTTTGCTTTCTATTTTTGTTTTTCACACTATTGCATTTTTGCTTTGCTAAGTAAAATTCTCTTGTTTCTCTTCGCAGCGGTGTGGAATTTTATTCCAACTCATGAGTGTCATGTCCCCCTGCAAATTGGAGACACAGTCCACATCCTTCAGGTGTTCGAAGGTGAGTGTGCATTCATTGAAATTCAAGGCCACCTGTCGCCCCTTTGTTATAGATTCAAAGAGTTATACAGCATGGAAACACGCCCTTCAGAGCAATTCATTCATGCCAACCAAAATGGATCTCATTTGCCATATTCCTCCTGAACATTCCTATCCATGAAATGTCCAAATGATTTGTAGAAATTTGTACATTTTTCCCAGGGCACAAATGCCTATTATGAAAAGGGCATCTTTTTAAAGTAATGAGAGGAAGTACAACAGGGATGTCAGATGTAGGATTTTTACACAGTGAGTGGTGGGTGAGTGGAATGCTTTGCTGGGGGTGGTGGTGAAAGCAGATACTTAGGGGACCTTGAGGAGATTTCTAGATAGGAACTTGGATGAAAGAAAAATGGAGGGCTATGTGGGAGGGAAGAGTGAGATTGATCATAAAGTAAGTTCAAAGGTTGGCATAATTTCATGGGTAAAAGGACCTAAACTGTGCTGTACTGTTCTATATACTTCGGAACATGAAAATAAAATGTGGGCCATGCACAAGTGAAACAGCTCTGTGAGGGAGCTGTGAATGTGTGTAAGTTTCCCTAAGTCAATGACTCAGATGATGGAATTTATAGCTTTGTGGCAATGTTTGCAGATGATATGAAGATAGGTGGAGGGGCAGGTAGTTTTGAGAAAGTAGAGAGGCTATGAAAGGACTTGGCCAGACATAGAAGTGTACTGTCATGCACTTTGGTAGAAGAAGGAACTGGAGGGAAATTTTTAAAAAAAATCTGAGGTGCAAAGGGACTTGGGAGTTCTTGTGCACAATTCCCTAAAGGTTAATTTGCAGGTTGAGTCAGTGGTGAGGAAGGCAAATGCAGTGCTAGCATTCATTTTGAGAGGACTAGAATATAAAAGCAAGGATGTAGTGTTGAGGCTTTATCAGGCACTGGTAAGGCCTTACTTCGAGTATTGTGAGCAGTTTTTAGCCCTTTATCGAAGAAAGAATGTGCTGAGATTGTAGAGGGGTCAAAGGAGGGTCACAAAAATGATATTGGGTTTGAAAAGCTTGTCATATGAAGTGTGTTTGATGGCTCTGGGCCTGTATTCACTGGAATTCAGAAAAATGAGTGTTGACCTCAATGAAACCTATCGAATGGTGAAATGCAGAAGATTGGGGCTGAGAGGGAAAATGGATCAGCCATGTTGAAATGGCTGAGCAGACTTGATGAGCCCAATGGCCTGATTCTGCTCCTATGGTCTTATTGTCTTAACACAGTCCTGTTTACCAGCAATTAGTCTAGACTCTTCCATGTCTTTGTGATTAAAGCACTTACATTGAAAATGCTGTGAGTGTACCTGGCTCCACAACATTCTTGGGCCTTTCCGTTTTACTGCCTTGCTTTTCCCTATCCCATTGGCATTCCCACTACCTCAGTATCATGATATGATGGATGATCTGTACAGGTGGCATTCTTCCCTGTGACAATAATATATCAACTTCCAATCAGTTCCAAATCCCACCCACCCTTCAGGTGAAAATTTCTTCACTGGATACCCCTTACATGTCTTTACACTTAATATTTTATACTATGAATTTGATTAAGTCTCATCAAATTGTGCTTGCTTACTGCTCGTGTAGCATCTGTGCCCCCAGTTTACCCCCGTTCGCCTAGGGTGAACCACTGTTGCCCCACCAATAGTGCAATACTTCAGAGTAAATACGGTGTAATGCCCCCCCCCCAGTACACACTCGCAACACAATTATCAGACAATACACCAAAGGCGAGTAAATAATTGCAACTTTATAGTTATTGCTTAGTGATGGGTTAGTAGAAACAGATAACCTAAAGGCATCAAATCAGTAAGCTTATCAGTTTGTGCACATAATATTTTAATGCGTTGGAGCTCACGCCTCCAGTTCCATCCACAATGACCTTCCGAGCCTTTGACCACCGTCCGAAGCGCCGACTTCCAGTATCCGCCTCCCTGGAACCGCGGTCCACTCCTCATACGTCTGTCCTCCTCGCTCGCCTCCCGAAAAAGACTGCGAACTCCCGCTCAGCTCACACATACAAGATAGCATAACAATTCTCCATTGGTTAGTTCCCCCCCTTATCTGCAGTTATAACCCAAACATTCCAGACACAGAAACCCATTACAGCATTAAATAACATTACAGAGAAGCCATTTCATTAGCCTGAACAGTTAACACACCAGTTAATGGTACTGAGAGCCCTACACCCGTTACGTTGCTGGCGTTTAGGGCAGCAGTGAAGGTCCTCCATCTCTGTACAGAAGGATTCTTCACTGCTGTTTCTGTAATAATTGTTTGTTGACCAGTTTGTTTATTGACTCTCACATAGCCTTGAGCTGAACCTCCAAACCTGGAGGACCTGTGGAACATTCTTCGTCTGGTCTCTACCTTTTGACCTGTTTGGCATGGGTAACCCTACTAAAACCCAAAGCACAAGGCCCTGACACCAGTCGACATAGCTCTCCTGAGACATTGAGGCACGCAGGCCTCCAAATCCTAAGACAAGGTTGTGGTGCACTTGGAGGATAAATTGATCAGCAGATACAGAAATCATAATTAAATACAGTCAGCTTTTGTTTGTTGTTACAGTAAAGACATTATGTCAAAGACAGGCTATGTGAGTGATGCACCATCAATAACTCTCTGAGACGTGAGGCAAGATATTGGCTTTTATTGACTGGAAGAAAGAACAAGCAGCAATTGACCACCATGCTACATCCTGGAGACTGAGGGCAGGGCTCAGGCCTCAATCGCCTTTATACCAGGGTCTGTGGGAGGAGCCACAGTCAGTGGGAGGGGCCACAGGAGCAGTCAGCAGTGGGGGCGTGTCCAGACAGGTATATGTAGTTCACCACAGTGAGAGAGCAGTGGTGTCTGAACAGACCTTTATTCACTGATTGAACAGGATGTCACTCACTGCACAGATACTGAGGCGGGTGGTTTCAAGGTTAATTAAGGAAACTGTCCCTTGTTCACCAAAGTCAGCTTCTCAATAAAATCTGTGACAGGCCATTTAACTGTGTAATTACAAAATGGAGTGTGATTGAACTGAAGGGAAAGATAAGGGAGAATCTGCAGTTCATGTTCTCTTTATGATTTATTTACATGTTGTTTGTACAGTTTTTTTCTTCTTTTGCACATTGATTGCCTTGGTTGTGTGGGGTTTTGGTGGATTCTATTGTGTTTCTTTGTTTTGTGGTTGTCTGCAAGAAGATGAATCCAGATGTTGTTTATGGTATACGTACTTCAGTAATAAATGTACTTTGAAACTTTGAAGTGCGACACCAACAATGATAAAAATTAGGATGGATTCTTATAAATGTACATAGGCTAAATCTTAGAACTCTCAGGATCGGAACACAATGTAAGCAATCAGCAATCAGCAATGCTCTTTGCATTCTTAAATCACCAATCTATGACTGCTATAACAGAGCATCATTTTAAGGTGATTGGAGGAAAATACAGTGGAGATGTCAGACGTGGGTTTACTTACCTGGAGTGTTGGGTGCGTGGAACCCAAGGGACCCACAGACTTCCGTGTCATCATGACTCAAGCACCACCCGGGGTGGTGGTACGGGACGATACATGAGGAACTTTTAAGAGGCTACCAGACAGGCAGATGGATAATAGAAAAAATGTAGCACTATGTGGTAGGGAAGGTTTAAGTTGATCTCAGGCGATGTTAAAAAGTTGGCACAACTTTAGTGGGCTGAAGGGACTGTACCGGATACAAGAAAATCTGCAAGTGCACGAAATCCAGAGCAACACACACAAAATGCTGGAGGAACTCAGCAGGTCAAGCAGCATCTATAGAGAGGAATAACCAGTCAACCCTTCGGGCTGAGACCCTTCTTTAGGGAAGGGTCCTGAAGAAGGGTCTCAGCCTGAACCTTGACCGTTTACTCTTCCCTATAGTGCTGATGCTGCCTGACCTGCTGAGTTCCTCCAGCATTTTGTGCATGTTTCTGCATCAATTGTACTGAAGTTTTTCTTTGCTCTGTGTTTACAAATCCCTACCTCTGTAACTCTTGTATATGAGCTCACCGGTTCAGTTCTCGTGCACATCCCAAAATTTAATTACACAACTATTAGAGTCATAAAGTAATTTTGAGTACCATCAGCAGAACCTAGGCAGCAAAGCCATGAATGTAAAATTACTTTGTCTTCAGAGAAGCATTTACTGTAAATTTGGTACAGGGAATGAGATGAAATTGGCAGTACTGTTCCCTCTAATCTGCGCAGGTGTGCGGCTGTGCAGTAACTGAAATGCCTTTGTGTACATTACCTTTATTGTCTTTTACATACAGTACTGTGCAAGTGTCTTAGGCTAGGGTGCTGTATCACTGTATTTGTCAGTGAGGAGCGGAGAGCGAGTTTGTAAATCTGGCTGGAGCGAGGGATGTTGGGAATGGCTGGGGTGGAACGATGCGGGAGGGATGTGGGACAGGTGGCAGGTGGCCATGGGTGGGGGTTGGCGCAGGTGTAGACACACACTGCCCTGCGACTCCAGGCAAGATAATTTGATTCATCACAGAATGTCTCTCCGGTGCTCCCTGCTCTCTCCCCTCTCCCTTCCCCTCTTCCCAACCACGGTTCCACTCTCCCTGCCCCCCTTCCCACTCTCAGTCCACAATAGAGACCCATATCAGAATCAGATTTATCATCACTCATATATGCCATGAATTTTTTTTTGCAGTAGCACAGTGCAGAAGCCTCAGGCATCCAAACTGCACGTATGTGCCTAAGGTTGTCACAGTACTGTAATGTTAATATGATTTTGAAATATGTTAATATAATTGGGAAATACCCTGTATTTAAATATGTGTTAGTATAAACCATAAATATTTGAAATAATAAGCATACCACAACCTTTGAAACATTTTAGAACTTCAACGTATTTACATTGTCAGTGATTCCGGATATAACACTGTTACAAATTGTAACAATAAATACAGAATGCAAGCTGGTAGCTCCGTGTTAAGGAACTGCTGGCCTGCTGAATGCCGACGCTATCTAGTCAAAGCATTTTATTTTTGCCATTGTGCCTGTCAGTTGTTTTCACTGGCTGACATTGGCTGTCTTGTGAGTTGTAGTTTGTGTTTGTTTGATATGCATATTACAAAAAAAAATCATTTCAGATGCCGTGCAGTTTTCAGGCCATGTAAAATTTCTCCTTAGAGCAATACATGGTCAATGCATCTGGAAAATTTATTGGAGTGATTGTTGACTGGAAGACGGGTTAAAAGAGGCATCTTAAAGAGCAGAGGAAGGTTAAGGGAATTACCTGCATTTCTGGAGGAAAAATTCCAGCTTTCAGGGTCTTGGTAACTGAGGTATATCTCTCCCAGAGAATTGAGTGCAAGAGTTGGGATGTTGCATTGAAGTTGTATAAGACTTTGTTTGGTGAGGCCTAATTTGGAGTATTGTGTGCAGGTTTGGTCACCTACAGGAAAGTTATCAATAGGATTGAATGAGTGCAGAGAAAATATACAAGGATTTTGCCAGGACCTGAGTACTTGAGAGTTATAGGGAGAGTAGAATAGGTTAGGACTTTATTCCCTAGAGTGCAGAAGAATGAGGGGAGGTTTGATAGAGGTATACAAATTTATGAGGGGTATAGATAGGGTAAATGCAAGTAGGCTTTTTCCAGTGAGTTTGGTTCAGACTAGAAACGGAGGTCATGGGTTAGGGGTGGAAGGTGGAATATTTAAGGGGAACTTGGGGGCAGAGCATGTACATATGGGACAAGCTGCCAGCGGAAGTGATAAATGCAGGTTTGATTTTGAATTTAAGGGAAATTCGGATAAGTAGATGGTTGGGAGGAATATGGAGAGCGATGACCCAGATGAGTGGACAGAAAAACCGTTTGGCATGGATTGAATGGGCTGAAAAGCCTGCTTCTGTGCTGGAATGTTCTATGCCTCCATAAGCAGAATCAGCCCACTCGGCCCATTGAGTCTGCTTCATCATCCCATCATGATTTATCATCCCTCTCAACTCCATTTTCCTGCCTTCTCCCCCGTAACCTTTAATGCTGTTACCAATCAAGAACCAATCAACTTCTACTTCAAATATATCGAACGGCTTGGCCTCCACAACTGACTGCAAAGGCAGTGTTTTGTAAAGTTGTAGAAAATGCAGTCACAGTCTGATTTATCCGGGTACTAGTCTCGTGAATGGCCGTGCCTCCTGTACGACAGCTTTGCCCTTTCTTAGTTAAGGAGAGCTGGAGTGGCTTGGTCGCTGTAATCCAGTGGCTCGCCACTGGAGAATTCTCATCTGTTTGCTCCACCTCTCGGTGACTCTGTTCGAGTAAATTTGCCAGCTGAAGACTTGTGTGTTGACAATCAACGTGTAGAGTCCTGAGGAGGGCCAGATGGCAGTGTGAAGAAAAAAGCAAATTGATGACCAGTTTGGAAAGGTTTAAAAGATAAATGAGTTCATAAATAGACTCAGCACAAACAGGCACCGGGGAAACCTGTCATCATTTTAACATCCACTGGGTTATTTCGTGCACGCTCGGTGTATTAAGGACACATATACAGTAATCCGGAGGCTTGATCCAGAGACATGTTGAAATCCCATTATGGGAGCCTGGGGAGTTCTGTGTAGTTAATTAAATAACTATGGAGCAAAATCAGTAATGGTGTCGGTGAAGCTATCAGCTTCTTGTTGAACAGACTTGATTTATGAGTGACTGAAAGAGGAAAAGAGGGATTTGAATTGGTTTATTATTGTCACATGTGCCAAGATACAGTGAAAAGTTTGTCTTGAATAATGTTCATACAGATTAGGTCATTACATGGTGTATTGAAGAACAACAAGGGGGAAGAGTAACAATAGAGAGTAACGTATAACAGCAACTGAGAAAGTGCAGTGTAGGTGAATAATAAGGAGCAAGATCATAACGAGGTAGATGGCGAGGTCAAGATCACTCTTCTGTCCTATCACTGCACTCTAAACACTTTTTATCATGCTGTTTATGTTGCAAAATACATGTAACATAATGTTACAGTTACATAAGACTTTGGACAGACCCCACTTGGAGTACTGTGTTCATTTCTGGTTACCTCACTACAGGAAGGATGTGGATACTACAGAGAGAGTGCAGAGGAGATTTACAAGGATGTTGCCTGGATTGGAGAGTATGCCTTATGAGAATAGATTGAGTGAAATTGGCTTTTCCTCCTTGGAGTGACGGAGGATGAGAGGTGACCCAGCAGAGGCGGAAAGGATGATGAGAGGCATTGATCATGTGGATAGCCAGAGAATTTTTCCCGCGACTGAAATGGCTAACACGAGGGGGCATAGTTTTAAGGTGCTTGGAAGTAGGTACAAGGGGGATGCCAAAGGTAAGTTTTTCACAGGGAGAGTTGTGGGTGTGTGGAATGCACTACAGGCGATGGTAGTGGCAGATACAATAGGGTCTTTTGAAAGACTCTGAGATAGGTAAATGGAACTTAGAAAAATAGAGGGCTCTGCGCTACGGAAATTCCAGGCAGTTGGTAAAGTAGTTACGTGGTCCGCACAACATTGTTGGCTGAAGGGCCTGTAATGGGCTGTAGCTTTCTATGTACTATCCATTTATGCATATTATATTCCATATCTATGCAAAATAAAAATCTTTATTTTTATCTAATTTTTATTCTATATGATTGATGAATGTTGTTGTTTTTGTTGCATGTAAACAGAGAAACATAGAAAACCTACAGCACAATACAGGCCCTTCGGCCCATGATGCTGTGCCGAACATGTACTTACTTTAGAAATTACCTAGGGTTACCCGTATCCCTCTATTTTTCTAAGCTCCAAGTATCTATCCAGGAGTTTCTTAAAATACTCTATTGTATCTGTCTCCACCACTGTTGCTGGCAGCCCATTCCATGCACTCACCACCCTCTGGGTAAAAAAAATACCCCTGATATCTGCACCTACTTCCAAGCACCTTAAAACTGTGGCCTCACGTGTTAACCAATTCAGCCCTGGGAAAAAGTCTCTGACTATCCACACAATCAATGCCTCTCATCATCTTATACACCTCTATCAGATCACCTCTCATCTTCCGTTGCTCCAAGGAAAAAAGGCCAAGTTCCCTCAACCTGTTTTCATAAGGCATGTTCCCCAATCCAGGCAATATCCTTGTAAATCTCCTCTGCACCCTTTTTATGGTTTCCACGTCCTTCCTTAGTGAGGTGACCAGAACTGAGCACAGTACTCCAAGTAGGGTCTGATCATGCTCCTATAGAGCTGCAACATCACCTCTGGGCTCTTAAACTCAGTTCCATGATTGATGAAGGCCAATGCACCATATGCCTTTTTAACCACAGAGTCAACCTGTGTAGCAACTTTGGGTGTCCTATGGACTCAGGCCCCAAGATCCCTCTGATCCTCCACACTGCCAAGAGTCTTACCATTAATACTATATTCTGCCATCATATTTGACCTACCAAAATGAACCACCTCACACTTATCTGGGTTGAACTCCATCTGCCATTTCGCAGCCCAGTTTTGCATCCTATCGATGTCCCGCTGTAACCTCTGACAGCCCTCCACACTATCCACAACACCCCCAACCTTTGTGTCATCAGCAAATTTACTAACCCATCTGTACCCAGAGATACCGGCCATGTGACAGACACACTGCCACCTGGCTGGTCGGAGGACACACCACATGCCAATCAACATTTGGTCCCTCCCAACTAATCAATGCACACCTAAATTATTGGTCACCTTAATTGGATTATCTTGCCCAGCCCCATGCTATAAAAGGTGAGACGTGCCTGGCTTGGTCTCTCTTACAGCCCACCTCATTGAAGGTAAGTGCATTGATTTATGTTTGGGAAGGTCTATCATTTGTCCTGGTAAGGGAGCCGCAGCTATCCAAGGTCAAGGGGGATAGCTGTTGTAGTGCTTTTCCCTTGTTCTTCATTTGTGTAACCGTACCCTGTCCCCACACTGCTTCCTGTGTATTGTAGTTGCTTGTGTTGACCCGACTTCCCCTTGTAAATAAATTCCTTATTATTAAAACTGTGAGTGTCCAGGCCTCTACTGTTGAGACTCAAAGAACCAGTTATTTTCCATCACAACACCATCCCTCTGCTTCCTCATCCAGGTCATTTATAAAAATCACGAAGAGAGGGGGGTCCCAGAACAGATCCCTGAGGCACACTACTGGTCACCAACTTCCATGCAGAATATGACTCATTTACAACCACTCTTTGCCTTCTGTGGGCAATCCAGTTCTGGATCCACAAAGCAATGTCTCCTTGGATCCCATGCCTCCTTACTTTCTCAATAAGCCTTACATGGGGTACCTTATCAAATGCCTTGCTGAAATCCATATACACTACTCTACCTTCATCAATGTGTTTGGTCACATCCTCAAAAAATTCAATTGGGCTCATAAAGCACAACCTGCCTTTGACAAAGTCATTCTGACTGTTCCTAACCTCTCTAACTGTTCATAAATCCTGCCTCTCAGGATCTTTTCCATCAACTTACCAACCACTGAAGTAAGACTCACTGGCCTATAATTTCCTGGGATATCTCTACTCCCTTTCTTGAATAAGGGAACAACATCCACAAACCTCCAATCCTCCGGAATCTTATTGCCAGAGGATCAGCAATCTCCTCCCCTCGCTTCCCACAGTAGCCAGGGTACATCCTGTCTGGTCCTGGTGACTTATCCAATTTGATGCTTTTCAAAAGCTCCAGCACATCCTCTTTCTTAATGTCTAGATGATCAAGCTTTTCAGTCCACTGTAAGTCATCCCTACAATCGCCAAGGTCCTTTTCCGTAGTGAATACTGAAGCAAAGTATTCATTAAGTACCTCCACTGTCTCCTCCAGGTTCATACACACTTTTCCACTGTCACACTTGATTGGTGCACTTGATGTAGCATCAACACACCACAGCAAATTCCTAATATATGTAACTGTACACCCAGTGGCCTATTTATTAGAGACAGGAGGAACCTAATAAAGTGGCCATTGAGTGTATTTCTGTATGTTCATCGTCTTCTACTGCTGTAGCCCATTGACCTCAAGGTTCAATGTGTTTTGCATTCAGAGATGCTTTTCTGCACACCACTTTTGAAATGTGTAGTTATTTGAGTTACTGATGCCTTCCTATCGACTTGAACCGGTCTGGCTATTGTCCTCTGGCCTCTCTCATTAAGTGTTTTCACCCATAGAACCAGATGGTTTTTTTTGTTTTCCTCAGGCAACTATATTTTATTCTTGATTTTATTTTGCTTTTCTCAATCACTTTATTCTCAATCAGCATTTTCTGAGACATTCAAACCACCCCCTCTGGCTCCATCGATCACTCCACAGTCGAAGCTACTTAGATCACAGTTCCTCCCCATTGATAGGCTTGGCCTGTGCAACAACTGAACCTTTTGACTATGGCTCCATGCTTTTCTGTATTCATTTGCTGCCACATGATTGACTGATAACATATTTCAAGATTAATCAATGTCGTTTCCAGTATACAACTGTAAAGGAGAACAAAGTGATTGTTACTCCAGATCTAAAGGATGGAAAGGATAGTGCAGATATAAAGAGGAGGTCACAGCCTTAGAATAGAAAGACATCCCTTTAGAACAGAGGTGAGGAATTTCTTTTGCCAGAGCTTGGTGAATCTGTGGAATTCATTGCTGAAGAGAGCATGGAGGCCATTCATTTGGTATATTTTAAGTGGACTTTGGTAGGTTCTTGATTAGTCAGGGCATCCAAAGTTGTGGGAAGAGGGCTGGAAAATTGGGTTAGGAGGGATAACAAATTAGCCATGATAGAACGGCATAATTCTGCTGCAATGTCTTAGGGTCTTATAGATCCGACGCGGCACAAAAAACCCCCCCCAATAAGATAAAGAACAGAAAGATAGCTTGTATGCATGGATTGTTTGTTTGCCCGTAAAGTGACGCTAGGCACAGGAGTGTCTGTAGATAAGGAGACTGACAGGAAATGATGAAGTTGTGGTGGTTAGGGTGTGGAGGGGTGCGTCAGTTGGTTACTCTGTCATTTTAAATTGTTCTGTGATTAGGCTAGGGTCAAGTCAGTGGGTTGCTGGGTGACGCGGCTTAGTGAGCCAAGGGAGCCTGTTCTGTGCTGTCTCTCTAGATAAATAAACCGACATACTGGTGTACCTAATAAAGTGGCCTCTGAGTCTATATGCCAAATAAAGATGATGCTTCATCGTATTGTACAAGGGAGCCATTTAATAGTCTTTTCACAGCAGGGAAGGAGTTGCTTCCAATTCTGCTTCTTTACTTGGCTGTAGAATCTATGTGAGTGTTTAAAAAAAATTATTTAGTGACACAGCGTGGAATAGGCCCTTCTGGCCCATTGAGCTGTGCTGGCTTCAGCAACCCTGATCGACCTTGATTTCACCCTAGCCTAATCACAGGACAGTTTATAATGGCCAGTTAACCTACCCGCTAATTCTTTGGACTGTGGGAGGAAGCTGGGGAATCTGGGGAAAACCCACATATTCCTTGGGGAGGACGTTCAGAGGATACCAGGATTGAACTCTGAACTCTGATGCCCTGAGCTGTAACACTGTGATGCTAGCTGTCATGCTGCCATAGTTGCCAATGAAATGATGGACCAAGACTCTCATTATGCTCTGGGCAGTCAGGGGTAAGCAATGGGCTTCCCAGGGAATGAATTGAAAACAAAAAACAGTTACATCGAAGTTCTAGTCATCAGGACTACCTTGTGCCGGAATAGCCATGGCAACATGCTTCATTTCCTCGTTCCATTTCTATCTGCCCCATAGGGCAACGCAGCATGGAGGCAGTCCCTTTGGCCCAACTGGTCCATGCCAACCAAGATGCCCATCAAAACTAGTCTTATTTGGCAGTCATATGTCCTTCTGAATCTTCACAGTTCATCTGCCTGTCCAACCCGGAGATAAGTGAGTAGTTTGTAAAAACAGAATGACTGACAGAACTTTAGAAATGTCTAGACCAACACTTCAATCTTTGGGCCGTCTGCTGCAAGGTGGGATTATACTGCTTGGCATGGATGCGATGGTCTGAGCGGCTTGTTTCGTTGCTCACTGCCTTGTAAATTCTGGACACAAGCAATGCTGTGTACTTTGGACCACAGACACAATGTGTGTCTCCCTCTCCCCCCCTCTCCCCCCCTCTCCCCCCCCTCTCCCCCCCTCTCCCCCCCTCTCCCCCCCTCTCCCCCCCTCTCCCCCCCTCTCCCCCCCTCTCCCCCCCTCTCCCCCCCTCTCCCCCCCTCTCCCCCCCTCTCTCTCTCTCCCTCATTTCACCATTCAATATGGCCATGGTCAATCTGTCCCAGGCCAAATTTCTTCTCTATACCCATACCTACCTATTCATCACGGACATCTGGAGTAGAGAATTCCAGATCACCACCCTCAACGTTCAGTTCTTACATAGATCTTTGTAACTCATCTTTGAGCTTTCAGTAGAACCCCTGCTAAGGCCTCTTTTGTGCCCCTGATATTCACTTTGGGGACCATTGCTGCTCCTGCCTTTGGTCATTTTGGGTTGGTATCTGGAATTTCTTCCCTGAGGTATTCTTTCCACTGTGGAACTACAACTAGAGGTCGTGAGCTAAGAGTGAAAGGGGAAAGTTTTAAGGGGAACGTGAGGGGAAACTTCTTGCAGAGGGTTGTGAGAGGGTGGAATGAGCTGCCAGCACAAATGGTGCATGCGAGCTTGACTTCAACATTTAAGAGAAGTTTGGATAGGTACGTGGATGGTAGGGGTATGGAGGGCTGCAGTTCCGGTGCAGGTCAAGGGGAGCAGGCAGCTTAAATGTTACAGCATGGAGTAGATGGGCTGAATGGCCTGTTTCTGTGCTGTACTTCTCTGACTCTATGACTCTATAATGGTGTGAGGGCTTTGGAATGTGGGAGGAGGCCAAGAGGAACGTCATTAATCACATCTGATGCTTATGCAGAAGGAAGGTGGTCTATGGTGCTGTTAAGGGGGAGAGAGAGGCCACAAGATGGAGAGATTTAGCAAGGAATTTCCAAGTTTAGATTCTTATCAATAGAATTAGTTAATCAGTAAATTAAGCCCATCACCCCTACTGGAGCATGCCCCGCTAACAGCAGCTCGCCAGAGTGGTCTGTCCTGGGCCAGTCTGTCGAGTTGTCCCCTAGGTGTAGCCCATCTTCTTGGTGTCAACTTCAAAGTTGCATTGACAGTTGTTCTTTGGCTGGTCTCTCCTCAGCTTTCCCTGGGCATTCTACAGTGGTGCTTGACATGGTGTTTGTATTCCATGTTCCACTGGTGGTGGTCCCGTATGACAGGTGGATGATTGGCCCTGAGGTTTCCTTGGACTTTTGACTTACTCCACACGATTCCATACGTCTTCTCAGTGAAGATCCTTCCTCTCCCAGGGATGAGGTGTTTGGAGTATCTGTTGGCATTCCTGTAGGGTTTTACAGAATTGAGGTTGCTAGCCCTGTGCACAACCCTCCTCCTCATCACAGCTGGGCTAGGGACTGTCTGTGGTGGAGTTAACAACAGAAGGCATAACGCTCATAAGTGAGGGCTGGAGGATCCCACTGAGGCTGCTAGCTGGAAGAAATTGGTGGAAGGGGACATCAGGTCATGGAGATAATGCTGAACTGGTTTGATCCTTGACCTGAAATGTCAACTGCCTGTAGATGCCACCTGACCTATTCAAGTTTCTCCAATGTTTTGTGCGTGGCTAAAAGTTATCATTTTCAATCTGGGAGTCAGTGAGGGGGAGGTGAATATGTGTCCACGTACAGAAAGGGAAAGATCCAGAATGTACAGCTTAATGGAGGCTGGAAGTAAAACGTGGAGAATGTTGGAATTTTCCAGAAGGTGGTGATAGAGCAAAAGCTGTGATTAAAATTCTCCATCAGAAGTTAACCTATTGAAAGCAGACCCTGCTGATATTGGGATCTCTCTCTCTCTCTCTGATTCCTTCCCCTCTGAAGTTTGTGAGCTTTTCTCCCTACCAGGGTTCTTTGGTGCTGAGAAACAAGGAAGAGTCTGTCTGGCGTCTGTTCCCAACAGGATGCCCCATTTAATATTTGACGTAGGATCGTACAACACTACAGGACAGAAACAGGCCCTTTGCCCATCTAGTCTGTGCTGAGCTATTACTCTGCGCAGTAATTTGACCTGTACCTGGACTATTTCCCTCCATACCCCTCCCATCCATGTGCCTATCCAAACTACTCTTTAATGGTGAAATCAAGGCCTCATCCACCACTTCCACTGACAGCTCGTTCCACACTCTCACCACCTTCTGAGTGAAGAGATTCCCTCTCATGTTCCCTGTAAACCTTTCACCTTTCACCTTTAACCTGTGTTCTCCAGTCCTAGTCTCACCCAACCTCAGTGAAAAAAGCCTGTTGCATTTATCCCATCTATGCCCCTCATAATTTTGTATACCTCTATCAAATCTCCCCTCATTCTCCTATGCTCCAGGGAATAAAATCCTAACCTGTTTAACCATTCCTTGTCACTTGGGTTCCCAAGTTCTGGCAACATCCTTGTAAGCTTCCTTTGCATTCTTATTGATGTCTTTCCTGTAGTTAGGTGACCAGAACTACCTATGTGGTTTGACATCAGCTGCTGCCCAGCAGTAATTGTACGGTGCCTCAGTAAATAAACCTTCCCCTGTTAGCGTAACCATCTGGCTCAAGTGTGCTTGCTCTCAACAATATACACTTTTTGCATGCATGTGGGCACTACTGTAACTGATCCGACCTGGAATTAGGAGCAGTCTCCATCCGTGTAAACAGCCGTAGTTAACAGTAATGTCACTGCATGAGATATGGTCTGCATTTCGACAGTAAGCAATGGCTCAGAGGGGACTTCCCTCTCCATCTGTCACTCAGCAACAAGTTGTATCAATCCAGCAGCTTTGAACAAGTGAAGCCTCCCAAGAGTCTTTGACAACATATTAGTATCAGCAGCATGTGCTGGCCATCGAACCTCTTGTGCCTGCCCTGCCATGCAGTGAATTTGCTATTGGGTAATACGGTATTGAAAGCGGCTCTTTGGCACAATTTAGATTAGATTAAATTAGCTTTATTTGCCACAAATATATTGGAAGACAAGAAATACATCATTCTCGATGGGGGGTGGGGGGCTGGAGGCTGATGCTTTCTGCTGGAACAAGTGGGAAGGGGGGGATGATGGTTTGCTGGGACTTGTGCACGGGGAGGGTTTCTAATGCCTTTTCTTTCTCATGGATATCTGTAAAGAGTAAGGATTGCAGGTTGTAGCTTGTATACATTCTCTGACATTAAATTGAACCATTGCACGATGACCCACTGAGCACAGTTGGAGTTCACATGGAGCAGCCATCAAGTGTCTCCGTGCATACAGCGCCAACATATCATGCATCCTAACCCTGACCATAACCAATGTTTTCATCGAGGAAACTGGAGCACCCGGAGGAAACCCACATGTTCATGGGGCGAACATTACTAACTCCTTACAGTCAGTGGTGGGAATGAACCCAGATCAGTGATAGTTGGTGATCGAAAGTGATTGCACTAGCCGTTATGCTGCCATGCTGAATAACATGTTCTTCTAAGTTAGTCCCACTTTATGCTTGTACACATATCACTCTAAACCAGAGGTTCCCAACCGTTTTTACATCATGAACGAACACCGTTAAGCAAGGGGTTCAGTGGATCTCAGGTTGGGAACCCCTGCTCGAACCCCTTCCGGTCCAAGTGTTTCGGGGTTATAGACTGTTAATGATGTCCGGCAAGGTCAATTGGTTTATTGATCATTACAGAGTGTTTTTCTGACGTATCCCGCTCCTTCCCTGCTCCCTTCCCCTTTTCCCAACCGTGATTCCTCTCTCCCTGCCTCCTTCCCACCTGTCCACAATAGATTCCCATATCAGAATCAGGTTTATTATCACTCACATATGTCATGAAATTTGCTCTTTTTTGCGGTAGCAGTGCAGTGCAATACAAGGTTACTACATTAGCACATACAGAATGCTGGAGGAACACAGCAGGTTAGGCTGCAGCTATGGAAAAGAGTAATCAATATTTCATGCCAAGCCCCTTCTCCAGGTCTTGGCCCAAAATGTCAACTATTTACTCTTTTCCATAGATGCTGCCTGGCCTGCTGAGTTCCTCCAGAATTTTGTGTGTGTTGCTTTAGATTTCCAGCATCTGCAGACTTTCTTGTTTTTGTAGATTACTACAGAACTGTATAAATGTCTCAGGCACCCTAGCTAACTATATGTGCTGAAGACTTTTACACAGTAGACTACCTTGTACTAAAGAGGAAGCAGAACAGGTGTTCCTGAGGCAAGTCAAAGACTATGGGAACTTCTTCAGAGTTTGCCATCAAAGCCATTCCCTTTCTCAATAAGCACCCTTACCCTTTCCTCCAATTCCTTCCAACACCAAAGTCTGCCAAAGGAAAATAGCACTGAGGTAGAAGTTATATATGGCATCCAGCAACATAACCATATAACAATTACAGCACGGAAACAAGCCATCTCCGCCCTTCTAGTCCGTGCCGACGCTTACACTCACCTAGTCCCACTGGCCCACACTCAGCCCATAACCCTCCATTCCTTTCCTGTCCATATACCTATCCAATTTTACTTTAAATGACAATACTGAACCTGCCTCTACCCCTTCTACTGGAAACTCGTTCCACACAGCTACCACTCTCTGAGTAAAGAAATTCCCCCTTGTGTTACCCTTAAACTTTTGTCCCCTAACTCTCAACTCATGTCCTCTTGTTTGAATCTCCCCTACTCTCAATGGAAAAAACCTATCCACGTCAACTCTATCTATCCCCCTCATAATTTTGAATACCTCTATCAAGTCCCCCCTCAAGCTTCTACGCTCCAAAGAATAAAGACCTAACTTGTTCAACCTTTCCCTGTAACTTAGGTGCTGAAACCCAGATAACATTCTAGTAAATCTCCTCTGTACTTCCTTATCTTGGGGAAAATAGACTATCTCTCCTCTCTATGCTCCTTATGCTCTGTATCATTACAGAAGCTTATAATTATGATTATGATGGGCAAGTTTTTATTTTTACAGAGACTGGTGGGTGTCTGGAATGTGCTGCCTGTGTGGTGGTAGAAGTAGGTACATTAGGACTTTCAGAAATGTTTTGATAGGTTCATGAATGTGAGGAGAATGGAAGGAAATGGACATTATGTAGGCAGAAGAGATTTGTTTACTAATTTAATTGGATCGGCACAACATTGTGATCTGAAAGATCTGGTCCTGTGCTGTGCTATTCTGTATTCTACAGGGTCCAAAAAGAGAAAACAAGTTAGCTTTCAGTACCAGTTCAGAAGGGATGAGTAGAACAAAGGGAATATCTCTGATATGGTGAGACCAAAATGAATTCATGGATTAGACTGGAGCAGATTGTATTACTTGCTTTCATAATGCATTGATAAAAGTATAATTGAGGAACATGTCTGGCAGAACAGACTAATCAAAAATGAAAAACTGACCCAAGATGATGAAACACTGAAACGACTCCTAAACACACAGAACAGGCTGGAGGAATTCAGCAGGTCACGCAGCATCTATGGAAATGAATAAACAGTTGATGTTTTGGGCCAAGACACTTCTTCGGTACTGGGGAGGAAGGGGGAAGACACTTGAATGAAAAGGTGGGGGGAGGGGAAGGAGGCTAGTTGGAAGGTGATAGGTGAAGCCAGGGATGTAGGAAAGGTAAAGGGCTGGGGAGGAAGGAATCTGATGGGAGAGGAGAGAGGACCATAGGAGAAAGGGAAGGAGGGAGGGTATCCAGGGGGAGATGATAGGCAAGTGAGAAGAGGTAAGAGGCCATTGTGGGGAATAGAGGAAAAGGGGCAGGAGAGGTGATTCTTTTTTCTGGAAGGAGAAATCAATACTCATACCATCAGGTTGGAGGTTACCCAGATGGAACATAAGGTGTTGCTCTCCACCCTGAGGGTGGCATCATTGTGGCAGAAGAGGAGGCCATGGATCAACATGTTGGAATGGGAATTGGAATAATAATCTTTGGCCATCAGGAAGTTCTGCTTTTGCTGGATGGAGCAGAGGTGCTCGAGAAAGTGGCGCCTGAAATGACTCCTCCTTATTCCCCTTAAGAAGGAATAACCCAATTACCCAAAGTTGGAGAATTCACCATGGAGACTGGATTTTGTTCTACTTGGCCGTAATGCTCCTTGTGTTTCTATTTCTTAGGCTGGTACAGAGGATACTCTCTGAAAAACAGATCTGTGAAGGTAAGTCTTACTCTCTGTTTCATATGGTGATATTGTCTTAACTATTTCAGAATCGGAATCTGATTTATTATTATTAACTCCTGTGAAGTGAAATCTGATGTTTTGTAGCAGTTTAGCGCAGACATAAAAATTACTATAAATTACAAAAATAAATAAATGGTGCAAAATGAAAGATTAATATGGTAGTGTTATGGCCCATTCACTAATCTGATGGTAAGAAGCTGTTTCTAAATCGTGAAGTGTGGACTTCAGTCTCCAGAACCTCCTTCCTCTGATGGAGCTGGCTGAGTCTACGGTCTTCTGCAGCCTTTTGCAATCCTGTGCAGAATGCTCTCCACCACATATTTACGGAAATTTGTTAGAGTCTTTGGCAACATACCGAACCTCAAACACCTAGGTAAAGCCATCATCCTTTCATGATTGCATCGGTGGGCCCAGGATAGATCTTCCAAGATGTTGATGCCCAGGAACTTGAATCTTCTCAGCCTTTTGAAAATTCTGAGTGACAAAGTAGAATCGAGGTGAAGTGTAAGGACCCATAAAACCATAAGACATAGAAGCAGAATTATGCCATTGAGCCCATTGGGCCTGCAACACTATTCCTACATAGCTATCAACCTCCATTTTAAATATACCCATTGATCTGGCCTCCATAGTCATCTGGCAATGAAATCCACAGATTCATCACCCTTTGGCCAAAGAAATTCCTCTTAATTTCTGTTCTAAAGGGATGTCTTTCTATTCCGAGATTATGCCCCCTGGTTCGATACACCCATAACATAAGAAACATGTTCTCCATGTCCACTTTAATTCAGCCTTAATATATAGGAAAAGAATGCGGCCATTAGGCACTTCAAGTCTGTTCCACAATTTTACCATGGCTGACCTACCGTAATTCTCCTCTCAGCCTCAATCTCCTGCCTTCTCCCCTTATTCCTTCAAGCCCTGACCAATCAAGAATCTGTCAACCTTTGCCTTAAATATACATAAAGACCCGGCCTCCACAGCCGCCTGTGGCAAAGAATTCCACAGATTCACTACTCTCTGACTAAAGAAATTCCTCCCATCTCCGTTCTAAAAGGACAACTCTCTATTCTGTGGCTGTGGCTTCTGCTTTTAGACTCTCCCACCATAGGAAGCATTCCTATATACATAGGAAGCTCCTCTCCACACCCACTCTATCAAGACCTTTCACCATTTGATAGGTTTCAATGAGGTCACCATTCATTTTTCTGAATTCCAGTGAATACAGGCCCAGAGCCATCGGACGCTCTTCATATGACAAGCCATTCAATCCTGGAATCATTTTTGTGAATCTCCTTTGAACCCTCTGCAGTTTCAGCACATCCTTTCTGAGATAAGGGGCCCAAATCTGCTCACAATACTCTAAAGTGAGGCCTCACCAGTGATTTATAAAGCTTCAACGTTACATCCTTGCTTTCATTATTCTAGTACTCTTGAAATGAATGCTAACATTGCATTTGCCTTCTCACCAAAGGCTCAACATGTAAATTAAACTTTAGGGAATCCTGCACAAGGACTCCCAAGTCCCTTTGCACCTCAGTTTTTTTGTATTTTCTCTCCATTTAGAAAATAGTCAACCCTTTCATTCCTTCTCCCAAAGTGGATGACCATACACTTCTTGAAACTGTTTTCCATCTGCCATTTCATAACCCATTCTCCTAATCTAAGTCCTTCTGTAGCCTCTCTACTTCCTCAAACTACGTGCCCCTCTAGGTATCTTCATATCGTCCGCAAACTTTGCAAAAAAAATCAATTCCATCATCAAAATAATTGACGTATGCAGCCTTTTTGCCCCCAGATGACCCCTATTTGCCTAGGGTAAACCGCCGTCGCCCCGCCAGTAGTGCAATTCTTCTGTGCAAATACAGTGTAATGCCCCCCCAGTACACACTCACAAGACAAATACCAGACAATACCCATAAACGAGTAAATAATTGCAACATTATAGTGATTTCTTAGTGATGGATTAGTAGAAACAGATAACCTAAAGGCGCCAAAGTAATAATCAGTTTGTCAGTCTGTGCACATATTTTAATACGTTGGAGCTCACGCCTCTGGTTCCCTTCCACGACGACCTTCCAAGCCTTTGGCCACTGCCTGAACCGCCGACGTGCAGTATCCGTTGCTCTGGAACCTCTGCCCACTCCACACACGTCCGTCCTGCTCGCTTTCCTCCCAAAAAGACCGCGAACTCCCGCTCAGCTTACACAGACAAGATAGCATAACAATTCTCCATTGGTTAGTGTTCCCCTTATCAGTACCCATAACCCAAACATATGAGGCACAGGATCCCATTACAGCATTAAGGAGAAGCCATTTCATTAGCCTGAACCATTAACAGCACTGTTACCGGTACTGAGAGCCCTACACATATAATGTAAAAAGAATTGGTCCCAACACAGACCCATGTAGAACACCAGTCAGAAGAGGCTCCCTTCATTCCTAATCTTTGCCTCCTGCCAATCAGCTATTGCTTTATCCATACCAGAATCCTTCCTGTAGTACCATGGGCTCGTACAAGTTATAAGGATGGCGGGATGGAGATGCATCTCTACCAAAGGAGGTGTAGGGTGCTCTTTCCTTCTGCTAGCCTGCAGGTCACCCTTGGGCAAGGTGAGGCACCTGCTTAGCCCCTCCCCACTGAACAGGGTCACATGAAGCCATGGGAGCAGGTGCTGGATGGTCGTATGAACAGCTGCTGCAGATCACAAGTCCTGGTTATGCGGCCACTGATGCCAGGCAGACAATCTCTGAAGAGTGTTAATGATGGCTGGGGTCACCTGTTTTGTAAAGACACTGCCCAGAAGAAGGCAATGGCAAATTTGCAAAGTCATGGACCCTGATCGCCCACATCATGCAACCCGGCACATAATGAATGAATGAGTATTGTATAGGTGCCAGTGAGACCCACCTCACTCTCAGTCTTCTAAACTCCAGTGAGTGCCAACCCAGAGCCATCAGATGCTTCTTGGACATTAACCCTTTCATTTCTGGGGTCATTCTTTTGACCCAGCTGATAGCCCCTCAATAGGAGTTTCAGGGTGAAAATTCAGCAGGTTAGAAATTTATCCACAATTGCATGCACAAGGCAATTAATAAATTTAACTGCAGATGTTGTGCTCTGCTTGTGATAGATTGTTTCATTGATATTAAGCTTCAGATACAAAGTACAGCACCCATAAAAGCTGCCTGACTTGCCAAGAATTTTCAATATTTCCTGTTTGCAGATTTCTAGTATAGCATCTGCATTTTGTTTTGATTTACAATTCTCAGTTTCTATTTTATTGAATATTTAATGCATGTAACTGGGAATAAATCTCAGCTTACTTTAATTTCCTGAGGAATGGTGTTAAATCTTTTAGTTTTATATTTTCAATAAGCACACTGAACTCCCTCTGAGATCTTCTAAATTCAAAGTCACACACTCAAAATGCTGGAAGAACTCAGTAGATCAGGCAGCATCTATAGATATGAATAAAGAGTTGATGTTTCGGGCTGAGACCCTTTAGCAGGACTGGAAAGGAAGGGAAGATGCCAGAATAAAAAAGTGTGGGGAGAGGAAGGGGGAAATCTGGCCAGTGATAGGTGAAGCCAGGTGGGTGGGAAAGGTCAAGGGCTTGAGACGAAGAAATCTGAATTGGAGAGGAGAGTGGACCATGGGAGAAAGGGAAGAGGAGGGGACCCAAGGGGAAGTGATAGGTAGGTGGAGACAGGTTTAAGGCCAGAATGGAGAATAGAAGAAGAGGGGAGAAGGAGAAATCGATATTTATGCCATCAGGTTGGAGGCTACCCTGGCCAAAATATAAGGTGTCGCTCCTGTACCCTGAGTGTGGCCTCATTTGGCACAAGAGGAGGCTATGATTGGACATGTTGGAATGGGAATGGGAATTAAAATGTTTGGCCACTGGGAGATTCCACTTTTGGCAGTTAGAGCGGAGGTGCTGAATCCAAAGTTCAACATTTCAGGGTTTTTGTAGAGTCATAGCAATAATCGGAATCCAGTTTTTTATCATTGACTTACATGATGTGAAATTTGTTGTTGTGTGGCAGCACTGAAGTGCAAAATTACTCCCATGTAGTGACATAAATTAATTTAAATAACAACAATTGATAAATTGTACCGTCTGCCCCTTTCTTTCCCAGCCCTGATAAGAGTCTCGGCCTGAAACTTTGGCTGTTTATTCCCTTCTGTAGATGCCACCTGACTTTTTGAGTTCCTCCAGCACTTTGTGTGTGTTGCTCAAGATTTCCAGCATCTGTGGATCTCTTGTGCTTATGACATGGAACATAGTAGTGTGTCACGTAGTGAAATATTTCTTTTTTTTATGCTTTTAAAGTGCCTTATATCCTCCACATCTGCATTTCGATGTTACGGTGAAAGTAAAACAATGTTCTCTCTCCACAGGGAATATTTCCTGCCTCTGTCATTCACGTCAAAAATGCAGCCATTGAAGTCAGAGGGTAAGTTTCTTAGCTTGGTCAAAGCCTTTTGAATTGACAATTCTGCCTGGGTGGATCTGATTTTGACTTTGGGCTGTTACAATGCATGCCAAGTCTAATTTTACAGGAGACCATGGCTTAAACAGAACATAAGGATTACAGACAAATGGTCATTTCATTTCACTTTGCCTTTCAGTGACTAATCTGGTCTTGTCCTCTGGTACACTGTTTAAACTTGTCCTCGTGGCCCACAATGTCCCATAAACTGAAAATAACCGTAAATATATTCAGAGTTGCAGCACTCGTTGTTCCTTGTTTGCTGAGAATTCTGAAGATCCACATCTCTGAGAAATATTCCTCATCATTCCAAATTTTTTTCCTGTGAAACAATACCTATTGCTCTCTAAGTGAGAAGACCATCTCAGCATCCCCTTAGGAATGTTTCAATGTTTCATTAACATCACCCTTCATTTTCCTTAACACTAGTTAACATAGTTTCCTTCATAGGACATGCCTTTCATCTTGGAAATCAACCAATCAGTGACTGGGTGGCATGACTGTGCCTCAGTTAGTGTAACACTATTACAGTGCTAATAACACGGGTTCAATTCTGGAACCATCTATAAGAAACATAGAGCCTTAAAATTATGCACCCTCGTATTAGCCATTTCCACTCTGGGAAAACTCTCTGGCTATCCCCACAACCTATGCCTGTTATTATCTTGTACAGGACTATCAAATCTCATCTCAGCTCCTTCACTCTGAAGAGTGAGCCATAACTCACTGAACCAGTCGTCATAACACATGCTCTCTAATCCAGGCAGCATCCTGGTAAATCTGCTCGGCACCCTCTCTAAAGCTTCCTGTCCCATCAGATTCCTTCTTTACCTACCTGGCTTCACCTATCACCTTCCAGGAATTCTCCCTCCACCTTCTTGTTCCGGCACCTTTCCAATCCTGAAGAAGGGTCTCGGCCAGAAACGTTGATGGTTTATTCATTTCCACGGACATTGCGTGATTTGCTGAGTTCCTCCAGCATTTTATGTGTATTGCTTTCTACAACTTATTTTAGTTTGAAATGCTGTCGACATATGATGCTGGAAAGGAGTTTTTCAAAAAAATCTCCACTTATCTTATTACCAGTCCAAATATTTCCCTTATTAACTGCTGATTATAGAGTCATAGACTTGTGCAGCATCAAAACCTATCCAACCTATCCATGACAACAAAGTCTCCACCTCAGATGGTTACATTTGCCTGTCATAAACACGAGAAGGTCTGCAGATGCTAGAAATCCAAAGCAACACGCAGAAAATGGTGGGAGATGGGTGAGAGTGGTAGTCGGAGGAGAGCTAGAAGGAGATAGGTGAAGCCAGGTGGGTAGGAAAGGTAAAGGACCGGAAAGGATGGAGTCTGATATGGGAGGAGAGTGGACCATTGGAGAAACGGGTGGAGCAGGGGATCCATCCCTTGGATAGAGGGAACGGGGAGGTGATAGGCAGGTGAGAAGAGATAAGTGGCCAGAGTGGGAATAGAAGATGAGGGGAGTGGGAGGGATTTTCTTTTACTGGAAGGAGAAATCGACATTCATGCCTTCAGGTGTTTTTCCTCCACCCTGAGGGTGGCCAATCTCTTTTGGCTAATCTCTTTTATGCTGCCTGCAAACGCATCACCATCATTATTTACCACGTCCATATGACGTGGGCAATCATGGTCTTCCATCTGTCATTCTCTATCCATGACCATGATTATTTGTGGTAACTTTTTCTACAGAAGTGGTTTGCCATTGTTTTTTTTTCTCTGGACAGTGTCTTTACAAGATGGGTGACCGCAACCATTATCAATACTCTTCAGAGATTGTCATCCTGGTGTCAGTGGTTGCATAACCAGGACTTGGAATACGCACCAGCTGCTCATACGACCATCCACCACCTGCTCCCATGGCTTTACATGACCCTGATTGAGGGTGCTATACAGGTGCTACACCTTGCTCAAGGGTGACCTGCAGACTGGCAGAGGGGATGAGTGCCTTACACCTCCTTTGGTAGAGATGTATCTCTACCCTGCCACTTGGAGCTGTAATAGCGTCATGCTAACCGCAATGCCACTGTTATGCCCCTCAATTTTCTCAGTCCTTCCCTACATGCTTGTCTCAATGTGAAATAAAAGCTGGGATTCAGTCCCAGAATCAGGGTTATTATCACTGACGTATGTTGTGAAATTTGTTGGTTTGTGGCAGCAGTACTATGTAATACAGTACATACAAATATTACTGTAAGGCACAATAAGAAATAGACAAAAATATAAATATATGGCCTCTATCACCTTATTCTTTGAGTTGATTCTTGAGAGTCCCTATTCAAAAAGCAAAAAATCTGATTTAAAAAATGCTCTTACCTGCATCACATTTATGATGACTCAAAAGAGTGCAGAGAATTAAATAAAATAATTCTCCTTACGTTGGAAATTTCTTTAGTGAAACCAACATTTTTTGGAAGTTCTATCATTGCCTCCCAAAGGCTACTGATAATGGAAGGTGCATTGGTTCCTGATGCTTTTGCAATCCAAAAGCTCTTCAGAAATGAAGAACGGGGCAGGAAACTTCTGGTCATCTTACTAAGTGTCACAAGCGCAAAGAAGTAGGAGAAATGTAGTGAGAGAAACAAAGGAAAGAGAGGACTGAAATGACCAGAAATTCCATTGTTAACCATTCACTAATATGGTTGCCAATTTCAACTAATATGGGAACAAATGAAACAGAAAATATAGAGGCAATTGTAACATATACTGGTGATTTCACTGAACAATCACAATCTTGGTAGCCACTTTATTAGGTACACCTGTACACCTGCTTGTTATTGCAAATATGTGATCAGCCAATCATGTGGCAACAACTCGATGCATAAAAGCATGCAGACATGGTCAAGAGGTTCAGCTGTTGTTCAGACCAAACATCAGAATGGGGAAGAAATGTGATCTGGGTACCTTTGACTGTGGAATGGTTGTTGGTGCCAGATGGGGTGGTTTTAATATATCAGAAATTGCTGATCTCCTGGGATTTTCATGCACAACATTTTCTTGAGTTGACAGAGAATGGTGCAAAACGCAAACAAACATCCAGCGAGTAGCAGTTCTGTGGGTGAAAGTGACTTGTTAATGAGATGAGTCAGAGGAGAGTGGCTAGACTGGTTCAAGCTGACAGGAAGGCAACAGCAACTCAGATAGCAACACATTATAACAGTGTAGAAGCACGTATCCAAATATACAGCATGCCAAACCTGGAAGTTGATGGGCTACAGCAGCAGTGGACCACACTGGATGTCACTCCTGCACTAATAACTGAGTGTAGGTGATTATATAAAAATACAAGCAAGCAAAAGTTAAAACTACAAGAAAAATACAATGAAAATCACAATTCTACAGCTTAATCCAACAAAGGCATTCCAAGCATTTAATGAGTGCTAAAAATGATAAATTAAATTAATAATCATAATTAAGAAACTACTTTATTGCAATGTTCATGTTTGGCAGAGATTAAAATCATTTTTTATTAATTTTTAAGTAATCAAGAGAACATCGTTTCCACGGAGATGCCCCTGGTGCAAGAGATTACAACCACCTTGAGGGAGTGGTCGAACATCTGGAAACAGCTGTATATCGTGAGTGGACATGCTGAAATCTTGCAAAGTTGAAGTTCTAGATAAGCTGCATGTTTTGCACAAAATGTTTGAAAATTCTTTTAAAATTGTGTCTCTACTAAGAACAGGCGAGCACAGTAACAGCCCCTTTGGCTCATCATGTCTCTACTGACGATGGTGCCCAAGGAAACTAACACCATCTGCCAGTATCACTCCACTCCTGCCTGTTCAAGTTCAAAGTAAATTTATTATTGTACATGTAACCATATACCACCTTGTGATTCATTTTCTTACAGACATTTACAGGAAAATAAAGAAACACAATAGAATAAATGAAATAATTACAAAAACTGACAAGTAACTGATGTGCAAAAGAAGACAAACTGTACAAATATAAATAGACAAGCAAATAACAAATAGATATACTGTAAATAAGTAATAAGTAGATGGATAGGTAGGTAGATAAATAATGCTGAGACCATGAGCTGTAATGTTCATGAAGGTTGGTCCATAGGCTGTGGAATCACTTTCAAGTTAATGTGTCTTCAGTAGTGGGTGTTGTCTCCCGTGGCGACAAGATAGTTGGCTTTGCCAAAGAAGTAGATTGTCTTGCTGGGATGTGTGTTAGAAATGCTGTCCATTCACCTCCAGCGATTTCTGATGGGTTCCTGTTCTTCCTTCCAGTTTAAAATAATGGTCTGGATAAGTGCATTGATGTTCCTTGTCCTGGAATCAATTACGTCAGATATTGAATCATACGTAGAACGCTATATCACAGGCTATTTGGCCTATCTAGTTCTGTGCTGAGCTATTAATCTACCTTGTACCATCGATCTGCACCCAGACCCCTTCCACACCCCTCCCATCCATATACTGATCCTAATTTCTCTTAAATGTTGAAATTGAATCCACATCCACCACTTTCCAGTGGCAGTTCATTCCACATTCTCACCACCCTGAGTGAAAAGATTCCCCCTCACTCTTAAGTCTGAGCCCATGACCTCTAGCTTTAGTTTCACTGCACTTCAGTGGAAAAAGCCTGCCTACATGTACCCAATGTACATCCTGATAATTTTGTATACCTCTATCAAATCTCCCCTCATTCTTCTATGCTCTAGGGAATAAAGTCCTAACATTAACTTCTCCCAGAGAGTTGTGGGGGTCTGGAATGCACTGCCTCGGAAGGTAGTGGAGGCCAATTCTCTGGATGCTTTCAAGAAGGAGCTAGATAGGTATCTTATGGATAGGGGGACAAGGCAGGAACCGGGTATTGATAGTAATTGATCAGCCATGATCTCAAAATGGTGGTGCAGGCTCGAAGGGCCGAATGGTCTACTTCTGCACCTATTGTCTATTGTCTATTTTCAACCTTTCTCTACAACTCAGGTTCTCAAATCCCAGCAGCAATTCTTTGCACTCTTTCAATCTTATTGACCTCATTCTTGTAGATCGATGACCAGAACTGCACAAAATACTCCCAAATTAGGCCTCGCCAATGTCTCTTGCAACTTAAGCAAAGCATCCCATGTTTGCCTTAATGTGAAATAAAATTTTAAGGCTTAAGAATCAGAATCAGGTTTATTGTCAGAGAAGTGTCTTGAAATGTGTTGTTTTGAGGCAGTGATACAGTGCAAGGCATAAAAATGTTAAAATTTTTAATAAATGGTGAAAAAGAGGAATAGTGAGTTAGTGTTTGAGAGTTCACAATGTAGATCCATCAATGTAGAGGTTAAATTATTGGGTAAACATGTGGTTAACTTCACTCACCTCAACTCTGAACTGATTCCAAAACCAATGGACTCAATTTTAAGGACTCTACAACTCATGTTGTCAGTATCATTTATATACTTTATGATTAGTAGTATCATAGGAATAGTACATAAGGCGCAGATTATGTACTATTATGTCCCACAGAAGAAGTTGTTCTCAAATGGCAGTGGTAGGGAACCGTGGATGACAAGGGAAGTTAAGGACTGCATAAAAGCCAAGGAAAGGGAATATAAGGTAGCAAAAGTGTGTGGGAAATTGGGTGATTGTGAAGATTTTTAAATCCAACAAAAGGTAACTAATAAAGCTATAAGAAGGGAAAAGATGAAATATGAGGGCAAACTAGCCAATAATATAATGCAGGATAGTAAAAGTTTTTCAGTTATATGAAGAGTAAAAGGGAGGTAACAGCTAGAAAATGATACTGGTGAGGTAGTAATTGGGGGGACAAAGAAATGGCAGAAGTACTTAATAAGTACTTTACATCAGTCTTTACTGTGGAAGATATGAACAGTGCGCCAGAGGTCAATGAGAGCCAGGGAGCAGGAGTGAGTGTCATTGCTATTACAAAGGAAAAAGTGCCAGGCAAACTGAAAGGACTTAAGGTGGAGAAGTCACCTGGACCAGATGGACTACATTCCAGAGTCCTGAGAGAGGATGCATTTTGGTGATGATCTTTCAAGAATCACTTAATTTGGCGTGGTCCTGGAGGATTGGAAGATTGCAAATGTCACTTTTCTCTTTAAGGAGGGAGGAAGGCAAAAGAAAGGAAATTATAGGCCTGTTAGCCTAACCTCAATGGTTGGGAAAATGTTGGAGCCTATTATTAAGAATGAAGTTTTGGAGTACCTGGAGACTAATGATTAAATAAGACATGGTTTCTGTAAAGGGAAGCCTTGTCTGACAAATCTGTTAGAGTTCTTCAAGTAAGTATCAAGCAGGGTGGACAAAGGAGAAGCAACAAGTGTCATTTCCTTGGATTTTCAGAAGGCAGTTGATAAGGGGCCATACATGAGGCTGCTTAACAAGCTAAAATGTTATGGCATTACAGGAAAGATACTGGCATGGATAGAGGAGTGGCTGACAACCAGGAGGCAGCAAATGGAAATAAAGGGGAGCTTTTCTGGTTGTCTGACAGTGACTCATGATGTTCTTCAGGGGTTAGTATTGGGACTGCTACTTTTCACATTGTTAATGATTTAAATCATGAAATTGATGGCTTTGTGGCAAAGTTTGCGGATGATATGAAGATGGGTGGAAGGGTAGGTAGTGCTGAGGAAGCAATGCGATTGCAGCAGGACTTAGACAAATTGGAAGAATGGGCAAAAAAGTGGCAAATGGAATACAATGTTGGAAAATGTATGATAATGCATTTTGGCAAAAGAAACAATAGTGTGGACTATGATCTAAATGGGGAGAAGGTTCAAACATCAGAGGTGCAGAGAGACTTAGGAGTCCTCGTGCAAGACTTACAGAAGGTTAATTTACAGGTTGAGTCTATGGTAAAGAAGACAAATGCAATGTTGTCATTTATTTCAAGGGGAGTAGAATATAAAAGCAAGGAGATAATGTTGAGCCTTTATAAGACACTAGTCAGGCCACATTTGGCGTATTGTCAACAGTTTTGGGCCCTATATCTCAGAAAAGATGCATTGTCATTAGAGAGAGTCCAGAGGAGGTTCACGAGGATGATTTTGGGAACGAAGGGGTTAACATATGAGGAACATTTGGCAGCTTTGGGCCTGTACTCACTGGAATTTAGAAAAATGTGGGAGTTCTCATTGAAACCTACCGAGTGTTGAAAAAACTAGATGGGGGATGTGGAGAGGATGTTTCCTCTGGTGGGGGTATCCAGAGCAATGGAGCACCCCCTCAAAATTGAGGGGTGACCTTTTGGAACAGAGGTAAGGAGGAATTCTTTTATCCAGGGAGTGGTGAATCTGGGGAATGCTCTGCCTCAGATTGCAATTGATGCCAAGTTCATGGGTATATTTAAGGCAGAAATTAATAGTTTCCTGATCAGTCAGGGCATTAAAGGAGATAGCAAGAAGGCAGGTGTATCCGGGATCAGCCATAATGGAATGGCAGAGCAGATTCAATGGGCTGAATGGCCTAATTCTGCTCCTGTGTCTTAAGGTCTAACATGTATCTGTTCACTATCTGCTTTGTATTCTGTGTTGTGTGTTTATTATGGTAACTAGTCACATGAGTACGGGCATGGTAAAAGTGAAGGGAATAAGTTACATTTGCTTGCTTAGATCTGGGTAGTTTGTAGCTTGGGACTGGCGGAGGTCATATCTTTTGCTGACCATAGAAATAACACTAAGTAATGCTTAGCTTATATTTGGGTCTGCTTTAAGTTCATCTCAAGATTGTATGTTAATTGCAAATAAAAGATCAAATAAATGATTTGACTTTTGGAACAATCATTTCATTGCAGCTAAGGGCACATCATGCAAGTGTAACAACTCCACAGTAGTCACAGGGTAGTGGCAATTGCTTGGGTTTGATTTTGCTGTTACAAGTGTTGTTATTATTGTATTTGCACTCATTGACTCCTTTTGTTGTCTTTTGCACATTGGTTGTTTGTCAGTCAGTCATTGATTCTTTTCATTGAGTCTGTTGTCTTCCTTTGTTCAACTGTGAATGCCTGCAAGAACATTAATCGCATCGTAATATGTGGTGACTGTACTTTGACAATAAATTTACTTTGCACTTTGAACCATATAACCATATAACAATTACAGCACGGAAACAGGCCATCTCGGCCCTTCTAGTCCATGCCGAACGCTTACTCTCACCTAGTCCCACTGGCCCGCACTCAGCCCATAACCCTCCATTCCTTTCCTGTCCATATACCTATCCAATTTTGTTTTAAATGACAATACCAAACCTGCCTCTACCACTTCTATTGGAAGCTCGTTCCACACAGCTACCACTCTCTGAGTAAAGAAATTCCCCCTCGTGTTACCCCTAAACTTTTGCCCCCTAACTCTCAACATGTTATCTTGTTTTAATCTCCCCTGCTCTCAATGGAAAAAGCCTATCCACGTCAACTCTATCTATCCCCCTCGTAATTTTAAATACCCCTATCAAGTCCCCCCTCAACTTCGAGTTGAAATGGCGGCATGGCAAAGGTGATATTTTTAAGACGTAAATACTTCTGGAACGAAAAACTAGCATCAAACATGGTGGCCTTTGACAATGTTTAGGCCACACTTGGAAAATTGTGTACAGTTCTCATTGATCCATTGCCATAAGGATGTGGAGTCTTTGGGGAGGGTGTAGAAAAGTTTACCAGTGTGTGACCTTACACAAGCAACAATAAAAATGATATTAAAAAACAAATAAGTATTGCAAAAAGAGAGTAAAATAGTGAGATAGTGTACTTGATTTTAGCAGCCTCTCCCAGGATGCACCCTGTCTATACACCACATGATAATAGACCGTAAAACCAGATGGTATATTTTGATCAGATCACCCCTCAATCTCTTACACTCCAACAAATGAAGTCCGAGTTGGTACAGCCTCCCAAGTTCAGCCAACACCCTGGTAAATCTTTTCTAGTTTGATTGCATCTTTCCTATAACAGGGTGTCCAAACTGTACACGAGACTTCAAGTGTGGACTCGCTGTTGACTTGCGTAACTGCAATTGGTTTGAGATTGACCCCTGGTCAGTGATAGCTGCTGGTGCACTTTACACTGTCTCCTGATTGGATATCTTTATTATTTATAGTTTTTGCAATTTATAGTTTTTCATATATTCCATTATACGTATTGTATTTATTTATTTTCCTGTAAAAGCCTTCAAGAAAACAAATCGTAAGGTCGAGTATGGTGACAAATACATACTTCAGTAACAAATTTATTTTGAACTTTGAACTCTTCAGCACAGTTGAATGCATTTCAGAGGTAGACTACAGAGTGTCGTCACTGCTCTGGGATGAACCTCCAGGCTAACATTTCTGCTTGAGAAGCTGATGTTAAATGAAAAGATATGTAAAGCTGACAGTAGATTGAAAAAAAATGTGTGTGCTCTTGGGCCTACTCTGTTTATTGTGATAACTGAAGGGGAGGCTGTATTGGCTCATCTGACAGGTCTCCGACCTGCTGGAAAGCCTCAGGCTTGTCATTTATTGTCACAGTGGAGACTGTGGTTTCCCTTTAGCTTTTGACAAAAAAAGCAATGAAGCCAGAGTTCACCTGATTTAACTTAAATGAGATGAATATTTTACAGAGAGTCTCAAATTAGCTGAGGTGACAGAGTGTTTTCGTACAGGGCCTCAAATGTGGTTTAGGCTGCATGTTAATTACTGAGCCATGTATTACTGAATTACTATCAACTCTTGGTGCTTACATAGTCAGTAGTCAGGAAATTAAATGCAATGTTAGCATTCGTTTTGAGAGGACTAGAATATAAAAGCAAGGATTTAATGCTGAGGCTTTTAAGGCACTGGTCGGACCATGTGGAGGATTGTGAGCAGTTTTGGGCCCTTTGTCTAAGAAAAGATATGCTGGCTTTGGAGAATGATCCTTGAAGGAAAGGTTCAACAAATGAGGAGCATTTGGTGGCTCTGGGCCCGTACTCAATGGAGTTCAGAAGAATGAGAGTTCTCATTAAGACCTATAGAATATTGAAAAGCCTAGAGAGTGGATTTTAAAGAGATATTTCCAACAGTGGGAGAATATAGGACTGGGGGCAAACCACAAAATTATGAGGATGTCCCTTTAAAACAGAGACGAGGAATTTCTTCAGCCAGATGTCAGTGAACAACTGGAATTCATTGTCACAGATGGCTGTGGAAGCCAAGCCATTGGGTATTAAGTGGAGGTTGATAGGTTCTTAATTTGTAAGAGTGCCAGAAGATTATGGGGAGGAGGCAGGAGATTGGGGTTGAGAGGGGTAATAAATCAGCAATGATAGAATGGGAAGGAAGCTGGATGGGTTGAATGGCCTCATTCTTTTCTTATATCTTATGGTCTTACTTATTTAATCAATCATGAAGCATTCTGTGGCCTGCAAAACAATGAAGGTGATATTACAATGTAGGCGTCAGATCAAAGTGTTCGTAAAAAGCAGGACTTGAAGAGAAAGATTAACTGTTAGATCATGAAATAGAAGTTATGATGACCTTCTGGGTTACAATGGGAGACTTCATTACTGGCTTAAACAGAAATGACAGCAAACTGTAAAGAGTGTGTCTGGAAATGAAAGAAGAGTTTGACAGTTTGATGAAAGGAAGTTAATTTCCATGGCCAGTGAATCCGTGACAAGGGATTGCGAATTTAGAAGTGATATGGAGAGGATCACCTTTCATCACCTCACGAGTTCCCAAAGTGTTTTTCAGGTTATGAATAATATTGAAATGCATCAGTGCTCTTGCGGGGAGATATGTTGGCTCCTTGTGCACAGCAGGGTTATAGCTTAAATTGTCGACAGTCCCTTCCCTTCCACAGAACTCACTCAGTTCCTCCAGTTTCTTACTTGTTGATCCAGAATCCAAATGGCTGCACTCTCTTGTGTCTCCAGTAATGAAATTAATCATCAATTAAAGCTCTCATGCATACAGAGAGCGTAGAACAGAGAACACTACAGCATAGCACACTTCAGCCCACACTGTTGCACCGACTTTTTAGGCCACAAGACCATAAGATAGACAGAGCCTATAAAAAGTATTCACCCCCCCCCCCCCCCCGGAAGGTTTTCATGTTTCATTGTTTTACAGCATTGAATCACAGTCGCTTTAATTTTTGGTTTTTTTGACACTAATCAACAGAAAAAAAATCTTTTGAGTCAAAGTGAAAACAAATTTCTACAAATTGATCTAAATTTATTGCAATTATTAAACACAGAATAATTGATTACAGGAGTATTCACCCCCTTCAAATCAGTATTTAGTAGATGCAATTTTGGTAGCAATTACAGCCTGAAATTCAGTCTGTGTGGATAGGTCTCTATCAGCTTTTCACATCAGGACACTACAATTTTTCCCCAGTCTTCCTTTATAAAACTGCTCAATCTCTGTCAGATTTCATGGGGATTTTGACTGAGCAGCCCTTTTCAAGCCCACCCTCAAGTTTTCAATTGGAATGAGGTCTGGACTCTGACTTGGCCACCGCAGGACATTAACTTTGTTGTTTTTAAGCCAGTCCCGTGTAGCTTTGGCTTTATGCTTGAGGTCATTGCCTTGCTGGAAAACAAATGTTCTCCCAAGGCACAGTTCTCTTGCAGACTGCATCAGAATTTCCTCCAGGATTTCCCTACGTTCATTTTACCCTCCACCTTCCTGAGCCTTCCAGGGCCTGCTGCAGGGAAGCATCCTCACAGCATGATGCAGCCACCATCATGCTTCACGGTAGGTATGGTGTGTTTTAGATGATGTGCGATGTTTGGCTTATGCCAAGCATAGCTTTTAGTTTGAAGCAACCTGCACATTTCTTTGTATGTTGTGATGTTCTGCACATGTGACATATCATCGTCGTTATGTGCCCTGTGGTATGACATGCATGGTCATAGTCTTTCCATGACCAGAGTTGTTTTGGCAAATGTTTTATAGAAGTGGCCTGCAGGCTAATAGAGGGAAGGAGTGCCTTACGCCTCCTTTGGTAAAGCTGATCTTTAAAAATGATTTTGGTTGAAAAAAAATGTCTTTTCAAATAATTTTTTTTTATGATCCACCTCTGTTCTCAAGAGAACAACCTTGCCCATGAGTTAGTAGATTGTGAGGTGGAGAGCTTCTCTTTATTGTGCAAGAGGTTCTATTCAACAGTCTTATAAGAGCGTGTCAGAAGCTGTCCTTGAGTTTGGTGGTGTGTGTATTCAACTTTTTACATATTCTGCCCAATGGAAGGTGGGTGTAGAGGGAACATCTGGGGTGGGAGTTTATGTTGGCCGTTTTCCTGATTCACTGGGATGTGTTGACAGAGTCAGTGGAGGGGAGTCTGTTTTGGAATTGGAATTTGTTGATTATGGTTATGTGTACTGAGGTACAGTGAAAGGCCTTTGTCTGTGTGTCATCCAGACAGATAATTCCATTGAAAAGTACTTTGGGATCATTTAACCTGAAAGGGGGAAAGCAAGAGAGATGAGACAGCTCTTGCAAAGCCCCCTCACTGGAGGAGAGGTTGTTTCTCACTCTGTCTCGTCTTTGAACGTAGAATTGTGTTCAGTAAATGGCATATACAGTCGGCCCTCCTTATCCGTGGGTTCAACCAACCGCGGATCGGGAAAACCCAGAAGTTCTCTCTCCAGCACTTATTGCTTGAGCATATACAGACTATTTTTTCTTGTCATTATTCCCTAACCAATACAGTATAACAACTATTTGCATAGCATTTACATTGTATTAGATATTATAAGTAATCTAGAAATGAATTAAAAGTACAGGCAGTCCTTGGGTTATGAATGAGTTCCATTCCTGAGTCCATCTTTAAGTCGGATTTGAAGTCGGAACAGGTACATCCGGTATTATTTAGCGTCAGTTAGTCAAACGTTTTTCTTAGTATATAGTACATATTTTACCTTTCTATGCATATAAAACAATTAAGAAACATATGTATTTCAATAATTTAACTACTGCGTTGCTTAGTAATAATTGTAGCTTTCATCAAGGCAGGGCCTTTCACATTCTCCATTAAAATTGTTCCGATCGTTGACCGACTTGTAGCCTAACGCTTTTCCAATGACCGATGGCGTTTCACCTCTTTCCGATCGCTTTATTACTTCCACCTTATTTTCAATCGCGATCGTGATTATTTTCATGAACTGAAACACTGCGGATTCAGAGCTTCGCCGCCAGGTCCTAATGTCCACCGCACTGAGACATGTTAAATAAAGTCCGGGGTTCCGCTGGGTCCTAAAGACCACGGCACTAACACATATTAAATAAGGGACTTGAGCATCTGCGAATTTTGGTATCCGCGGGGGGGGTCCAGGAACCAATCCCCCGAGGATAAGGAGGGCCGACTGTACTGTACACGGATTGAGTCAGAGACATTTATCCAGATTCCCATCCCAACCGTAAGTGTAGTGGCTATTGTACCACTCTTACATCCCAGTGATCCGGGGTTCAGTTCTGCCTTTGCCTGTAAGGAGTTTGTATGTTCCCTCTGTGACCACGTGGGTTTCCTCACTGTGTTACCATTTCCTCCCAAATCCCAAGGATACAGGTTGGCGTTGGTGATTTGTCAGCATGTAATGTTGGTGCTGGAAGAGTGGCAACACTGGAGGGCTTCCCCCAGCATTTCCTCAAAATGTGTTGGTCGCTGATGCAAACAATGCATTTCACTCTGTTTCGATGTTTGATGTACAACTGACAAACAAAGCTAATTTTAAATCTCGAAGTTTTTATCTCACTATTGATCTGAAGGTTAAAGCCTGATGGCTGGAGAGCGAATGACTGGAGGCCTCTGCTGGGGTTGAGGGGGAGGGGAGGGGAGGGAGGGAGGGGGAGAGGGAGAGAGAGAGGGAGGGAGGGGGAGAGGGAGAGAGAGAGAGGGAGAGAGAACAAAAAAGAAATGGGGCTTGTTTTGCTGTTGTTGCTTTGTCGCTTGTTGTCTTCTGTTTTGTGCCGTGCATTGTGGGATATGCTTTGTGATGACGTTGGTGACCTGCCCCCTGTATATCCTTGGGTGTGTTGGTTGCTCACAGATATGATGCATTTCACTGTGTGTTGATACACATTTGATAAATAAAGCTAATCTTTAACAAGTCTCAGAAAGATTACTCCTAACTGCAGCCTTCATTTGCTGGTGAATGCCTTAAACTTGCATCCTTCACTTATTGAATGAAGAGAGGAAGCAGGGAAAGAGATGAAGAAAAAGTTCTGACATTATCCATGCCTTAAAGGGGAAGGTTGTAAACCTACCAATTTACCGGACTTCTCCTCAGAACATCAGATCCTCATAGCGCAGACCCTCTGATGTGACTGCAGTGGATTTCACTCACTAAATGATTCTATTACAATCTAATTTACTGCGTCTTCCAGGGGCATAATCTTTGCTTCACTGCAGATAGCTGTTGATAAAAGTATTATGAGTCAAAAACAAAAGAATTATTCTATATTTAGCAGATTAAATGTAGGCTGCTTAACAATGTGTGTGTGTGTGTGTGTGTGTGTGTGTGTGTGTGTGTGTGTGTGTGTGTGTGTGTGTGTGTGTGTGTGTGTGTGTGTGTGTGTGTGTGTGTGTGTGTGTGTGTGTGTGTGTGTGTGTGTGTGTGTGTGTGTGTGTGTGTGTGTGTGTGTGTCTCTCTCTCTCTCTCTCTCTCTCTCTCTCTCTCTCGGTAGGCTTGACTTTATCCCTTCAGAAGCACTGTATTTATTGATACCAGTGTTGAATATAATTAATTTGGTTAATGTGTTTTCACCATAGAATTGTAAAGCCCTCCTCTGTGGCCAGGATTTTTAATAAAAGCTTTTCACAGACTTCCATATCTCAATGAGCCCATAAGGCCTAGTTACAGAACGAGGCAGCCAATTGGAATGCAGCATGCTCCCACAGACAACAACAGGGCTATGAGAATATGTCACGTCTGGCGATTGAGGAATAAATTTTGGCCCGGGCTCTAGACAGAAGGATTCTCCTGAAGGATTCATTGAACTTGACAGTCAGGAACGCAGGTGCAGCCACTGCTGGCGAGAGAGCACCAGGCCGGACTTCAAGCCAGGTTAAAGCATCGAGGCCCGAGAGCAGAAAGCCAATCGATGTTCAACTCCACTACTCTGTGCCATCCAAGACTCCTTTATCTGAGCCTGTCCTGTCTGGTTGCATTTGACTCATCTCCCTCTCTTCTTGCCCCTACCATTGGGTAGGAGGTGCAGGACAATGCTATCAGGCTCATGAACAGTTGCTGCCCTACAGCCATCGAGCTTCACTCACCTCAGTGCTGATCTGACTCCACAACCTGTGAACTCTCTTTCAGGGCCTCTGCATTTGTAAAGTATGGTTTTCTTTATGCATTTTATTGTATTACTTTATTTTCCTGTGGATGCCTGCAAGAAAATGAATTTCAAAGTTGTGTGTGATATAATTTCTTTGATATTAAGTTCACTATGAACTTTGACACAAACTCGAACTGGAATCCGGCCAGCACCTCTCCTTCCATACGGTCTAGATTTTTGACAATCTTTTTTCTCATAGGAATTATTTTATTTAGAGGTGCAGGGTGGAATAGGCCCCATCGGACCCACGAGCCACTCCGCCCAACAATCCCCGATTTAACTCCAGTCTAATCACAGGACAATTCACAATGATCAATAACTTATTAATGAACTGTGTCTTTGGACTGTGGAGGAAGCTGCAACACCTGGAAAAAACCCATGCATTGCACCGGGAGGACTTACAAACTCCTTGCAGATGACGCCAGGGTTGATCTCTGAACTCTGGCATCCCAGGCTGTAATAGCATTGCATTAATCACCAACATGGTGTCTATCTCAAACCACAACCCTTAGGATTAACAAGGGTGATCTCCATCTCCTGAGGCACCGCAAATAATGGATAGTCTTCTTGACATTGACATTACACTTGGTGGTTAAGTGCTTAGGAAACCATGTTTCCTCATGACAGAGAAGGAGGCTATTTGACCCCTCGATTCCTTGCCAACTCCAAAAGCCAGTCTGGTATATCCCATTCCACCAGATATTCTCTCTCAGATGGATAACAACACATTACGCAAGGTCTTCTCACCAGCCACTTGCATTGGAACGATTTACCATGAAATCTTAACTTAATAAGCTACTCAATCCTTTCACGGTGAAGGCTAGGGCCCTGGGGAGTGTTGTAGAACAAGGGGCCTGAGGAGCACATGGATTTTTTTCCCCTGGAAGTGGAGTCACAGATAGAAATGGTGGGTGGAGATGGTGTTCAGCCTGCTTGCTGAAGGAAATAATGTTCAGAGAGAATCTGTATCTACTGACAGGTATCTTCATTGGTTCAGTTAACCGGCACATGAATTTACAGAACTAAATAGCCGTGTGCACATCCACTAGGTTTCCCTGCCACTCCACGAACAGTCAAAGAATAGAAAAGGTATTACCTGGGAAAAGGGTCTACACTGGCCAGGCATTCCTGTTCATTGATTTGTAGATGGTATTTATTTCTGGCCAACATGCTAACCTTCAACAGATAGGGCACTGAGTGTCAGAGATGGGACATTTGTTCTGCTGGTAAGATTGCTGCTCGAGTATTGTGTACAGTTCTGGTTGCACTCTTATTGGTCAAAGTTGAAGTAGATCATTAGCCCCATTATTAATGAAATATATCATTATGCTGTGAAGAGTGCAATGAAGATTTAAACCATAAGACATAGTAGCAGAATTAGGCCATTTGGCCCATCATGTCTGCTCCGCTGTTTGATCATGGCTGATCCATTTGCCTCTCAATCCCATTCTCCTGCCTTCTCCCTGGAACCTTTCATGCCCTGACTGATCAAGAACCTATCAAGCTCTGCCTTAAATACGCCCAGTGACTTGGCCTCCATAACCACTTGTGGCAGTGAATTCCACAGAATTCACCCTCTGGCTAAATAAATTCCTCCTCAACTTCATCTATTCTGAGGCTGTGCCATCTAGTCCTAGACACCCCCACTATAGGAAGCATCCTCTCAAGCATCTGCTCTATCTAGGACTTTCAACATTCAATAAGTTTCAATGAGATCCTTCCTCATTCTTTTAAAATCCAGTGAGTAAATGCCAAGAGCCAATAAAGGCTTCTCATGCAATAAGCCTTTTATAAGATAATAAAACCAAAAGATATAGGAGCAGCATTAGGCTATTTGACCCATTGAGTCTGTTCTGCCATTTCATCATGGTTGATCCACTTTTCCTCTCAGCCCCAATCTCCTACCTCCCCTCTCCCCATGTCCCTTCAAGCCCTGACCAATCAAGATACAGAGGAGATGTCAGAGGTAAGTTTTTTATGCAGAGAGTGGTGAGTGAGTGAGTGCCGGCAGCAGTGGTGGAAGCAGAAACGATGGGGTCTTTTAAGAGATTCCTGGATGGCTATATGGAGCTTAGAAAAATAGAGGGGTGTGGGTAAGCCTAGGTAGTTCTAAGGTAAGGACATGTTCGGCATAGCTTCGTGGGCCAAAGGGCCTGTATTGTGCTGTAGGTTTTCTGTGTTTCTAAGAAGCTATCAACCTCTGACTTAAATATACATAAAGATCTTGTTACCTATGATAATGAATTCCACAGATTCATCACTCTCTAGCTAAAGAAATTCCTCCTCATCTCCATTCTCAAAGGACGCCTCTCGACGCTGAGGCTGTGTCCTCTGGTCTGAGAAGATATTTTGACAGGAACATGGAAAGGGAAGGTTTGAAGGGATATGGGTCAAATGCAGGTAAATGAGACTAAATTAGATGGCCACTTTGGCCAGCATGGCCATCCTTTGCTGAAGGATTTGCTTCCATGCTCTATGATATCCCTTGTGATTCCTGGGAAAATGTTATAAGATGGGGTGGTGGGTCCTTTAAGACATTGAAAGGGGAGGGTGGTGAGTACCTAGTGGCGATCCTGGAGGTAGCAAAGAATGGTCAGTTGAACGTGGGTGCCGGTGGACTGGTAGGTGATGACCAGGAGGCTCTACTCTTGCTCTGTGGTCCAGGAAACAGATTGAGATGCATCTCATCTTTGACCCTCGAGTACCGTTTCATGAATCTCACAATTGCACAGTCAGGATTATCTCAGTTTGGAGGACTGGTAACCTGTCAATTGTTCCTTGAATGTTGAGAGACAGAGGAGGGAAGATGACAGTCCCACTTCTCACAATCAAAGGGAAAGTGCCCACCAATTTATCAAATATTACAGAGTAATGAATACAGTGTGGATTATATTTATGTTGCACCTTTCAAATTCCTAGAGTATCTAATAACGCATTAGGTATTAGATTGGAAGTTCATAAGATATAGGAGTCGAATTAGGACATTCAGTCCATTGAGTCTGCTCCACCATTCTATCATGGCTAATTTATTATCCTTCTCAACCCCATTCTCCTGCTTTCTTCCTGTAAGCTTTGACTCCCTGACTAATGAAGAGCCTGTCAGCCTCCACTTTAAATATACCCAAGGATGTGGGCTCCACGGTGTCTGAGGCAATAAATTCTGTGTATTCACCACACTCTGACTAAAGAAATTCCTCCTCATCACTATCCAAAATGGACTGAGACTGGGCCCTCTGGAAACATCCTCTGTGATTGTTGTACCTTATCTACCTCAATGCATTGTGCAATGATCTGATCTGTATGAACTGTGTGCAAGCTTTTCTCACTGTATCTTTGTACATGAGGCAGCAATACACCATTGGTATTATGTGCTTATCTAATTCTAGTTTTAATCTCTATTGATACTGCTTCCACGTCCCATTTAGCCAATTTTTCCTTAAGATATTGGTTTCCTCTCCGAGGCTACTTGGTATTTCATTGCACTGCACAAGAATACGACTTGGCTCGTCTCATATATTTCCCGTGACATCTTGTGTTGATTAAATGTTGTCTGCTCTGAATGATAGCAATTCGCAGCTTCCATTATCAGCCGAGGAGAAAAGAAATATAATAATCTTTTTTTGCTGGGATAAGCAGCATATCTCGAGGATAAAACAGCAACTATAGTGGATCAGCTTGTTAGATTTGATTATGTTAATTCTAGTTATCCATTTGTGTTTGTTTAAAGTCATTAGAAGAAGCATCTCCTGTTTAGTACAGTAACATCAAGGCGACGAATTGATGAGATTTGGTTTTATGCAATCTTACTTATGGGATTGGAAGCAGATTTATTTCTGTTAACGAATGAAAACTAATAGAAACTAATATAAGTTGCATCTTCCTTGAAATGTATTATAGCTGTTCTGTTCCTAGATATTTGATCAACACACACAAAATGCTGGAAGGAACTCAGCAGGTTAGGCAGCGTCTTTTGAAGAGAAATAACCAGTCGACATTTCAGGCTGAGATCCTTCATCAGAACTGGAAAGGAAGGTGGTAAACGCTAGAATATGAAGATGGGACTGTGGGGAAGGAGTACAAGCTGGCAGGTGATAGGGGAGGGGGAAGGTGAGTGGGTGGGGGAGGGGAGGATGAATTGAGAAGCTGGGAACACAAGGGATGCTTGAAATCTAGAGTAGCGCACAAAAAAAAACTGATGGAAGAAATCAGCAGGTCCAACAACACCTGTGGAGGGGACTTTTTGGGCTGAGACCTTTCATCAGGACTGGAAGGAAAGGGGGAAGAAGCCAGAATTAGAAGGTGGACCAGAGAGGAAGGGAGGGCAACCTGCAGGTAATTGATGATAAACACAAGGTTCTGCAGATGCAAGAAATTCAGAGGAACCCACACAAAATCCGAAAGGCAGCGTCCTTGGAGGCGAATAAGCAGTTGATGTTTTGGGTTCATCGGGACTTGAATGTCTTGGAGCAGAAGATATCGGAGCAGGAAAATAGAGCAGAATTCAGTTCCTGGCACTGTCTGTAAAGAGGTTGTACTTTCTCCCCGTGACCGCATGTGTTTCCTCCAGGTGCTCAGGTTTCCTCCCACATTCCAAAGCCGTAGGGGTTTGGGCTGTAAGTTGTGGGCATGCTTTGTTGGCCAGCTCTCCTGTCCGTGCTGCTCACCAGTGTTAGACAAGCTGATTTGCCTTTGCCTGAGGCTGACCCAGTGCATGATGGTGAACTGCAGGAACGTGGTTCCAGGATGACACCCCATGAGACGTCAATCTTCAGACCATGCTATTCAGGAACTTGTGCTAATATTATTTTGTGACTGTCTGATCCATTGCAACTCTATGTGCTGTGTGTGACTGTATACACTGTGATTTGCACCTTGTCCCCAGAGGAACTCTGTTTCACTTCGCTGTATACATGTGTATGGTTGAATGACAATAAACTTGAGTTTAGCAGCTGAGAGATAATGTTGCAGCTATATAGGACCCTGGTCAGACCCCACTTGGAGTACTGTGCTCAGTTCTGGTCGCCTCACTACAGGAAGGATGTGGAAGCAATGGAAAGGGTGCAGAGGAGATTTACAAGGATGTTGCCTGGATTGGGGAGCATGCCTTATGAGAATAAGTTGAGTGAACTCGGCCTGTTCTCCTTGGAGTGACGGAGGATGAGAGGTGACCTGATAGAGGTGTAGAAGATGATCGTATGGATAGTCAGAGACTTTTTCCCAGGGCTGAAATGGTTGCCACAAGAGGACACAGGTTTAAGGTGTTGGGGGGTAGGTACAGAGGAGATGTCAGGGGTAGGTTTTTTACTCAGTGAGTGGTGAGTGCATGGAATGGTCTGCTGGCAACGGTGGTGGAGGTGGATACGATAGAGTCTTTTAATAGACTTTTGGATAGATACATGGAGCTTAGAAAAATAGAGGGCTATGAGTAACCCTAGTAATTTCTAAGGTAGGGACATGTTGGGCACAACTTTGTGGGCTGAAGGGCCTGTATTGTGCTGTTGGTTTTCTGTGTTCTATATGATATCTTTCTCGTCCACTTATACCACCAAAACTTCAAAATAGACCATTGATTGGTTCCTTGTAAGGCTGGCCAACAGATATAATCCTGTCTTTCTCATTCTACTGTTACTGTGGAATCAGGGTCCTCCACCGTTTCAGAATCTCAGAATAAGTGAATCTATATCTCCTTTCGTTCTTTTGAATTTCTGATGACTGAAACAGGAAATTATCTCAAACTGAAGCTGACACGAGATCTTTTGCAATCACTATCTGGGCAGATGGGGTCCTCTCACGTGAATGCTTCAGTGAATGGATGGCAATGGAGAGGACTTCAGCATATAGGAGGGAGATTGAAAATCTGGCTGAGTGGTGCCACAACAACAACCTCTCACTCAATGTCAGCAAGACCAAGGAGCTGATTATTGAATTCAGCAGGAGGAAACCGGAGGACCATGAGCTGGTTCTCATTGGGGGATCAGAGGTGAAGAGGTTAAGCAACTTTAAATTCCTCCATGTTATCATTTCAGAGGACCTGAGTCCAGCACACAAATGTCATTAGGTAGAAAGCATGACAGTGCCTCTACCTTCTGAGAAATTTGCAAAGATTTGTCATGTCATCTAAAACTTTGACAAACTTCAGTGGAGGTGTGGTGGAGAGAATATTGACTGGTTGCATCATGGTTTGGTATGGAAACAACAATGCCCTTGAGTGGAAAATCCTACAATACATAGTGGATAAGGCCCAGACCATTGCGAGTAAAGCCCTCCCCACCATTGAGAACACCTACACAGAGTGTGGTCACAGGAAAGCTGCATCCAGGACCCCACAACCCAGATCATGTTCTCTTCTCACTGCTGCCATCAGCAAGAAGGTACAGGAGCCTCAGGACCCACACCACCAGCTTCAGGAGCTGTTATTACTCTTCAACAATCAGGCTCTTGAACCAGAGGGTCCTTTCACCTTAATGCTTCACTTGATGGACTGTCACAGAGTCCTTCAGTGCTGAATAACCAACCTAGATTAAACCCCAGAGTTTGGAAATTGTGCCTGTTGTTCCTTACGGCTGTATCAGAATCAGAATTGGGCTTACTCCGCTCTCCGCGGCACTGAATCTAAGGCTGTGAGCCTGCTCTGGTTACTCTGGGCTTCGTGCCTGCAAGCTTCACAGTGATTTGCCCAGCTGTGTGATAAACCGAGGCTGAGGCTGTGGGCCTGCTCTGGGCTTCGTGTCTATGGACTCACTTTCGTTCAGAATGCTGCTGCTCACTTTTATTGTTTGCACGATTTTTCTCTCTCTCTTTCTGTACATTGGGTGTTTATTAATCTTTTATTAATGGATTCTTTCGGGTTTCTTGTTTTGTGGTTGCCTATAAGGAGATGACTCAAGGTTGTATAATTTATACATACTTTGATAAAAAATGTACTTTGCACCTTTGTTTATATATATCGTGATTTTTGTTGTTTTGTGGTAGCAGTGCATTGCAAGGCAGAAAGAAATTTCAATGGAGAAATTAATATTGCAAAGGCAGAATAGAGATGGTGCTCATGGATTTAGAAACTGATGCGGAGGGGGGAGAAAGCTGTACTTCCTGATGGTTTGACGGGAGTAGGAAAATAACAGTTCATAAACACAGGAGATTCTGAAGATGCATTATGCACATGGTATTCCATTTCCGTACTTCAACCTCTAACTTTATTTTTTTATATAATTCTTTATAAATGTTGAATTGTTCTTCATTGCATGTCATGCTGGCGCATCATGGCAAATTCCTAATACGTACAAATTAAGTTGAAACTTGACTCTTGGCTATGGACATTTCAGGGACTCTTAGATAGGCTCATGGACGATAGAATAATGGATTTCTGTGAAGGGGGGAAGGGTTGGATTAATTTTAGAGTAGGTTATAAGGTTGGCATAACATTGTGAGATGAAGGGCCTGTACCATGCTCCAGTGTTCTATCTTCTTCGTTGTTCATCCTCTTGCCTTTTCCCCATATCCTTTGACACTCTTAATAATTAAGACAATTAACAATTAATTTTCTGACTTGTATCTCACTGTTGTAATGAGTTCCTTGGGCCTGTGCAGGGTGTCAGAGATCGCTGGGATCTGAGTTTTTTTTTTAGAGCACCTGAACTGGTTAATTGTTGTTTAAGGAGAGTTGTTAATTGTTTAAGAGTTCCTTATGTTTTTCTTGAGTGTCTGAATCTTTGTAATGTGGTCTGTTGGTGCCTTCTGTTTAAACTTGTTAAGCTTATTTTGATAGGCTTAGGGTTTCCTTGTTAGTTGTATTATTCAAGCGGATGCCCAGTTAGCACTAATTGTAGGGTCCTAGTATTGAGAATATTACTTCCTGCGGTGTTACTCTGCTGAGCCACTTATGTTCTTTTGGAATTATTATGAATTGACTCTCATCGCCGTCTGTACGTCGAAATCTATCTTTCCTGTGCACTTGGGTTCCGATACTGCCAGTATACATTGTGACAGCTGTTCCCATAGATAGGGCATGGAAATTGTTACCCAAGACTCTACAGGGCCGGCTTTACTGCGGGATGATGGGCGAAGACCTCAAACCAGTTTTGATTTAAGCACTCTTCTTCCACAATTTAACTGCATCTTAACTCCACCCCCCACCCCAACACTCCTTACTGTGATTCCATGATTGAACGACTTATCATATGAAGAGTGTTTGATGGCCCTAGGCCTGTATTCACTAGAATTCAGAAGAATGAGGGGTGACTTAATTGAAACATATTGAATAGTAAAAGGCCTTGATAGAGTGGATGCGGAGAAGATGTTTCCTTTGGTAGGAGAGTCTAAGACCAGAGGACACAGCCTCAGAATAGAGAGGTGTCCTTTTTGAAAAGAGATAAGGAGGCATTTCTTCAGCCAGGGAGAGGTGAATCTGGAATTCATTGCCACAGGCAGCTCTGGTGGCCAATTCTTTAGGTATATTTAAGGCAGAGTTTGATAGATTCTTGATTAGTCAGGGCAGGAGGGATACAGGGAAAAGTCAGAAGATTGGGCTGAGAGTTTGGAAAATGAATCAGCCATGATGAAATGGCAGAGTAGACTTGATGGGCCAAATGGCCTAATTCTGCTCCTCTATCTTACTGTCTTTCCCCACTCCCCACTGAGCACTGGCACAGTACACAGCAGCATGTTCACACACCAAATGATACACTAAGTGTCCTTCACACACCAGATAAGGGTGAAATGAAATTTCCAGCCATGTATTTAAACCAGAGCAATGGTGAATTGAACCTGTGACTTCGTAAGGCATGACTGTTAGCGACTGAGCAACAGCTCACATCCAAGGGAAGCAAGATCGAAATCATCAGTTGAAATAGGACCTTGTGTTCAACCATGTAATTCATTTGTATGCTTGCTTCAGTCAGCTTGATGAAGCAGTTTAATACCTCAATAACTGAAACCAGTATTGATATTGGTTTATATGAATATAAATATGAGTTTTTAAAAATTTAATTGTCTGTATTTCACTAACTGCAAATTCATCTGCACACAGACAGTAGTTATATTAAGATGATGAAAAAGCATGAAGATATTTCATTCAGTGTATTAATATGGATTTTCTCAACGGTACGCTTTTACTGTTTGAGATATGTTGAAGCCATCAAAATGAATTAGCCAGCCTTAGAGTTGATTGAAAAGTAGGATTGTTAACAATGAGCATGCAGCAGGGAATTTTTTTTTAGCATAGAATGAAGTGATTTCTTCTGACAGGAATGGTGTACCTTCATTTCATTATAGATCTCTGTAGTGACAGTTAACAGATTCAGGACGAGAGAACTCCTGGAGCCTTTGAACAAGTATTATTTAATGGCAAGTGCTGTATTTCTTGTTCTTTATATTAAAAAAGCATCTTTCAGCACTGATGAGCTGCTTTGGGCTTAGAGAAATGTGCCTTCCCACCCAGCTGCTTTCAATGGTCGTCATTCGATTGCTATTTTCAGTTTCACTCTCCCAAGACAAAATTAATTTTGAATATGGCAGGAATTAACAGTGACTCTTTTTGGTTACAAACTGCATTCACTCAGTGGCCACTTTATTAGGTACCTCCTGTACTTGAGCCGATGTTCATGGTCTTCTCCTGCCGTAGACCATCCACTTTAAGGTTCAATGTGTGAGACGTTCTTCTGCACACCCCTTTTGTAATACGTTGGTGTTAGAGTTACTGTCAGTTTTGATCAGGTCTGGCCATTCCCCTCTGACCTGTCTCATTAATAAGGTATTTTCACCCATTGAACTGCTTCTCCCTGGATGTTTCTTGCATTTTGCGCACTCTAGACTCGGGATTCCTGACCTTTTTTTATGCCATGTACTCATACCATTAAGCAAGTGGTGCTTGGAGCACAGGTTAGGAACCCCTGCTCTGGAGACTGTTGTGTGTGAATATCCCAAAAGATCAGTATTTTCTGAGATCCTCAAAATACCCTGTCTGGCACCAAAAATCACTGCAAGGTCAAAGTCAGATAGATCACCATTGTGATGTTTGGTCTGAACAACAACTGAACCTCTTGACCACATCTGGATGCTTTTATGCATCGAGTTGCTGCCACATGATTGGCTGATTGGATATTTGCATTAACAAGCAGAATACCAGTGTATCTAATATAGTGACCACTGAGTGTATGTACGTAAATCGCACGAGACAATGAAAGAGTAAAAACAAACAGAACAAAATAAAACAAGACAATCAGAGACAAGTCCAAGGTAATGCAAGAAGTGGTCCTTAGAATCCTGTTGTCGAGGGTAGGTGTAAGGTTATTTAGGTCAATTCAAGAACCTCCCTATCAGCTTGAAAAGGTTTTGCCATTCTCATCTGACCTTTCTCATTCACAAAGTGTTTTCACCCATAGAATTGTCGCTCACTGGATATTTTTTTTTTGCTTTTGAACCATTCTCTGTAAACTTTCGAGACTGTTGTGTGTGAAAACCCCAGCAGAGCGGCAGTATCTGAGATACTGAAACCACTCCGTCTGGCACCAGTAAACACTGAACTTTTTGACCATGCTTTTGTTCATTGAGTTGCAGTCATGTGATTAGCTGATTATATCTTTGCATTACGAGCAGGTATACAGGTGTACCTAATAAACTGCACACCGAGTGTAGAAAAACGTAACTCTGTGGTCCGAAGAATCTATGCCAAGTGCAGCTAATTGCAATTTCCGGATTTCCGGCATTCAGACCATATACGTGTGATCCCCATTTCTCCATGTATCTTTCTGAGTGCTTGCCTCAAACACTTCCTCTGGCAGCTTATTTCTTTCACTCACCAACCTTGACAGGACCAGATTATAAAAGTAGGGATGTAATATTGAAGCTTTATAAGATATTGGTACGACCGCACTTTCAGTATTGTGAGAATTTTGGGCTCCTTATCTATCAAAGGATGTGCTGACATTGGAGGGCATTACAGGAGGGTCAGAAGCATGATCCCAGGACAGAAAGGGTTAATGTATTGGGAGCTTTTGATGACTCTGGGCCTGTATTGACTAGAGTTTAGAAAACTGGAAGGGGAGCAGTTATCTCATTGAAACCACAGAATATTGAAAGATCTGGATAGATTGGATATGGAGAGGATGTTTTGTATCATGGAGGAGCCTAGGACCAGAGGACACAACCTCAGGATACCTTTGAAGAACTGAGATGAAGATAGAGAATTTATGGGATTCATTGACATAAACAGCTGTGGAGTCCAAGTCATTGGGTATATTGAAAGCGGAGGTTGGTAGGTTCTTGATTAGACAGGGCATCGAAGGTTACAAGGAGAAGACGGGAATGGGGTTGAGAAGGATAATAAATCAGCCATGATGGAATGGCGGAGCAGACTCAGTGGGTGGAATGACCCAATTCTGCTCCTATGTTTTATGGTCTTGTGGTCACTGCTTGAAAGAAATGAACAAGAGCATTCTCTCTCTGCTGGTTAGAATGAAGTACGCATCAATATGATTTAGAAGCCCAGCAGCAAAAATTAATAGTTGGAAGTAAATTTACATAAGTAAAGAGAAAAAAAAACAGCTAAGATCTCTTGAGTACTTAAGGTTTTATTAGTAATTTAAACTAAGTCCTGAAGCCATGCAAAAAAAAACTTTTCACTTGTAATTGGGGTGCTTAGATGGTGCTTAGTTCGAGGATCTCTGCAGATCTAAGAAATTGGTTGCAGGGAATGATAGACACAAGAGATTCTGCACATGCTGGAAATCCAGGGCAACACACAAAGATGCTGGAGGAACTCAAAGCTCAGGCAGCATCTATGGAAATGAATGAACAGTTGATGTTTCAGGCTGAGACCCTTCACCAGCACTGGAAAAGAAAGCAGAAGATGCCAGAATAAGAAGGTGGGGAAAGGAGAAGGGAATATAAGCTAGAAGGTGATAGGTGAAGTCAGGTGGATGAGAGAGCAGGAATGTGTGAGAAGGTAGAAGGTGATAGGTGGGAAAGGTCAAAGGCTGAAAGAGGAATCTGATAGGAGAGAGGAGTGGACTAATGGAGAAAGGAAAAGAGAAGGGGCACCAGGGTGATTTGATAGACAAGTAAAGGGAAGAGAAGATATGAGAGGGGTGCTAGAGTGGGGAACAGGAGGAAAGGGAAGGGAGAGGGGGAATGGAAATGTATCACAAGTTAACAAAAGCAATATTTATGCCATCAGTTTGAAAGAAAACTCATCTTTCTGATATATACTGCCTCAGCTAAATGTAATGCAATTTCTAAAGTGTTAGGTATTAACCATACTAATTTTGAAAATCAAAACACTGAAACATGGAAAATTTGAACTGGAATAGGCCATTCAGCCCATAAACCCTGTTTTATCATCCAACCCAATCACACTTGGAATATTGTGCTCAGTCTGGTCGCCTCATTATAGAAAGGATGTGGAAGCTTTAGAGAGGATGCAGAGGAGATTTACCAGGATGCTGCCTGAATAAGAGAGCATGTCTTATGAGAATAGATTGAGAGAGCTCGGACTTTTCCTTTTGAAACAAAGGAGGATGAAAGAGGCTTGATATCCAAGGTGATAAAAGACATAGTTAGAATGGTTAGCCAGAGACTTTTTCCCAGGGAGGACATGGTTAATACAAGGGGCCATAATTTTAAGGTGATTGGAAGAAAGTGCAGGAGGATGTCCGAGGAAGTTTTTGATACAGAGAGTGGTGGGTGCATGGAATGCCCTGCCAGGGGTGGTGGTGGAGGCAGATACATTAGGGACATTTTTAAAAATCTCTTAGAAACATTGCTGACAGAAAAATGGAGGGCTATGTAGGAGGGAAGGGTTAGAAAGATCATAGAGTTGGTTAAAAGATCAGCAGAACATTATAGGCCATAGACCCTGTAGCGCTGTAATTTTCTATGTTCTGTTCTCATCCAAATCAAATCAAGAGTCTAACCTTTACACTGCCAATCTCTAAATATTTTCAATCATTAAGAATTGAAGGATTAAGACTGAGGACAAATCTCACACCTATATTACACAAAAAAAAACTTCATGCATAGTATTTGAGCAAGTTGACTCGTGATGACTTGATGTGATTAGGGGACTGTGGGCTGGAAAAGGCTATTAATAAGTAGAGTCAAAGGCTATTGGTGAAGTGCTGGAACTAATTATGCCTTGTGAAATTTCCAAACAGTTTCAGGTATTTCACTTGAGCTGCAAGTCTCCAATAACCAATGGCCATTGCTAACCGCATTTCAACCTCCGTTTATAACATGCTGTCAGGAAGGTGATTATCATAGAAAATAGAACTGTACGGTGTTCTGTGAACTGAACCTAGTGTTGTAACAGCTCTATTGGCCCAGAATGTTGTACCAAATAAATTACGCTATATGTGTGTGTGTGTGGAAGGAGTGGGAAGGAGGCTTGTTTTATTTTGTGATTGCAGGGCCTTGTGTTCTGTGGAAAATTGTGGGCATGCGATGTTGGCACCGGAATGTGTGGTCAAACTTGTGGGCTGACCCCAGCACATCCTGGGATGTGTTGGTTGTTAACACAAGTGGTGCATTTCACTGTATTCTCAATGTACATGTGATAAATCCACATCTGAAACTAGCAATTAAACTAATCTTTTCTGCCTACACAAGGTCCATATCCCTTCCTTCTCTGAACATTCAAGAGCCTTCCAAAAATTCTTTTAGATGCTTCTAATGTATTTGCCTCCACTACCTCCCCAGGCACCCACACTCTGTGTTAAGAAAATATTGTCCTGCACATGAATTTTTCCCTCTCACATCTTATGTACATGGTTATCAATCTAATGACCAATAAAAAAAAGCCATTATCTCCCATGTTGGAGCAGAAATTCTCACTCAGGGAAATATGAGAACAAAATTCCTTGATCATTAATATAGTAAGGTTATGATCACAAGATGGTTGACAATATATTAGCTGAGAGCACTGGGTATAGTAAAGATGATGGGGCTATCTGAATCAGGTTTACTGATATATGTCATGAAATTTGGTGTTTTGCAGCAGCTGTGCTGTGCAGGACATGAAAAAACTATACAGTAAGAAATGTATATATATCAAACTATTAAATTAAGTAGTGTAAAAAGAGAGTAAAAAGTAAGGAGGTAGTGTTCATGGGATGGTTTAGTCTCTGTTTGGAAATGGCAGAGGGAAAGAAGCTGTTCCCAAAACATTGAGTGTGTGTCTTCAAGTTTCTTTACCTCCTCTCTGATGGGAACAATGAGAAGAGAGCTTGTCCAGTGTGAAGGGGGTCCTTAATGGTGGATGCTACCTTCTTGGGGCTTCGCCATTTGAAGATGTCCTTGTTGGTGGGGAGACTAGTGCCTGTGACAGCTGGATGTGTTTGCAACTTTCTGCACCTTTTCGGATCCCTCCATACCAGGAAGAAAGCTCTTCACAGTAAATCTGTAGAAATTTGTTAGAATCTTTGATGATATACCAAATCTACTCAATGTAGTTGCTGATATGCCTTCTTCTAAATTGCATTAATATGCTGGGCCTAGGATACAATAGATCTTTGGGGATGTTAACACCCAGGAACTTGAAGCTGCTCACCCTTTCCACTATTGACCCCCCAATGAGGACCGGTGTGTGTTCTATTGACTAGATAACGTTGGAGTGCTGAGGAGCTGCAGTCCTGGATGTTATTGTTTTCCCTTGTACTACCTCAATGCACCTTTGTTAGGAAATGATCTGTACAGATGGAATGCAAACCTAAGTTTTTCATTGTTCCTTGGCACATGACGAAATAATAAACCAATTTAAATTTACTAATTTACCTCTGAGGTCAAAGACAGTGTCCATCAATCAGACACTTTACATTAATCCTACATTAATTCCATTTATTTGTGATCCTCACGTTCTTAAGTCTTCTGACTACACACACACACACACACACACACACACACACACACACACACACACACACACACACACACACACACACACACACACACACACACACACTCTCTGTCCCTCTCCCTCTCCCCCTCCCCCTCTCCCTCCACCACTCATCTGCACATGAGGGGCAGTTTACATTTTCCAGTTAATCGATGAACACTTGGCACTTGGATAAGAAATTGGCTTAAAGGAAGAAAGCAGAGGGTAGTTGTGGAAGGAAAGTATTCTGCCTGGAGGTCGGTGACTAGTGGAGTGCCGCAGGGATCTGTCCTGGGACCCCTGCTATTTGTGATTTTTATAAATGACCTGGATGTAGAGGCGGAAGGATGGGTAAGTTTGCGGATGACACGAAGATTAGAGGAGTTGTGGATGGAGCTGTAGGTTGTCGAAGGTTATGAGAGGATATAGACAGGCTGCAGAGTTTGACAGAAAAATGGCAGATGGAGTTCAATCCGGACAAGTGTGAGGTGATGCATTTTGGAAGGACAAACCAGAAGACTGAGTACAGGATTAATGGTCAGTTACTTAAGAGTGTGGATGAACAAAGGGACCTTGGGGTTCTAATCCATACATCCCTCAAGGTCGCTGCGCAGGTTGATAGGGTAGTTAAGAAGGCCTATGGGATGCTAGGCTTCATTAACAGGGGGATTGAGTTCAAGAGTAGAGAGGTCATGTTGCAACTCTACAAATCTCTGGTGAGACCACACTTAGAGTATTGTGTTCAATTCTGGTCATCTCATTATAGGAAGGATGTGGAAGCTATGGAGGGGGTGCAGGGGAGATTTACCAGGATGTTGCCTGGTTTGGAGAACCAGTCATATGAAGCAAGGTTAGCAGAGCTGGGACTTTTCTCTTTGGAGCGTAGAAGAACGAGAGGGGACTTGATACAGGTCTACAAGATTGAGAGGCATAGATAGGGTGGATAGTCAGTACCTGTTTCACAATAGCAATAGCAATACCAATAGCAAACACCAGAGGGCATATGTACAAAATTAAGGGAGGGAAGTTTAGGGGAGACATCAGGGGTAAGTTTTTTACACAGAGGGTTGTGAGTGCCTGGAATGACTTGCCAAGGATGGTGGTGGAGGCTAAAACATTAGGGGTATTTAAGAGCCTCTTGGACAGGCACATGGATGAAAGAAAAATGGAGGGTTATGGGGTAGTGTGGGTTTAATACTGTTTTTTTAAAGGATTATGTGGGCTGGCACAACATGGATGGCTGAAGGGCCTGTACTGTGCCGTAGTGTTCTATGGTTCTATGTCTTCAGAATATGCAGCTAGCTTGGGATGGTCAATTGTGCATCACAGGAATGAAGTGAAGATCTAAGGGATTTTAAGGCTGAAGCAGGCTGCCAGGGCTGTGAAAGGTGTGAGACTTTGCTGGGAACTGAAATCGTCAACAGGAAGTTTTAAATCTATGTGCTGCAAAGCTGAATTGGATTCAATGTAGATTACCTTGCCTAAGTACTGGGTGGAAGGGTGAACTCGGACTCATGGAACATAACTGGGCTTTTGCCTTGTCCCATCTACCTGTACCTGGACCATAGCCCTACATAAGCCTCTCTTCAGACCTGAACTCATAAGTGTTACAATTGAACATGCATCTGCCAATTCTTGGCAGCTCATTCTGTACTCACGCCATCCTCTGACTGAAGGGGTTCCATCCTCAGATACTCCTTAAATATTTCACTGTTTTCTCTAAACTGGTCTTAATGAAGGGGAATATTAAAAAATAGTGATGTTGAAAAATATTCTGGTCAGGACTAACAGTAACTTTTTCCCTGCCAACACCGTTGACCAAATTGCTTTTCGATGCATTCTATCAAGAAACTTAGTTCCAGGGTACTCAAGGATAGATGATAAATAGTGATCTAGTCACGCGGGTGTATGGGTGTTCAGGGAGGGGGTAATACCTCTGGTGAAGGGGCTTGTGTCCGTTCTGGGGTTCATTCACATTTGGTCCCTGCCGAACCTCAGTTCTCACCTGTGGCTCCAAGTAGCTGTCTGCATGCGACAGTGACCACACCCTGATGCATTGCAAAAGCAGGTGAGGGCAGCTGGAAGCCTCATACCCCGGTGAGATAGGGACATGCCTGTCCCGTCATGCAAAGTCAGCTGCCGTGGACCAGGCGGATGAGATCTGCAGTGAGATCCGACAGCCGGGAAGGCAGCAGTACAACGTTCCGCGGAGAGCGAAGGGTGTGACGAGGCATAAGAAGAAGTCATGGACGTCCACTGCAACCAAGGAAGACCTCAGTTTGTGATGCTTGTTTGTACTGCTGGACCCGGACCTCTGTGCAGGGATTTTTCCACTTTAAAAACTCTCCTGCACAAGTTTCCTGTCATTATCGGGCATGATGGACAACCACAGCAGTCACATCCAGTGAAGGAAGTTTTAAAGTAAATTATTTGAGGTTCTTATCTTCAGCAGATGGAGAATATTTGTTGTCTGGTCAGCATCCAAAAAAGATCAAGGAGGATTAATCCAAACTATCAGTGGAGTACATGTAATGATCTATCCATCAGATTTAGATAAAAAAAATAAGTCTCTATTTCAAACTTAGTAAGAGAGCAAAGCCTCTTATCTGATCTGTAGAAATGAAGAGACAGGCGAGAGTTGAAACGGGGGCTTCTTTCAGTTTGCAAGGTAGCTTTTTAATATGGAAAGGCTTTATGAACCCAAGAATATTGTGGCTGGGTAAATTGACTCCCAGTCCACCCTATCTACACCATGAGACTGGTGCATGAAAATCCCAGTGGATTCTGCGATACTCAAACTACCCCATCTGGCACCAACAGTGAAAGTCACTTAGATCACACTTATTCCTAATTCTGATATTTGGTCTGAACAACAACGGAACCTCTTGACTGTGACTGCATGCTCTTATGCACTGAGATGCTGCCACATATATACCTGATAAAGCGGTCGCTGAGTGTAATCTCCTAAAAACAGGCACAAAGAGGTGTACAGTACAAGGCTAATCTGCCTCAGATTGTGAACTTAGTGATCATACTAATTTTGGTAGCTCTAGCCCTGGACTTGCTGGAGTTTAGAAGAATATGGGGGGTGGGGGGGTGGTAGCAGAAGGATCTCACTGAAACCTACCGAATGTCGGGGAATACTTTGCCTCTGCCTCTGCCTCCTCTACATCGGTGAGACTCAAACATCTCCACTCGGTCCACCAAAAGCAAAATTTCCCAGTGGCCAACCATTTTAATTCCTACCCTCATTCTCATTCTGACATGTTGGTTCATGGCCTCCTCTTCTGCCGTGATAAGGCTACTATCAGGGTGGAAAAACAGCACCTATATTCCGTCTGTGTAGCCACTAACCTAATGTCATGAACATCGATTTCTCCTTCCAGTAGTTTTTGTCTTCCTTTATTTTTCTCTTTTTTTCTTTTTTTTTCCCTTCCCCTTCCCTCTTCTTCTATCCCTCAATCTGGCCTCTTACCTCTTCTCCTCACCTGCCTATCACCTACCTTGTGCCCCTCCTTCCCCACCTCCCATGGTTTACTCTCCACTCCTAATAGATTCCTTCTTCTCCAACCCTTTCCCACCTGCCTGGCTTCACTTGTCACCTTCCAGCCAGTCCTCCTTCCCCCTCGCCACCTTTTTATTCTAATTCATCCCCTTACTTTCAAGGCCTGATGAAGGGGGCTTGGCCTGAAATGTCAACTGTTTGACCTCTTGAGTTCCTCCAGCATTTTGTGTGTGTTGCTATGAACTGGACAGTGTCCACCATTATTCCTTTCCTGGGCACTGGTGTTTCCATTCCAGCCATGAATGTGTTTGACTTACTGCCAGTCAAGTGGACTGCCCTGTTCTGGATGGTAACTAATGTTTTGGACTTTGAAAGGCCTGGACATAGTGGATGTGGAGAGGATGTTTCCAATACTGGGAGAGTCTACGTCTAGAGGGCACAGCCACAGAACAGTAGAATGTCCCTTTAGAACAGAGGTGAAGAGGAATTTCTTTAGTTAGAGTGTGGTCATGCCTGTGGAGGCCAAGTCATTGAGTATATTAAAAACAGAGGTTAATGATAGGTCCTTGATTAGTAAGGGTGTCAAAAGTTATGGGGAGAAGGTAGGAGAAGGAGGTTGAGAGGAATAAGTGGCTAGTGCAACAGTACTACAGATCAGAGCTCAATTCTGGAGCCATTGTGGAAGGAGTCTCTGTATGTCCTCCCCATGAAATGGGTGGGTTTTCCCCGGGTCCTCCCACAGTTCAAAGACTTACTGGGTAAGTTCATTGATCATTGTAATTTGTTCTGTGATTAGGTTTGGGTTAATCGGGTTTGTCGGTGGTCACTGGGACTGCGTGACTCTGTGCTGTATTGCTAAAATTAAAATAAAACTAAGATCAGCCATTATCAAATGGATGTGAATTTGATGGGCTGGCTGGCCTAATTCTGCTCCTAAGTCTCATGATTGTATTGGCTCAGATGGTGGTCAAGCCAAAATTGTTACTGTAAGGAATAGTTCCACATGGACTGGATGGGCTGAAGGGCCTGTTACTGTACTTTTCTATGATTCCAGGACACTAATCGAGTAAGAAATGATAGAATATGTTTCTTTATTTTGCTTACAAATATCACCCTGAGAGGAATGTGTATATTAACAGGAGGCAGGTTTTTGAATGAAAATTTAAATATGATCGATTTTAAAAAAGTCACACCATGTCAAGTCAAGTTTATTACCTTTTGCACAGGTACAATGAAACATTTACTTGTGACAGGGTGACTGGAATGTAGGTAAAGACACAAATACAGCATTAATTGTACAAGAAAGTGAAGAGCCAAATAGACTGCAAATACAAATGCAAGAGGTGGACTGTAGTGTTCAATTGCTATGGTAGGATTAGGGTTTTGCAGGTCACAAATGATGCATTTCACTGTATGCTTCAAGGTACATATGATAAATAAATGAATCTGAATCGGAATCTTAAACACATGAGTTTCTGCAGATGCTGGAAATCCAGAGCAACACACACAAAATGTAGGAGGCACTCAGCAGGTCGGTCAGCCTCTACGGAATTGAATGAATAGTCAATGTTTCAGGGTGAGGCCTTTCTTCAGGACTGAGATGGAAGGGGGAAGATACCAAAATAAAAAACTGGGTGGAGGGGAAGGAGGACAAGCTAAAAGGTAGAACCAGGTGGATGGGGAAGTTATAGGGCTGGAAAAGAGGGAATCTGATAGGGGAGGAGAATGGATCGTAGGAGAAAGGGAAGGAGGAGTGACACCAGAGGTTGGTGTTAGGCAGGTAAGAAAAAGAGAAAAGGTAAGAGAGGGGCCAGGATGGGGAATGGAAGAGCGAAGAGGGAGATGGAAAAATGACCAAAAGTTTCATGAATTGATATTCATGCATCAGGTTGGAGGCTATTATTATAATTATTACTGGTTGATTATTGTTATATGTAGTGAGACACAGTGAAAAGCTGTCTTGTATAGTGTACTCTTCATACAGATAATATCATTACACAGAGCACTGAGACAGAACAAGGTAAAGCAATAACAATGCAGAATAAAGAGGAACTGCGAGATCATAATGAGGTTCTATATTTCTTAATTATTTTTCTCTCCCAACTAGCACCTATCTTTATTCATGCCTACTTGAACCATAAACATGAGAAAGTCTACAGAGGCTGGAAATCCAAAACAATGTACACAACATGCTGGAGGATCTCAGCAGGTCAGGCAGAATCTGTGCAGAGGAATAAATGGTGGATGATTTGGGCCGAGATCTGAAGAATCCTGATGAAGTGCCTCAGACCGAAATATCGACTGTTTATTGATTTCCATAGATGTTGCCTGACCTGCTGAGTTCCTCCAGCATTTTGTGTGTGTTACTTGAACCATCTTCCTTTCTAATTAATTCTGTTCCCTTTAGGAAAGCCATATCTAGTGTCCATTCTTGGCTCTCTGTTCCTTTAAGATCTTCTGTTAGTTAAACTTCATTTTAAATTGTTTGTAGTGATACAACTCCAATAATAACCTTTGACTTTCCAATATTTGGTTTTTGAATTATCCGTCCTTTCCAAAAAAAAACAAGGCTTTGGAGAGAACAATTTGATGCACAACCTATGATTTGAGATAATGTGCCACACTCCAGTTCCTTAACAGAACATCTGGTTGGGTTCATTTCCTCCTGCTTCAATCTGCACAGCGTTTCTGCAGTAGCCTCTTACATTAATAAACTTGCAGGAAATACTGATTCGAAACAATTGGCATCGAGTTCAAGATTTCTATTGTGAAAACATGGAATATTTCGTCGTGCGGTATATCCACAAGTGGAAATATTTGGTGTAGCAAGTATCAGTAAACAATACACCCAGAGGCCATTTTGTTGGGTTCAGGAGGTCACTGATAAAGTGGCCACTGAGTGTATGTTTGTGGTCTTCTGCTGCTGTAGCCCACCCACTTCAAGGTTCGATGTGTTGTGTGTTCTGAGGTGCTGTTCAGCACACCACTGTTGTAATCTGTGGGTATCTGAGTTCAGGTCAGCTTGAACAGTCCGGCCATTCTCCTCTGACCTCTCTCATAAACAAGGGTTTTTATACCCTCAGAACTGCTTTTACACCATTAGAGACTCCAGAGTCTGTTGTGCGTGAAAATCCTGGGAGATCAGCAGTTTCTGAGATACTCATACCACCCCCTCTGGCACCAACGGTCAAAATCACTTCTATCACATTTTATTCCGATGTTTGATCCGACCAACAACTCACTGTCTTGATTATGTCTGCGTGCTTTTATGCATTGGGTTGCTGTCACACGATTGGCTGATTAGATAACTGCATTAACGAGCAGGTAGTCAGAGCAATGGGGAGCATGGTACCTCAGATTCAGCCTGGGCTTTCTTGCGACAGCAGAAAGGGGCTCCAGGCAGCCAGGTTGGAGTGGGATGGAGGGCTATGAGCAAGCAAGGCAGCGTAGTGGTTAGCACAACGCTTTACAGTACAGGCATTCCGGGCTTAATTCCCACTGCTGCCTGTGAGGAGATTGTATGTTCTCCCTGGGACCGAGTGGGTTTCGTCCAGGTGCTCCAGTTTCCTCCCACATTCCAAAGACGTACCGGTTAGTAGGTTAATTGCTCATTGTAAATTGCCCTGTGACTAGGCTAGGGTTAAATCAGGGGACTGCTGAGCAGCCTGCTCTGGCCGCCAGAAGAGCCTGTTCCACACTGTATCTCAATACATAAACTAGAAACTCAAGGGTCAGCTTAACACAAACCTTCCCTTTGTATTTGCTCTCCCCTTGCTTCTCTGTAAATTCAAATATTCAATTTCTGAAGTTCTCCTCGAAGTGATGAAAGGTCAGTGACCTGAAGCGTTAAATTGGTAATTTGGTTTATTATTCTGACATCAGAATCAGGTTTATTATCACTGACTAATATGATGTCAAATTCGTTCATTTGTAGCAGCAGTACAATGCGAGGGCATAAAATGTGAATAAATTAAAAAGTAAATGAACAGTGCAAAGCTGTTTTACACACCACAATTTCATCACATTCGTGTATTGAGGTAGGACAAGGGAAGACAACAACAAAACAATAAAATGTTACAGTTACTGTACTGAGAAAGTGCAGTGCAGGGGGAGGTCAAGGTGCAAGACTATAATGAGGTCAAGTATGCAGACGGGATTCTATCTTATCATACCTAGTGGACTATTTAATAATCTTAGACCAGTGGTATAGAAGTTGTCCTTGATCCTGGTAGTAGATGCTTCCAGGCTTTTTTTTATCCTCTGCCCGATGGAAGGGCCGGGAAAGGAGAATGTTTGGGGTGGATGGGGTCTTTGATTATGCTGGCTGCTTTACTGGGGTAATAAGAAGTGTAAACAGAGCCCATGGAGGAGAGGAGCACATAGGTCAGGTCAGGCAGCATCTATGGTGATGAATAAACAGTCAGCATTTCAGGCAAGGTTCTTCATCGGGGACCTTCATGAGTGCTAGTGAAGAGTTTTGGCCCAAAACTTTGTCCTTTCATTTCCATACATGCTTCCTGACCTGCTGAGTTCCTCCAGTATTTCATATGTGCTAATCTGGATTTCCAGCATCTACAGACTCTCTTATGGCCATGGTGGGGAGGGTGGTTTCTGTTGATGTGCTGAGCTGTGTCCACAACTCTCTGTAGTTTCATGTGGCTTTGGACAGAACAGTTGCCATGCCAAGCTGTTATGCATTCAGAAAGAATGCTGCCCATGGTGCACCTTTAAAAATCTCTCCACAGATACTGCCTGACCTCTTGAGTATTTCTTTATATCTTAACCTGAAGTGGATGAACTGCAAGCACAATTTCATATTTCAGAATTGTTTTGCTTCTGGCGTAAGGGTAATTTTTCTTTCTGTTTGTTCTTCATTACTTGCTATCTCTCTGTACATTGATGATAAAGAGAAAATGTTATTTGAATTTATTTATTTCCATATCACTATGGGGAAATGTTGGAAAACCTCTCCACAGACTGAGTAAGCATGGAACTGCAAAGTTAGATATTGTGCTGACAAATGGAGGGCTTGGCCTGAATACCAATGTGGGATAACTACAGGGCGAGTGGGTGCATTGCTTCCTGTAGTTTTCAAGGGAAACTACACACAAGCCAGCAATAAATCAAATGATGTCAAAAATTATAACTACCCTTATGCACGATAGAAAGCATTCTATCCAGATGCATCACAGCTTGGTATATAGCAAGTGCATTGCTTCTTGTTCTGGTTGTTCTTGTTCCTTTTCGCACCTTGTGGCGCATCAGGCAGCACTTTAGCCATTTCCACAGCACTTGGCTGCTTTTTACGAGGCTGAGTTGCCAGCTCGACGCTCTGCCCAGCACAGGTGGAAAACATGCAAGGAGCCGCCGGATTTGAACTCGCGACCATCTCCCTCGAAGACTGGTGCTGATGACACTATCCCGCCTGCCGACAACTGGAAGAAATTGAAAAGAGCTGTGGTCACAGCTAAATCTCTGACAAAAGCCTTTGACTCTGTCTACACTTTCTGACTGCCTCAGGCGAGCAGCCACCATAATCCACTTTACTGCTAATTTACTGGGACTTAAACCCTCCCTAGTAGCACTGATGGATTTGCTCTTCAGGGTATCCATCTTGCTCCAGTTCAGGGGAAACCCATCCCTCTTTTAAAGGCTCTAATGTTCCAATTGTCAAAACAACATCTAGCTGCAGTTCCAATTGTTCATTCTGTTGAGAGGTTTTCCTATGTTACCCCTAATGTGTCCCGTTCCATTTCAGGGGCAACCCATCCCTCTTGTGAAGGCTGTGATGCTGAGGCTTTATAAGGTATTTGTGAGACTGCCCTTGGAGTATTGTGAGCAGTAATGAGCCCCTTATCTGGATGTGCCAGAATTGGAGAGGGTTAGAGGTTGTTCAGGAGAATGATTCCAGGAATGAAAGGGTTAACATACAAGGATCATCTGGGTATGTACATCCTGGAGTTTAGAAGAAAGAGGGGGGATCTCACTGAAACCTATCAAATACTGAGACACCTAAATAGAGTGGATGTGTAGAGGATGTTTTGTGTACTGGAAGAGAATTGGACCGAAAGGCACAGCTTCAGAATAGAAGTATGTGTACTTATAACAGGGATGAGGTGGAATTTCTTTAGTCAGAGCATGGTGAATCTGGAGTTCATTGCCACTGATGTCAAGGCCAAGTCATATTTAGGGTTCAGGTTGAAAGGTTCTTGATTAACAAGGGCATCAAATGTTTCAGGGAGAAGGCAGAAGAATGGGGTTAAGAAGGATAATAAAGCCTCCGTGATGGAATGACAGATTTGATGGGCCAAATGGCCCAAGTCTGCTCCTTCATCTTATGGTGGAATCCTTTTCTACAGGTTACCTCTGACCCAGAAGAGATCCCAGTGGGCCACAAATCTAAATCCCTCATCAGCTACATATTCATCTGCCTTATCCTTTCATTCCTACATAAGTTACAGAGAAAGGTTGAACAAGTTAGGTCTTTATTCTTTGGAGCATAGAAGGTTGAGGGGGGACTTGATAGAGGTATTTAAAATTATGAGGGGTATAGATAGAGTTGACATGGATAGGCTTTTTTCCATTGAGAGAAGGGGAGATTCAAACAAGAGGACATGAGTTGAGAGTTAAGGGGCAAAAGTTTAGGTGTAACACGAGGAGGAACTTCTTTACTCAGAGAATGGTAGCTGTGTGGAACGAGCTTCTAGTAGAAGTGGTAGAGGCAGGTTCAATTTTGTCATTTAAAAAAAAAATTGGATAGGTATATGGACAGGAAAGGAATGGAGGGTTATGGGCTGAGTGCAGGTCAGTGGGACTAGGTGAGAGTAAGCGTTTGGCACGGACTAGAAGGGCCGAGATGACCTGTTTCCGTGTTGTAATTGTTATATGGTTATACTTTCAGTGTCTCATCACACAGGTTGTAATACAGAGATTATTACCAGGTCCCAATACAGTATTTGCTCTATAGGACCTCATCCCTTTCTTGGTTCTAATGTGCACAGTGAATCCGGCTGATTACCCTCCTCCTTGAGTAAATCCTCATGACTCTCTGACTCACTGAAGCTCTTACGATGATCTCGGTGTCCCAGCTCAGGATGACACCTTGGTTGTCATGAATTAGTTGGGCTGAATGGTTTGTTTCCATGCTGTATAACTCTATGACACTAGAAAAGCGACCTAAATTCATGACCATCGATCAATAACCCCAATCCCTGGATACCGGTGCAGCAATCTGACATCTAAAGGGTCAGTGACATGAAACATTAACTTATTCTCACTTCAAAAGTGCTTCCCTGATCTGCAGATAGTTCCCAATGTTATTTGTTTTCATTCTGTTTTTAGCATCTGCAGTTATTGACTTTCAATGAACATTAACACTCTCTGATTCTCTCCACTCTCTGACTCTGACACGCTTTCTCTCTGATTCTCTCTCACTCTCTGACTGACACGCATTCTCTCTGATTCTCTCTCACTCTCTGACTGACACGCTTTCTCTCTGATTCTCTCTCTGACTCTCTTTCTCTCTGTCTCTTTTCTCTCTGACTCTGTCTTTCTCTCTCTCTCTCTGACACTCTCTTTCTCTGATTCACTCTCGCTGACACACTCCCTCTGACACTCTCTCCCTGATTCTCTGTCTGGCTCTCTCTCTCTCTCTGACTCTCTCTTTGACTTTCTCTCTCTCTCTGACTCTCTCTTTGACTCTCTCTCTCTCTCTCTCTGAGTCTCTCACTCACACTCTCTCTCTTTAAGAATGAGCTGTCTCACAGTGTCACTTGGTCGAGCCACTGATGTTCTGTTGGAATTCCGATGAATAAACTCTTGTTTCCGTCTCTACACAAGAGTCCGTCATTCCTCCGCGATTGGGTTCAGTCCTTGCCTGCGCACACCGTGACAAGGACGGGCTATCTTCCTCAGCCTCCAGCTTATTAGCAAAGTACTCTGCTTACTTACACAAGCAAGAAATTTCATTGCACCCGCTGCATCTGAGTCCAGAGAAACAGTTGGCACCACTGGTTTGGGGGGGGGGGGGGGGCAGTCATGTAGCATCTGTGGAAGGGAATCAGAGTAACATTTGAACAATAGTTGGTGTCTATTTATTTATTGAGATACAGCACAGATTAGGCCCTTCTGCCTCAGAAATCTGATTTAACCCTAAATCTGATTCAATCACCAGACAATTTGCAATGACCAATTACTATAACCTACCAACCGGTACGTCTTTGGGGTATGGAAAGAAACCGGAGAACCTGGTGAAAACCCATACAGTCATGGGGAAAACGTACAGACTCCTTACAGACAGTAGCCTGAATAGTTCTGACGAAGGGTGGCATATCAGAAACACTATTTCTCTTTCCGTAACTGCCACCTGACTGACGAAGTGGTTCCAGCATTGTTGTTCTTATTTCTAATTTCAAGCCTTTGCACAGAATTGATTTTCCTTCATTTTATTACTGCGCCATTTGAAATTGGAGCCAGTCTATTAGATGAAGCTAGTACAAATTGTATGTTGCACGAAGTAGGGAAAAGAAAGTATGTGGTTGCCTTGTTGTTTACGAAGAAAAAGTGCTAGGTTCATTCCAGTAAGCAGAGATCTCTTATTTACCTTCCATGGTACATGGTGTACATAGAACATAGAACAGTTCAGTGTAGGAACAGGCTTTTCAGACCATGACATTGTGCTAGGCTAGTTAAGCTAATGACACCTCACTAAATAAATCCCTTTGACCTGAACGTGGTCCATATCTCTCCATTTCCTGTACATGGTCCATATCTCTCCATTTCCTGTACAAGGTCCATATCTCTCCATTATCTGTACATGGTCCATATCCCTCCATTATATGCACATAAGATCACAGCATAAAAGAGCAGAATTAGGCCATTTGGTCCATCGAGCCTGCTCCGCCATTTCATCATGGCTGATGCAATTTTTCCCTCAGCCACCATCTCCTTCCTTTCCCCTGTATCCCTTATGCCATTACAAATCAAGAATCTATCAACCTTTGCCTTAAATCTACCCAACCACCTGGCCTCTACAGCTGCCTGTGGCAAAGAATTCCACAGATTCTCCACTCTCTGGCTAAAGAACTTCCTCCTCACTGTTGTTTAAGGATGCCCCTCTATTCTGAGGCTGTGCCCTCTGGTCTTAGACTGCCCACTGCAGGAAATATCCTCTTCACATCCACTCTTTTAAGGCTGTTCAATAGATTTCATTGAGTTCACCCCTCATTCTTCTGAACTCTAGTGAATACAGGCCCAGAGACATCAAACACTCCTCATATGACAACCCATTTAATTCTGGAATAATTTCCTGAACCTCCTTTGAATCCTCTCCAGTTTCAGCACAACCTTTCTCAACTGCACTTTGTACTCCAAGTGAGGCTTCATCAGTGCTTTATGAAGTCTCAACATTATATTCCTTTCATATTCTAGTCCTCTTGAAATGAATGCTAACTTTGCATTTGCTTCCTCACCACAGACTCAACCTATAAATTAACCTTAAGGGAGTCCTGTAAAAGAACTCCCAAGCCCCTTTGTGCTTCAGTTTTTATTTTCCTCTCCATTTAAAAAAATAATCAACCCTTCCATTTCTTCTGCTAAAGTGCATGACCATACACTTCCTGACACTGTATTCCATCTGCCACTTCTTTGCCCATTCTCCTAATCTGTCCAAGTCCTTCTGTAGCTTCTCTACTTCCTCAAAACAACCTGCCCCTCTCTCTATCTTCACATCATCTGCAAACTTTGCAACAAAGCTATCAATTCCATCATCCAAACTATTGACATGTAGCGTAAAAAGAATCGGTCCCCCGACAAACCCCTATGGAACGCCACTATTCACCGGCAGCCAGCCAGAAAAGGCTCCCTTTATTTCCATTCTTTGCCTTCTGCCAATCAGTCCATGCTGGACTATTTCTTGTAATTCCATGGGATTGTAGCTTGTTAGGCAGCCTCATGTGTGGCATTTGTCTTTAGCCTTCTGAAAATCCAAGTGCACAATATCAACCAATTCTCCTTTGTCTATTCTGCATGTGATTTTTAAAAAAAAATTCCAATAGATTTGTCTGGCAAGATTTTCCCTTGAGGACACCATGCTGACTATGGCCTATAATTGACTGCAATGTCTTCCCAACCGCTGAGGTCAGACTAATTGGCCTATAGTTTCCTTTCTTCTGCCTCTCTCCCTTCTTGAAGAGTGGAGTAATGTTTACAATGTTTCAGTCTTCTGGAACCATTCCAGAATCTAGTGATTCTTGCAAGATCATTACTAATGCCTCCACAATCTCTTCAGCTACCTCTTTCAGAGCCCTGGGGTGTACACCATCTGGTCCACGTGACTTATCTTTTGTCCTTTCAGTTTGTCATTTACTTGTTGCCCATTACCACCTCTCCAGCATCATTATCCAGCTGTCTGATATCCACTTTTACATCTCTTTTACACTTTATGTATCCGAAGAAACTTTTTGTATCCTCTTTAGGATTACATAGAAAACCTACAGCACAATACAGGCCCTTCGGCCCACAAAGTTGTGCCGAACATGTCCCTACCTTGGAAATTACTAGGCTTACCCATAGCCCTCTATATTTCTAAGCTCCATGTACCTATCCAAAAGCCTCTTAAAAGACCCTATCGTATTCGCCTCCACTACTGTTGTAGACAGCCCATTCCTATAACAGAGCCAGCCTTTCTAATCAGTTTATTGAGCCTGTTGGCATCACCTGTGTTGATGCCATTGCCCCCAGCACACCACTGCATAGAAGAGTGTACTGGTGACAGCAGACCGGTAGAGCACGTGAAGAAGAGGCCAGCAGACTCCAAAGGGCCTCAGTCTCCTCAGGAAGTAGAGGTGACTCTGGCCCTTCTTGCACACAGCCTCTGTGTTGGTGCTCCACTCAAGTCTGTCATCCGGGTGCACCCCCAGGTACTTGTAGTTCCTCACTACCTCCACATCCTCACCATCAATAATAAGAGGGAACAGTGCAGGCTTAGTCTTCCCAAAGTCCATCGCCATCTCCTTAGTCTTACTGATGTTGAGCTGCAGATGATTCAGCTTGCACCATTCAACAAAGTCCTCCACTAGGGTCCTGTATTCATTGTCCTGTCCTCCCTTTATGCACCCAACTATTGCTGAGTCATCAGAGAATCTCTGAAGATGACATGACTCAGTGTTGTGTCTAACTTCTGCGGTACACAGGGTAAACAGGAAGGGAGCCAATACGGTCCCCTGTGGGGCCCCAGTGCTGCTTATAGCTAAGTCTGACACACAGCTCTGAAGCTGCATAAAGTGGGGTCTGCCAGTCAGGTGGTCCATTATACAGGATAAGTACAAGTGCCAACACACATTGAATAAAGCTGATCCCCCAGCAGGGAGGGCTGTATGGTATTAAGGCACTAAAACAATCAAAAAACATGATCCTCACAGTGTTGCTGTGCTTATCCAAATGGAAGTAGGCTTGGTTCAACAGGTAGATGATTGTATCTTTGACTCCAGTGTGCTCCTGGTAAGCAAACTGGATGGGAATGAGGGTTGATCTAACCAAGGGTTGGAGAAGAGCCAGGACCAGCCTCTCTAGAGTCTTCATGATGTGCGAGGTCAGGGCCACTGGACGGTATTCATTCAAGACATCCAGTCAGCCCTTCTTGGGTAATGGGACCAAACATGATACTTTCCACAGTTGGGACCCTTTTTTACCCTTGCAGCTCCTTAGCTCTATCCACAACGATTCAACACCTTTTGATCCTGTCACCTCTTTCTAATTATTTGATTTCTATTACTCTGTATCCTTCCATTATACGCACATGGTCCATATCCCTTCTGCCTGTACATGGCCCATATTCCTGCTGCCTGTATATGGCCCATATCCCTTCTGCTTGCACATGGTCCATATCCCTCCATTATAGGCACATGGTCCATATCCCTTTATTGCCTGCACACTTCTATACCTATTTAAGATTTTCTTAAACTCCTCAATCATATCTACCTCTATCACCACCCATGGCAGCATATTTCAGCCCCCCCCCACCCTCTATGCTGAATTAATTTGCCCCATACATCCCCTTTGAGCTTTACCCCTCACCCCTTAATGCATGCCCTTTAGTATTAGACTCTCTACCCTGGCTGTCTATTCTGTCTATGCCACTCATATCTTTATAAATTATCAGAGCTCGCCTCAGCCAGAGATGCTTCAAAAAAAAAACCAACCCAAGTTTGTCCAACATCTCCTCTAATCCAGACGGCTTCCTGGTAAGCCTATTCTATACTCTTTCTAAACCCTCCATCAGTTGAAATATTGAGTTCATACGTCAGGAAGTTATCTTGCAGCTTTATAAAACTTAAGTTAGGTCTCTACTAAAGTACTGCATAGAGTTCTGGTCACCCCATTGTAAGAAGGATGTTGAGCTGAGGCTGTCTGGATCAGAAAGCATGCGCTATGATAAAAGGTTAGACCTATGGGGTTGTACTCCCTGGAGAAGCGGAGAATGAGGGAGATCTAATAGAGGTTTATAAGATTTTGAGAGGCACAGAGAAAGTGACAGGTAGTAGTCTTTTTCACAGAGTTCTAATACCAGAGGGCACGTCTTGAAGGTAAGAGTGGGTAATTTCAAAGGAGATATGGTTGTTTTGTCTGGTATGGGTTTTCTACTTACTATGATTATTTAAAGCATATTCCTGATAAGTGCTTATTGTGGGGCCCTAGTTTTCAAGGTAGGTTTTTGACACAGAGAATGATGAGTGCCTAAGGTGATACACTGTCTGAGGTGGTAGTAGAGGCAGATACATTTGGGACATCTAGAGTTGTTTAGATAGGCATATGAATGAGAGGAGAATGAGAAGATATGGGCAATGTGTAGACAGAAGAGATTAACTTAGTTGGGCATTTGATTACTAATTTAATTGGTTCACTACAACATTGTGGGACAAAGGGCCTGTCCCTGTTCTATGTTCTATGTCCTAATGGGGTATCCAGAGTTGATGAGTGACCGGGTGCAAAAGCGTTTCTACCAAAGGAGGAGCAAAGCACTTCTTCCATCCGCCCGCCTGCAGGTCATCCTTGGGCAAGTTGTAGCACCTGCTTAGCCCCTGATCAGGGCCATGTGAATCCATGGGAGCAGGTGGTGGATGGTCGTATGACAAATCCTGGTTATGCAACCACTGACGCCAGACAGACAATCTCTGAAGAGTATCGACAATGGTTGGGGCCACCCGTCTTGTAAAGACTCTGCCCAGAAGATGGCAATGGCAAACCACTTCTGTAGAAAAATTTGCCGGGAACAATCACGGCCAAAGGCCACGACTGCCCATGCCATGTGACATTGCACATAATGGTGATGATGATCCAGAGTTGAGTGCAATACCCTAGATGCAGCCTGGAGAAATACAGCAACAAAGCCAAAAAACCTCCAACAGCGTTGTGCAATTGTGTTTCCACACATTCGGCGTATGAATGATTCATTGTCAGCACTAAAGAATAACAGCAAAGACAGATAGAAAAGAAAACATCCATTTCTCTCACAAGCAGATTGACCTTACTTCTCTATGTGCAATAGCACATTAGAGATCTTCAAGACCAAAGCTCTGTTAGTGATGATTTGGACTCATTCCCACTTTTAGCTAATCTGAGACCGTGTCAAATTAATTTATTAGCAGCCCTATAATAGCAGGGGAACTACGCAGTCTTTAGCCTCATCAGTTTCAAACAGTATCCAATCATCCAATTATATCAATTTTCATCTTCTGAGTGTTAGACATTTCCAAAGCTCAAGGCCAATTGTCAAATTGTCCCTGTCTAAGTAGCGCATCTGATTACTTTTCATAGGCTTTCAGGCATATAAGGTTAATGACATAGGCCCAGTCATATGACCATAGCATGAGTCTTGTTCTGACTGATAAAGCAGAGTTCATTAGAATCAGAAATAAAGCAAAGTTTCAGAAACGAAGATCATGCTTGGAGCCCTAAAGTAATGCTGAATTAAAGTTCCTTTAGAGAGTGCAACTAAGCTAAATTAATGGAATTGTAAAATCATGATAAATCACAGAATCTTACAGCACCAAAAGAGGCTGTTAAAGACCATTGTATCTGTTCTGGCTCTTCAGAAGATTCCAAAGACTTACAGGTTAGTAGGTTAATCAAGGATGTAATGTTGAGGCTTTATAAAGCACTGGTGAAGCCTCACTTGGAGCATTGTAAGCAGTTTTGGGCCCCTTATCTAAGGAAGAATGTGCTGATATTGGAGTTGATTCACTGGAGTTTCACAAAATTTATTCTGGGATTGAAAGGGTTGTCTTATGAGGAGTGTTTGATGGCTCTGGGTCACTGCTCTCTGGAGTTCAGAAGAATGAGGGTGATCTCATTGAAACATATTGAATGTTGAAATACCTTGATAGAGTGGATGTGGAGAGGTTTCCTTTTAGAATGGAGATGAGAAGGAATTTCTTTAGCCAGAGAGTGGTGAATCTGTGTATGGGGTGGAGCAGGCCTGTTACCATTCTGTTTCTCTAAATACAGTAAATAAGACATATACAATATGAATTCGTCCTTCCAGAATTGAGTGCATTTACAGGGAACACTGCCACAAGAAAGCAGTGTCCATCATCAATAATCCCACCATCCAGGACATGTTCTTTTCTCGCTGTTGCCATCGGGAAGAAGGTACAGGAGCCTCAGGACTCACACCACCAGGTTCAGTAACCATTAATACCCTTCAACCATTAGGTTCCTGAATGATTGGAGATAACTTCACTCACCTCCAACACCCCCCTGTTTGCACAACCTGCAATGACTCTACAACTCATGTTCTCAATATAATTTATTTACTTATTTATTATTATTATTATAGATGTATTTTTATTTTTTCTCAGCTCAAGCTAGTAAAACCTGAGGTACAGGCACAGGCAAACACACTCACTTCTCAATGGCTAGGAACTTTTGGACTGTTCTAATGGTGTTTAGTGTTGTGGCTTTCTGAGATTTACATAGATATTGCTTTGTAGGCTACTGTGTTGTGACTCTGGGATGATACCAATTGTCGATATTATTATTGGGACAATATATACCCTGTTCCTGTTCCACAGTCCTTCAGTTTCCTCTTTTAGTTCAGCACATTTCTGGTGTTTTTTTACATATGATTTCTATATGTTATGTATGTTTGGAATGATGATATTTATTCAGTAAGGACCTATCTAAGACGCTCCTTAAAGACCCTATTGTATCCGCTTCCACCACTGTCACTGGCAGTGCATTCCATGAACCCACCACTCTCTGTGTGAAAAACCTACCCCTGACATCCCCTCAGTACCTATTTCCAAGCACCTTAAAATTTGCCCTGTTTTGTTAGTCATTTCAGCCCTGGGAAAAAGCCTCTGGCTATCCACCCAATCTATGACCCCCATCATCTTATACACCTCTGTCGTCACCTCTCATCCTCTGTTGTTCCAAGTAGAAAAGGCGGAGTTCACTCAACCTATTCTCATATGGTACGCCCTCCAATCCGGGCAACATCCCATTCCATGCACTCACCACTCTGCATAAAAAACTTACCCCTGACATCTCCTCTGTATCTACTTCCAAACACCTTAAAATTGGCCCTCTCGTGTTCGCCATTTCAGCCCTGGGGAAAAAGCCTTTGACTATCCACATGATCAATGTCTCTCATCATCTTATACACCTCTATCAGGTCATCTCTCATCCTCTGTTGCTCCAAGGAGAAAAGGCCGAGTTCAGTCAACCTATTCTCATCAGGTATGCTCCCCAGTCCAGGCAACATCCTTTTAAATCTCCTCTGCACCCTTTCTGTGGTTTCCACATCCTTCCTATAGTGAGGTGACCAGAACTGAGCGCAGTAATCCAAGTGGGGTCTGACCAGGGTCCAATATAGCTGTAACATTACCCCTCAGCTCTTAAACTCAATCCCACAGTTAGTGAAGGCCAATGCACTGTATGCCTTATTAACCACAGAGTCAACCTGCGAAGCAGCTTTGAATGTCCTATGGACTCGGACCCCAAGATCCCTCTGATCCTCCACACTGCCGAGAGTCTTACCATTAATACTATATTCTGACATCATATTTGATCTACCAAAATGAACCACCTCACACTTATCTGGGTTGAACTCCATCTGCCACTTCTCAGCCCTGTTTTGTGTCCTATCAATATCCCGTTGTAACCCCTGACAGCCCTCTACACTATCCACAACACCTCCAACCTTTGTGTCATCAGCAAAATTACTAACCTATCCATCCACTTCCTCATCCAGGTCATTTATAAAAATCACGAAGAGGAGTCCCAGAACAGATACCCGAGGCACGCCACTGGTCACCAACCTCCATGCAGAATATGACCCGTTTACAACTGCACTTTGCCTTCTGTGGGCAAGCCAGTTCTGGATCCAAAAAGCAAGATCCCCTTGGATCCCATGCCTCCTTGCTTTCTCAATAAGCCTTACATGGGGTACCTTATCAAATGCCTTGCTGAAATCCATATACACTACATCTGCGGCTCTACCTTCATCAGTGTGTAGTCACATCCTCAAAAAATTCAGCAAGACCTGCCTTTGACAAAGTTATACTGACTACTCTTAATCATATTATGCCTCTCCAAATGTTGATAAATCCTCCCTGTCAGGATCTTCTCCATCAATTTACCAACCACTGAAGTAAGACTCACAGGTTTACAATTTCCTGGGCTATCTCTACTCCCTTTCTTGAATTAGGGAACAACATCCGCAACCCTCCAATCCTCCGGAACCTCTCTGTTCCCCATTGATGATGCAAAGATCATTGCCAGAAGCTCAGCAATCTCCTTCCTCACCTCCCACAGTAGCCTGGGTACATCTCGTCTGGTCCTGGTGACTTATCCAACTTGATTACGTAGAAAAGTAGTAGAATCTGGTATATGCTGATGAGAATCTGGATGAAATAAAATGGGGATAGATCATAAGACATAGGAGCAGAGTTAGGCTAATGGCCCATTAAGTCGATTCTGCCATTCGATAATGTTTTATTTATTTTCCCTCTGAACCCTATTCTCCTGCCTTCTTCCCATAATCTTTGATGTCCTTTCTAATAAAGAGCCTATCAACCTCTGCTTTAAATACACCCAATGACTTGGCCTTCTCAGCCATCAGTGGTAATAAATTTCACAGATTCACCATCTGACTAAAGAAATTCCTCCTCATCTCTGTTCTAAAGGGACATCCTTCTGTTGTGAGGCTGTAATTCAGATTAGTGTAGGGTTGCTGTAAATGGGGGTTGTTTGTCATTCTGTATTCAGTGGGCTGAACAGCCTCTCTATGATTTCTGACTCATTTTCCAGTTGTCTTGAACTTGGTCTTCTAGTTAGTAGCTCTTGCAAATGAAAAATTTGCTCTGTCAAAACAATTTGAGATTATAAATATCTCTGAATTTCACTTTAAAGGGAACAATCCTGACTTCCCCACACTCGCCAAATAATGGGTGACACGGTAGCTTAGCCGTAAGTGCGACACTATTACAGCTTGGGGCGTCGGAGTTCAGAGTTCAGAGTTCAGTCCGGGGTCCTCTGAAAGGAGTTTGTGTCTTCAACGTGGAATATATAGGTATTCTCCAGGTGCTCTGGTTTCCTCCCACTGTTGAAAAATGTACCAGTTAGTAGGTTAATTATTCACTGTGAATTGTCCCATGTTTAGGCTAGGGTTAAAGCAGGGATGGTCAGGAGTTGCTGGGCAGTCCAGATCAAAGGGCCTATTCCACATTGCATCTCTAAATAATTAACAACTGATCCCAATACGTGCCTGTGCCTGTGCCTCTGCTTTCTGGCAGAGTCAGAATCAAGTTTATTATTACCAATGCATGGAATAAAATGTATTGTTTTTTGGCCGCAAGACATGGAAAATTACCATAAATTACAATAAAAAATGAAGTAAATAAATAATGCAAAAGAGGAATAATGAAATATTCTTCATGAATTTACGGACCGTTCAAAATCTCATAGCCGAAGGAAAGAAGCTGTTTTGAAAATTTTGAATGTGCATCTGCAGGTTCTTGTACCTCCGCCCTGATGGCACACATAAGGAGATGGGGTGTCCTGGATGGTGAGGGTCCTTAATGATGAAGGCCGCTTTCTTGAAGCACTGCGTTTTGAAGATGCCCTTGATGATGGGTGGGCTAGTGCCTGTGATGGAGCTGGCTGAATTTACAACTCCCTGCAGCTTCCTTTGATCCCTGTGTATTGGAGCTTCCCTACCAGGCAGAATGCTCTCCAGGGAGCAACTATAGGAATTGATTAGTCTTTTGTGACAGATCAAATCTCATCGAACTCCTAATAAAGTATAGTTGCTGGAGTGCCTTCTTCATGGTTGTATCAATATGTTGGACCCAGGATAGATCCTCGGAGATGTTAACTCCCCGGAACTTGAAACTGCTCACCATTTCCACTGCTGATGCCTCAATGAGGACTGGTGTGCGTTCCCTTGACTTCCCCCTCCAAAGTCCACAATTCATTCCTTGGTCTTTCTTGGCCTTTAATATTATTAAGGATCACACCCATCCATCTGGCATTCTGTTTGACTTTCTACCCTCAGGCAGGAGACTCTGGTGCGTAAAACCAGGAACAGTCGGAATGTGAAACAGTTTCTTCCCTCAGGGCATTAGGTTTCTGAACTCACTGCCACAAGTGTCACTAGTTAATCTGTTCTGTACCTTACAATATTTAATATTAATGCCCTTTAGTTTGTTATTTATGTCTGGTTCATCTGTAGATCTTATCCGTACCTTCATAAATGTATTATGTGTGTTATGAGTACTACTGTGCTTTCAGAGAAACTTCTCATTTCTATATACATTATATGGTTATATACATTACATACATGTGTATAATTAAATGACAATAAACTTGACTTGCTGATGTTATTGTTGCAAAACCACTGGACTAGCTGATCTACCTCACTCCATCACTATCTGAGACTCTGAAACAACAGTGGTGCCATCAGTGAATTAATAGATAGCATTAATAGATGGGAAAAGGAGGACAGGAGTTTCACTTTTTGTCCAAAGGCCTAAACCAGTTTGGTGAATAGGTGTTTGGATAATGATTAAAATGGTTAAAATAAAAATATACAAGGAATACTATTGCAGGAAAACAGCATCAATCATCAAGGACCCCCACCATCCACCCTACTCATGCTGCAGTCATTGAGGGTGTACAGGAGCCTCAGGACCCACACTACCAGGGTCAGGAACAGTTATTACTCCTCAACCATCAGGCTCTTGAATCAAAGTGCATTCCTCATTCAACTTCCTCACCCCATCACTGAACTGTTCCAACAACATATGAATGTACTTTCAAGGACTTTTCATCTCACGTTCTTGATATTTATTGCTTGTTTATTATTGTTATTAGTATTTCTTTTTGTTTTTGTTTTTGCACAGTTTGTTGTCTTCTGCACACTAGCTGTTTGCCCGTCTTGTTGTGCGCAGTTTTTCATGGATTTAATCATGTTTCTTTTTACCTACTGTGAATGCCGCAAGAAAATGAATCTCAGGGAAGTATGTCGTGACACATATGTACTTTGATGACAAATCTCCTTTGAACTTCTTTTGAATTTCATGTTGAAAGAGGAGTAGGTGAGGATCTGCGGCCACGCGTACCCGTTCAAGGTCATATCAAATCTGTGGCCTAATGTGCACTTATATTCTCTCCCTATTCCATAGTGTCGGAAAGTCATACAGCACAGAAGCAACCCTTCAGCCCATCATATCAATGCTGACCTCAGTATTTATCCCTACTTGTTCCATTTAACAGCATTTGCCACCTACGTATGTCTTGGCAATTCAAGTGTTTGACTACGCCAGGGGTTCCCAACCTGGGATCAACCTAATGATAGGCATCCATGGCATAAAAAAAGTTGGGAGCTCCTGGTCTAGGCAATGCCTAGATGTTAGTTAGCATAGAGTGTAGAACAGTACAACACCGACAGGACCTTTGGCCTGACAAGTTGTGCCATATTAATTAAACCAGCAATTAAATGCCTAACTAAATGAATCCCTTCCGACTACATAATGATCAAATCTTCTATTCTTTTCACATTCATGAGTCTATCTAAGGACTGGTTAAATACATTTGCCTCCCTCACTAGCCCCTGCTGTACATTCCAAGCACTTACCAATCTCTGCATGCCCTGCATGTCTCCTTTAAACTTTTCCACTCTCAGTATAAGTGTTTTCACTCTTCAGTGTTGGACACTCTGACCCTGGCAAAAAAGGATACTGGCTGTCTGCCTGTGCATCTCATAACGTTATAAACTTCTGTTTCATCTCCCCTCTGCCTTCACTGCTCCAGAGAACACTGTGACTCAATCAGCTAAATTCTCACATCCATGATTCTAATTTATTTAATCCCTCCTCATGTTGCAGTCGTCATTATGGTTGGCGCAAGTTGTAGGGCAGAGGGCAGTATGGTCGTATAGTGCCTAGTGTAATGTCAGTGACTTGATTTCAATTCTGACATGGTCTGTAAGGTGTCTGATTGTTCTCCCAGTGACCATGTGGGTTACTTCTGGGTGATTCGGTTTCCTCCCATATTCCAGTCTGGTCATTCCCCTCTGATCTCTCCCATTAATAAGGCATTTTTACCCACAGAACTGATGCTCACTGGATGTCGACTTTTTTACTTTTTCACATCATTCTCTGTAAACCCCACGGACTGTTGTGTGTGAAAATCCCAGGAGATCAGCAGTTTCTGAGATACTCAAACCACCTTGTCTGGCACCATCAATCATTCCACTGTCAAAGTCACTTCGATCATATTTCTCCCCCGTTCAAATGTTCGGTCTGAACAACAACTGAACCTCTTGACCACGTCTGCATGCTTTTATGCTTTGAGTTGCTGCCACATGATTGGCTGATTAGATATTTGCATTAACCAATAGGTTAATGTGACAACTGCGTGTAGAACGTGGTGGTATGCTGAAAGTTAATAAATAACAGAGTGACCATGCGCCCTAGTGCTTGGTGTAACATAGTATGGCACCATCAGTCAAACTGAGCAACGCTGATCTGCTGACAGTGAGTCGTTCAGGACTATTCAGCCTTTAATCACGTCACATCACTGCCTTCCCTTCCCTGTGTGCAACCAATAAATCATTGTCACGAGGAAAAGCAAAGCTTCCTTTTAAAATAAAAAGAGATAATAATATTCACAGCCCCACGTGTTTTGTTACAAAAAGGCCAATTAAAATCTTAATGTGAGAATTAGTACAGATATGTTTCAGAGGCTGCAGATGCCCTGTTCTGTAATAACCAATTATGGCAGCTTGACATATAGAGTCATGAATACCAGCTTAATTAGCACTAAGAGCTTAATTATAACTTCTACTTCTCAGTCACTCTGCAATGCAAGTTTTTGAGGCAATTTGCAATGCTGACATTTTTTTCACGAGATGACATTATGGAATTTAATCTGCATTTTTAACTCATTTTTGAAGGAAGAAGTGTTTTAATGAGATTTAGCAGATCTTCAGATGCTAATTGTGCTCAGATCCTGAGGGGGCTCTTAGTCCGCAAGACCATAAGACCTAGGAGGAGAATTAGGCCATTCGGCTCATCGAGTCTGCTCTGCCATCCAATCATGGCATATTTATTTACCATTTCAACTCCCGTTTTCCTGTCTTTTCCACATTATCTGTGATGCCCTGACTAATCAAGAATCTATCAACCTCTGCTTTAAATATACCCAATGACTTGGTCTCCACAGCTGCCTGTGGCAACGAATTCCACAGATTCACAGACAGACAGACATACTTTATTGATCCCGAGGGAAATTGGGTTTCATTACAGTCGCACCAACCAAGAATAGTGTAGAAATATAGCAATATAAAACCATAAATAATTAAATAATAATAAGTAAATTATTCCAAGTGGAAATAAGTCCAGGATCAGCCTATTGGCTCAGGGTGTCTGACACTCTGAGGGAGGAGTTGTAAAGTTTGATGGCCACAGGCAGGAATAACTTCCTATGACGCTCAGTGTTGCATCTCGGTGGAATGAGTCTCTGGCTGAATGTACTCCTATGCCTAACCAGTACACTATGGAGTGGATGGGAGATATTGTCCAAGATGGCATGCAACTTGGACAGCATCCTCTTTTCAGACACCACCATCAGAGAGTCCAGTTCCACTTCCACAACATCACTGGCCTTACGAATGAGTTTGTTGACTCTGTTGGTGTCTGCTACCCTCAGCCTGCTGCCCCAGCACACAACAGCAAACATGATAGCGCTGGCCACCCCAGACTCGTAGAACAGGACGTCCGGCAGACGTTAAAGGACTTCAGTCTCCTCAGGAAGTAGAGACGGCTCTGACCCTTCTTGTAGACAACCTCCCTCTGACTAAAGAAATTCCTCTTCATCTCTGGTCCAGATGGACGTCCCTCTATCCTGAGGTTGTGTCCTCTGATCCTAGACTTTGCCCCACCCCCCACTGGAAACATCCTCTCGTGAGGAAGTCTAGGACCATCTTCTTCAGTCAGAGGTTGTGGAACAAGCTGCCCGCAAAAGTGCTGAATGTGGGTTATTTATTTATTTAGGGAGTGGACTGATTAGGAGTCTTTTGTGAGGAGATGCAGAAAGAGCACAAGGGAAGATGCTTGGAGGATCACAGCCGAAGGGGAGACCTTTTGTAACAAGTGCTTTGTGCAGAGGACTGGTTCACAGGAGGAAGTGCCATTACTCCGGAGTTAGCCCGTTTGCTCGAGATGGTCTTTGAGGGAAGTTTGAACTGTGGCTAGTGTCCTTCATGTAGAACGTGTGTTTGGTGTGTAAGTAATGAAAGTGAAGCACCCGGACTACTTCAGAAACGAGCTCCAACGTTTATGTGCGTATTTGGACTACTTTAACTGTAATGGGCCCTTTTATTTTTCTCTTTTTTTCTGATAACTGTTTGTTAAAGTTAAAATATTGATACATATATTCCCTTTGTAATTTTATGCTGACATACAATTTGTTATTTTTTCTGGCAAACAATAACTTTGCATGGGGCAGTATTTACACAGCATTCACTACAATTCATGTCCCTCCCTGGAACCTTCCAACTTTCCTGTTTGTTTGAACCCAAATCATACCACCCTGGACATGCGATGCTTATGAACTGTGGCCTTCTCACTGCTGAGTCATGTGACTGTTAGCAGAGTTAGCTAAGAGCCAAGTTTGTACACAAACCCTAGTAAGAGGGTTACATTTGTGGGGATCCATATGGGGTGATTGAATGCTGCACAAGGATTGATTAAGTGTTTTTTTTGTGTGTTTAAGCCAATGTTTAAACTAGTGTTTGTGCAAAGTGATGTACGTCATAATTAAGTTACTTTATTATGGTTGTCCCAGGGATGAAGTTCTGGTAGGATATGAAGAAGGTATCCACACGTAATGCTTGTGTTCTGAATAGAGTGAATATTCAAATTCCTGATGAACTGCTACTTAGAGAGCTGAGTTCTGTAAAAATATTGGAGAAAGTTACACTGATTGAATGGCGTTTACACCAATCAGCAGGTAAGGATGTCACATTTGTTCAGGCTACCAGTGACAAGACTGAAGTCACGCAGCCCGATAGGATAGAGGTACCAGGTGAGGCAGGGCCATGGCCAGTTCATATCTCTAGAGTTGGCAAGAAATCAGCTGTGGGTGAAGATTTTAAAGGCCAGTTGTTCTCTTTTCTGTGGAGTGAGAGGAAGACTTTGTGAAAGCGCTAAAGGATCCTTCAGCAGTTGATTTAAATTCTGAGCTAGTTTTGGCTATGACATCACTGGTTGATAAATGCGGAAGTGTATCTGTTAAGAGCCAAGGTTATCATAGGATGGGAGTGTACTCTGGAGCCAAGCCCACACCCAATCACCCAATGGGGAAGATGAATATGAGGATTAGGCTGAGCAGACATCTCAGTTACTGGATGAATGGCACTGCTCAGATAATATGAAAAAACAGAGACTGGTAGAGAGTTTAAAGGGTCCGGTGGCTGATATAGTCAGGTTCCTAAAAGAAGAAAGCCCATTAGCCACGTCAGCTAACTATCTGCAAGCTCTGGAAGATGCCTTTAGCTTTGCTGGAAATGCAGCTGATCGTCGGATGAAGTTTAGGCACACATTTCAGGAGAAAGGAGAGAAGCTGCCTGCCGACCTTTTCAGGTTGGAGAAACTGCTGCACTGTTTGTGCCACAGAGGGAGCATTCAACTGTCTGAGAAAAATTGCTTAAGGTCGGAACAAGTTGTGAAGGGCGTGCTGTCACATGACAGATTGCTCTACGCATTCGGATGACCCATAAAATGGGCCCTCCTCCATCTTTTACTGAGTTAGAGAGGAGGAAAACATGATCAAGGAGTGGAATGTTTCAAAAGCCAAGTAATATCTTCAGTGGTAGCGTCTGTTGCTAAAATGACCTCTGACGTGACAGGAATGAGCTGAAAATCCTCCGACCTGAGCTGACTCAATGGATGCTTGCTGATGTTTCAGCTGAATGTGACATGTCCATTGGGAACCCGACCCACCTGTAGGACTTATTAAGCAGAGGAATGCTGCTGAAAAGAGTCTTTTGGCTAGAGAGGCCACTGGTATTTTCTGTTACAACTGTGGAGAAGATAGTTATTTCAGGCGAGACTGTGAAGGATAGGAATATCTTCAAAAAGTAAGTCAGCAGTTCATCAAACAGAAGAAAAGAAGCAAAACTACAGAGGGACTCAGTAAAGGAACGGGCTGGCGTCTCGGAGAGGATATGTTCCAATCAGTGTATCAAGAGAAATGCTAAAGTGCACATCACTATTCCGGAAGGTTCAGTGGGACGAAGCTCTGATGTATCCATATGGATTGATGGTATTTATGCTAAAGCCATACTTGACGCAGGTTCTCAAGTTACTTTACAGGTCCTACTCAGTGCCTTTGAGATTTGGGGGCTTAGGGCTGACGGTTACCGATACGATGCTTTCTTGTCATTGAAACTGGAGTTTTCGGAAGCAGAAATTGGAGTAGCTGAGACTATTGATACAGCGGTATTGGTCTGCCTGGATCTGGTTGAAAAAGTTGGAGCTTCCATTCTTGTGGCAGCAAATCCTCCCGTTGCGAGAGGGGAGCACGCAAGGAGAGAACTGAAGAGTATTTGTTTGAAAACCTTGTCCATTCACCAAGTGTTCAGAGCTGCTTTTGAGAAGGTGCATTTTCTCCAAAGCAGGATGATGAGCATGAACAAGGAAATGTGTGCCACGCCCAATCCGAACCTGTCACGTTACGTCCTGGCGGGGTAGCTGGAGTGCCAGAGGGCACCCCTTTCTGAGAGAGGTCTCGCTGGTTGGCACCAGCGGAAAATGTTCGGCAGCACCTGCTTAAACTGAAGGAGGCTGAGTTCGGTCAGGGAGCAGGAAGGTACAAGTGATGGATGGGGGGGGGGGGGGGGGTGAGAGGCATCTCCAAATAGGTCACGAGGAGTGGCTGAGGCTGAACAAGCTGAAACTGAGATGAGGAGGTCTCAGAGAGTCAGGAGATCCCCTGATAGGCTGGCCTTTGCTGCACCAGGGAAACAGATTGTGGTGTCAGTCCCAAAAGTGAGATATGTTACTTCTGTTTACAAATGGATTGGGGGGAGGATGTCCTTGAAATCACAAAATTCATTTGAATACTCTGTTATTATTAATGGCTTAATAAGTTCCAAAGTCATGAGGACATGACTATTTCGGTGGGGGGAGAATGTAATGCCCTGGATAAGATTTCTACCGCTATACTGTGAGGTATTTTTATTTTAGCAGTTTTCTGAGAACACTGTGTCTGCTAGTAGACTACTGGTTTGGCTTCGGTTGAGATAAGGAGCTGTTTGGTCAGCCTAGGAAAGTTGTGTCAGTCAATCAGGTTTCTTTTGGCAATGTGTTGTGACTTTCTGCCCAGTGCTATGGAAGATTCGGGAGAGCTGGGTGGGACCAGATTTCTGAAAGACAGTAGTTTGGTTTGGGGTCTTTTGTGAGGAGGTGAGGAGAGGAGCACTAGGGAAGATGTTCGGAGGATCCCACCTGGGGGGGGTGGGAGGGGGGAGACCTTCTGTAAGAAGTGCTTTGTGGAGATGAATGCTCAACAGAAGGAGTGCCAATATTCTTGAGTTAGCCAGTTCATTTGAAATGGTCTTCGAGGGAAGTTTGAACTGTGGCTGCTGGCAGATTGTGGGTTCGGTGTGTGACTGATCAGAGTGAAGCAACCCGACTGCTTCAGAAATGAGCATATTTGGACTGGTTTAACTGTAATGGGCCCTTTTAATTTTCTTCTCTTTTTCTGTTAACTGATTGCTGAAGTAGATATACTGGTAAATATATTTCCTGTGTAATTTCATGCTGATGTACGATCTGTTATTTCTCTGGCAAACGATAACTCTGCACGGGGCAGTTTTTACACAGCATTCACTCCAATCCATGAACCTCCCTGGAGCATTCCAACGTTCCTGTTTGCTTTAACCCAAATCATACCGACCCTAGATGTGTGTTGCTTATAGAAGGTGGCCTTCTTAATCGCTGAGTCACACGGCTGTTAGCTAACGAGCCAAGCTTGTGTACGAGCCCTGATGAAGGATTACATACTTGTCTGCACAATTTGCCTTTTGCACATTGGTTGTTTGTCAGTCTTTATGTGTAGTTTTCTTAAATTCTATTGAATTACTTTATTTTCTTCTAAATCGCTGCAAGGAAATGAATCTCAGGGTAGCATATAATGACATATACATACATATGCGTTCTTAATAGTAAGGCCACAGTCAGTCCGAATGGGCAGCAATGTCTCTCGTCCAGTTACGCTGGGCACTGGTGCTCCCCAAGGTTCAATCTGCTGACGCATGACTGCATCACAGGATCCAGCTCAAAACGTATTATCAAGTTTGCAGATGACACAGCAATGATTGGCCTTATCAAGAACAATGACAAGACGGAGTATAGGGAGGAAGTGGAGCGGCTGGTGGATTGTTGTGAGAAGAACAACCTAAGCCTGAATGTGAAGAAGACAAAGGCAATCACTGTGGATTTCAGGAAGGTGCAGACAAACCGTTCTCCTCTGCGAATACGTGGCTGCTCCATAAAGAGAGATAAATGCACCAAGTTCCGGGGAATTCACATCACAGGTGACCTCACCTGGCCCCTTAATATCACCTCCCTGAGCAAAAAGGTACAACAGCACCTCCACTTCCTTAGACGAATGAGGCAAGCAAGGCTTCCACCATCCCCCCCCCCCCCCATCTTAACAGCACTTTACAGCAGCACCATTGGGAGCATCCTGACGAGCTGCATCTCCGTCTGGTATGGAAGCAGTCGCGCATCGGACCGTAAGACCCGACAAAGGACTGTGAGAACAGCTGAGAGGATCATAGGGATCTCCCTACCATCCATCAGGGACATTTATCAAGCCCTTAGTATTATTAAGGATCCCATCCATCCAGCACCCTCTTTGACTTTCTAGTATCAGGCAGGAGACTCTAATGCATGAAAACAAGAATGTTCCAAATGGGAAACAGTTTCTTCCCCCAGGCCATTGGCTCCTGAATTCCCGGCTGCATCGCATTTGAAATGTCACTGGTTAATCCGTTCCGTACGTTATGATATTTAATATTAATGCACTTTAATTTGTTACTTGTGTGCGATTCGTTATACCATCACACGTGATAGCCATAAGTGTATTATGTTTTTAAACCTCGTTTGAAGATACGTTGTCTCATTTCTATATACATGTGTGTAGTTAAATGCCAATAAACCTCACTTGGCACTTGATACTAAATTTAATTAGCCTTTGGCATTGATAGTTATATAGTATTATGGAAACTGGATCATTAGATATTGTCACATGTATGAAGATACAGAGCAAAGGTTTTTTTAAGGATGGCATCCACTCAGATTTGTGCACAAAAACACTGAGGTACTGGAAAGGAAAACTGATTGCAAAGTTTGTTGTTACTGTTACAGAGAAAATGCAGTACATGCAGAGGAATCACATGCAAGGCCACGATGAGCTAGATCCTGATGTCAGGGGTCAATTTAATAGTCTTACAACTGGGGGGGGGGGGGGGTGACACTGTCCTTGAGCCTGGTAGTCTGTGCTTTCAGGCTTTAGTATTTCCTGCTAAGAAAGGAATGACTGAGGTTGAAGAGGTCCTTGATTACGTTGCCTGCTTTCCCACGGCAGTGGGAAGTGTAGGCCGTCCATACAGAAGAGGGCGGATTCCGTCATTTGCTGAGCTGTGCCTACAACGCTCTGCAATTTCTTGCGGCCTTGGGCAAAGCTGCTGCCACACCTGGCTGTGAATTAGAATCAGGATCAGGTCACTGGCAGAAGTGGTGAAATTTGTTGATTTGTGGTGGCAGTGCAGAACAAAGTACTATGTTACGTAATCAGAAAACAGGTAGTGCAAAAGAGAAATGGTTCGATGGCCATTCAGAAATCTGATGGCAGAGGGGAAGAAGCTGTTCCTAAGTTGTTGAGTGTGGATGTTCAGTCTCCTGTATCTCCTCTCTGAGTATAGTAACCACTCCCTGCAGAAGTCTCACACCTGCCTCGTAAGGATCAAGGTCCAGTATTCAAAAAATCAAGATTCAAATTTATTTAACACGTTTACACAGAAACACGCAGAGAAATGTGTCATTTGTGTTAGAAACCAACACAACCGAGGGTGTGCTGGGGACAGTCCACAAGTGTCGCCACGCTTTCACACACCAGTATAGCATGCCCACAATGTTCAGCAGAACTACATAGAACACAACAAGCAAAAAAACTACAAACAGCAAAACAAGCCCCATTCCTCCCACCCACCCACGCACACGTGTAGTCCTCTAGCCTCCAGCCTCCGGCGGCCTCAGACTCCGACTCGTACTCGCGGATGCTGCCTTCCCCAGTGGACTTGCAGAGATTCACGGCCGTGGGCTCTGGCTAACAGGCCTCCACATCCGGCCTTCCCATTCAACACTCGGGCCTTGATCCTCAGGATCGACCTCATGACCTGCCAATCCTTGAACACTAGGCTTCGAACTCCGGACTCACCGATGCTTTTTCTGGCAAAGTGTCTCCAACCTGAAATGTTAACACTGTGTCTCTTTGCAGCCTGACCAGTTCATTCGTAGCATTTTCTGCTTCTATTTCAGTCATATTAACAGCTCGCTGTCCATATTGTTCTGCCCAGGCTTGTGTGTTTAGACAGCTGGCACACAATATCCATGGTTGACCCCGGCCAATGGAGGCCTTTGATTGCAGTCATATTACCTGGTGGAAGTACGGATTAGATATCCATCCCTGGCATTGGCCACACAATATGATTTAGAATGAGGTGAACACTGCACTTCTCCTCAGAAGATACCAAGGACCACCGACGTTGGAATGTGAAGCAGCACACAATCTGCTGGAGGAACTGAAGGGTTTCAGCAGCATCTGTAGGAGGACATTTTGTGTCCCGATGCAGGGCTTTGACAATTACTTTTCACCTCAAATGCTGCTTGACCTGCGGACCTCTTCCAGCAGAACATTTGTTGTATTTCTCTTCAGGGTGTAATCACAGAGCAAATTCTGCGTAAAAACAGGCCCTTCAGGCATATTTTCTAGCTTCCTACACCCAGTGGCCTCTTTATTAGATATCTAGCAAAGAGGCCATGGTCATGAATGTATGTTCATGGTCTTCTGCTTCAAGGTTCGATGTGTTGTGAGTTTCGAGATGCTTTTAAGCACATTACTATGGCAACATGCACCTATTTGAGTTACTGTCACCTTGCTGTCAGCTTGAACCATAAGGGGTAGGGGGCCATTACAGACAGTTCTCCTCTCTCATTAACCAGGCATTTTTCACTCACAGAACTGCTGCCCACTGGACGTTTTTGTTTTCACACCATGCTCTGTAAACACCGGAGACTGTTGTGCGTGAATATTCCAGTGAAATACTCAAACCAGTGGCGACAATCATTCCACGGTGAAAGTCTCCTGGATCACATTTCTTCCCCATTCTGATGTTTGAATTGAACCTCTTCACCATGCTTTTATGCAGTGAGTTGCTGTCACGTGATTGGCTGATTAGATATTTTGCATTAACGTTCAGGTGTACGGGTGTATCTAATGAAGTGGCCGCCAAGTGTATAACTGCACCTTAAATATACTGGCGATCAAAACCTAAATTCTCAAAGGTAACATTATATATTTTTCCTCTTTTTGACTTATTTCAGACTGCTCAGGTGAACAAGTTTCGACAGGTTACCTCGATGATGTGCAACTTGATAGAAAAGAGATCTCAGCTTCTCTCGGGGACGTTGCCACAAGACGAACTGAAAGACTTGAAACAGGAGGTCACCACCAAGATAGACGTTGGGAACAAGTATGTTTGAAGACCCTGTTGTTTTGTGTCTTGCTCGCAGCTCCGGAGTGGATTGAGCTCAGCTTCAGGACATGGTCCTTTGTGGTTCACTGTCCTGGGACGTTTCCTGTGGAGGCGCAGACCTGGTTGAGGTTTATAGATAGAGTAGAAGACCATAAGACACGGGAGCTGAATTTGCTCATTCAGTCCATCTCGTCTGCCCTGCCATTTGATCATGGCTGAATTATTATCCCTCAACCCCATTCTCCTGCCTTTGATGCACATATTAATCAAGAACCTATCAACCCTGGCCTTAAGTACACCCAGTGATTTGGCCTCCACAGTTGTCTGTGGCAATGAATTCAAAGGATTCACCATTTTCTGGTTAAAGCAGAGATTCCCAACCTGGGGTCCACAGACCCTTCAGTTTATGGTAGAAGTCCATTGCATAAAAAAGATTGGAACCCCTGGGCTAAAGAAATCTCTCTTCATCTCTGTTCTAAATTGACATCCTTAAGACTGCCTTTATTTTTCCTCCTCCTGATCAAAATATTTAATACCAGAGAACTTGCATTTAAAGTGGGAGGGGTTAAGTTCAAAGGAGATGTACAGGGTAAGTTTTTTTTTAAACACAGAGAGTAGTGAGTGACTAGAATGTGCTGCCGGGGGTAATGCTGGAGGCAAATACAACAGATGCATAGAACATCAAACAGTACAGCACAGTACAGGCCCTTTGGCCCACGATGTTGTGCCGACCTTTTAACCTCTGGTTCTAGACTTTCCCACTATGGGAACCATCCTCTCCATGTCCATTGCATTACAGCACAGTACAGACCCTTTGGCCCATCAAGTTGCGCCAAACTCTTAACCTATGCTGTGATCTATCTAACCCTTCCCTCTGACTTAGCCCTCCATTTTCCTATCATCCTTCTGCCTGCCTAGACACTTAATGCACAGGTATTGAAAGGAGATAGATGTCATGTAGGCAGAAGGATTAGTTGGGTATTTGACTTTAATTCATTCGGCACAACATTGTGGGCCATAGGGCCTGTTCCTGTGCTTTGCTGTTCTATGTTTGGTGTTCTAAAACGATACAAGAAAAGCTACAATTATAGCAAAAGTCAAATACATTAGCGTGCAAAGAGTTGATAGTGTTGCTGTACTGAGTTAGCGTTTGGGGCTTGTACAGGTTAGTTCAAGAACTAAGGGAAGTTCAATTGAATTCAAGTTTAATTGTCATTCAACCATACATGAAAACAGCCAAATGAAGCAACGTTACTCTGGGGTCAAGTTGCAAAGCATAGCACCGACAGTCACACACAGCACAAAGCACATATAGCATGTATAAAGTAGAAAGATACTCAATCAAAGAGTCCAAACTCGATGCATCCAACTCTGCAGACGACCACAACAGAGTTTGTCCTCTGCCAAGCAAACACTGGGAGCGGGGGGGCGGGGGCGTGATGGATGGGAGCGGGGGGCAGCACAGACTCCAAGTTATAAATGCTAGGAATTCTGCAGATGCTGGAAAGCCAGAGCAAAACACCCAAAATCCTGGAAAAGCTCAGCAGGTCAGGTAGCATCTATAGAAATGAATAAGCAGTCGACGTTTTGGGCAGAGACCCTTCTGTAGGACTGGAAAGAAAGGGGTAAAATGGCAGAATAAGGGATGTTGACAGGAGGTAGCTGCTGGTTTGGGACTTCAGGCTTCTGCATCTCCTTCCCAGTGGTAGTTGCGATAAGATGGCATGCTGCAGATGGTGGTGGATCTTTGATGGTAGATATTAGTCAGCGGGTCATGTATGTACTAATGACATGATGGTACACACATAGGTATTCATGTATGGTTTAATGACAATTGAACTTGAATTGGCACTACTGTTCATTTTCTTCTACAGATGCTGCCTGACCTGCTGAGTTCCTCCAGCATTCTGTGTGTTGCTCATTGAAATGGAGACAACGATGTCAGTGACATTGACGGTTCTTCCCCATAGACGCTGCCTGACCTGCTGTGTATTTCCAAGTGCTTTGCCAGTTCACCCCTAAATAAATGTCTCCCTCCTCCTGTTGCAGAATGCTGGAACTGGATCTCGTTGTTCGAGACGAGAACGGCAACATCCTTGATCCCGACCACACAAGTGTCATCAGCCTCTTTCAAGCACACAAGGAGGCAGCGCAGCACATCACAGAGAGGATCCGGGAGGAGACGGTAAGAGGCCATTGGAGCAACTTCCCCCTTCCTCTGGTGCTTGGAAGGAGTGGGTATGCTGGCAGTCATCTTGTGCTCCACGACTGATTGGGATGTGAATGTCTGAGAGAATTTATCACCCAAGGGCACGAGCCTAAGTTCAGTAGAAGGTCTTGGAGTTGAAGCTAAATGCAGGAAGGTATCATTTCCAAACTACTACTCAGGTACGACAGTACTGTGTCTTTGTTAGAGCATAGAACAGTATAGCATAGGAACCGGCTATTCAGCCCACAATTTGCTATATATAGCATAGACTCGTACTGTACAGTCCAGGCACTTCAGCCTACAATGTTGTGCTGCCTTTTTCACTTACTCTAATATCAATCTAAGCTTTCCCTCCCACATATCTCTCAATTTTTCTGTCGTCTATGTGCCTGTCTGTGACTTTGTTAAATGCCCAGAATGTACATGTTCCCACCACCAACTCTGGATGGGTGCTCCACACACCCACCACTCCCTGTACATATAAAAAAAAACTTACCTCTGTCATCCCATGTATGAGTTTCTGCAATCACCTTAAAATTATGCCCCTTCATATTAGCCACTTCTGCCCTGGGAAAGAGTCTCTACCTGTCTGCTCAATCTATGCCTCTTATCATCTTGTGCACCTCTATCAAGTCACCTCTCATCCTTCTCTGCTGCAAAGAGATTATCCCAACCTTGCTGAATGTTTCCTCGTAAGATATCCTCATATGCTTCCTCTTATCCTTATTGTGTCTAGCTAATTAAACTAGTAGCTAAATGCCAACTAAATTAATCCTTTCCGCTTACACAATGTACATATCTCATCATTCTCTGCTCATCTAAGAACTTCTTAAAAATCTCTGTGGCTTCTGCCTGCATCACCAACCCTGGTAGCTCATTCCAGGCACCTATTATTTTGAGTAAAAAAAGCAAGCCCCCCCCCTCACATTTCCTTTGAACTTACCCCCTGTCACCTTAAATGTATGCCCTGCAGTATTAGACATTTTGAGAAAGATAGCAGCTGTCTGTCTATGCCTCTCACCATGGTACAAGCCTCCATTCACACTGGAAAATTGCAGTGATGTAACCTGCTGCAGCTGGTTATTAAAGAAACTTGTCTTTGAAAGAAGTGTTGCATAATTATGTTAAAGTTTAAATAGTTTTTCTGTAGAGAAATACTGACCCATTGAACAGTAGATCCACTCCTCTTTGCCATTCACCACATTGTAATAATGAACTTTGCAACCTTTAAACAAGGTTTTGGTACCTTCCTTTTCCTAGATGCAAACAGCGGGTAGTTTTTACGTAGCTCGGGTCCCACAGTCAGTGGTAGGATGAATGAGCAAAAAACATAGTTTATTAGAACATAAAACCATAAGCCTAATAGAGCTATGACCAGCGACCAATCCAGACATTGGAAGTTTGAAGAGGAGAGGACTTCAATCAGGACCACTGCCTGAAGATAAAAGGCAGCAGCAGTTCATAGCAGCATAACTGAGCTTTGACCAGTGACCTATCAGCATCTGAGATTGGTTAGTAAGAGCAAGTTAAAGGAATACAAGGGCAACTGTAGTGACCATCACGGCAACAGAGGTCTGAGTGGATATAGACAGAGTGGTGATCTTGAGGCTTTCGCTTTTCAAGGCTTCCACGAAGAGAGGCTTCTCTCAGAGGAAGCAAAGGAAAGAAGAGCTCAAATTTTTTCATTCTCTCTGCATCTACTCAGCTAGGGACATTAGGGATGACAGGCAGGATAGTGAAATGCTCCTCTTGCGGGATGTGGGAAGGTGGGGAGACCTCCAGTGTCCCTGATGACTACAACTGTGAGAAGCACATCCAGCTTCAGCTTCTAACAATCCACGTTAAGGAGTTATGGAACTGGATGAACTCAGGATCATTCGGAAGGCTGAAGGGGTGATAGATAAGACATACAGAGAGGGAGTTACACCCAAGGTGCAGGACACAGGAAACTGGGTGACAGTCAAGAAGGGGAAAGGGGTTAAGGAGCCAGTGCAGAGTACCCTTGCGGCCATCCCCCTCAACAATTGGTACAGTATATTACTTTGGATACTGTCGGGGGGTGGGGGAAAAGACCCAAAAGAGGAGAGAGACACAGTGTTGGGTCTCTGGCACTGAGTCTCACTCAGAATAGAAGGGGGGAGAAGAGGCACACTGTGGTGATAGGGGAATCGTTAGTCAGGGGATCTGTGGGCGAGAACGAGATTCCTGAATGGTATGTGGCTTCCCATGTGCTAGGGTCTGGGATATCTCAGATTGAGTCCTCAGCATTCTTTAAGTGGGAGGGTGAACAGCCAGAAGCTGTGGTACCAATGACATGGGTAGGATGAGTTACGAGGTTCTGCATAGGGAGTTCAGGGAGTTAGGTGCTAAGTTAAAGGGTAGGACCTCCAGGGTTGTGTTGTTAGGATTGCTACACATGCCACGTGCTGGTGAGGCCAGAACTAGGAAGATTACGCAGTTCAATACATGGCCAAGGAGTTGGTGCAGGGGGAAGGGCATAAGATTTTCAGATCATTGACCTCTCTTCTGGGGATGGCGGGATCCGTATGGAAGGGACGGTTTACATCTGAACTGGAGGGAGACTAATATCCTATTGGGAAGGTTTATTAATGCTGCATGGTGGGGTTTAAACTAGAGTGGCAGGGGGATGGGAACCAGGGTGCCAGAACAGTTAGTGGAGAGGTTATGGAGGCAGGTGTTGGTAAGACACCAGACAAAGTTAGGGATCATAAGGTTGAGCATGGTGAAATTAGTATCCAGAGATGCCAATATTTCAGTGCAAGAAGTATCGTAGGAAAGGTGGATGATAGTGATGAAGCTGAGGTAACTGCTTTACAAGTAGAGGCAGTTGATAAGCCAAAATTGCATTCAACAAGATTAGTTGCAACACAAAAGGTGGATAAAATCGAAAGGGGTGAATATAGGACTGAAGGTGTATCTGAATGTATGCATTATATGGAAAAAAAGGTAGATGAACTTGCAGCACAGTTACAGATTGGCATGTATGATTTTGTAGGCACCACTGAATCATGGCTGGAAGATTATAGCTGGGAGCTTAATGTCCAAGGGTACACCTTGTATCGAATGCACAGGAAGGAAGCTTGAGGGGGCGGTATTGCTCTGTTGGTAAAAATGAAATCAAATCATTAGAAATAGGTGCATAGGGCTGAAAGGTGTTGAATTGTTCTGGATAGTGCTAACAACTGGAAGGTGTTGAATTGTTCTGGATAGTGCTAACAACTGGAAGGTGTTGAATTGTTCTGGATAGTGCTAACAACTGGAAGGTGTTGAATTGTTCTGGATAGTGCTAAGAACTGGAAGGTGTTGAATTGTTCTGGATAGTGCTGAGAACTGGAAGGTGTTGAATTGTTCGGGATAGTGCTAAGAAATGGAAGGGTAAAAAGACCCTGATGAGTGTTTTATACAGACCCCCAAACAGTAGTAAGGAAATGGCCTACAAATTGCACCAGGAGATAGAAAATACATGCCAAAAGGACAATGTTAAAATAGTCATGAGAGTCTTCAACATGGACTTCAAAATCAGGTTGGTGCTAGAATGCAAAAGGTAGAATTTCTAGAATGCCTACAAGATGGCTTTTTGGAGCAGCCCGTGGTTGAGCCCACTAGAGGATCAGCTATTCTGGGTTGGGTGTTGTGCAATAGACCAGAATTAATTAGAGAGCTGAAGGTAAAAGAACACTTAGGGGTAAGTGATCATAATATGATCAAGTGCATCCTGAAATTTGAGAAGGAGAGGCTGAAGACCAATGTATCAGTGGAGTAAAGGGAATTACAGAGGTATGAGAGGGGCGTTGGCCAGAATTGATTGGAAAGAACATTTGTAGGGATAATGGCAGTGCAGCAATGGCTGGAATTTCTGGAAGCAATTGGGAAGGCACAGGATATATACATCCCAAAGAGGAAGAAGTATTCTAAAGGAAAGATGAACGACCATGGCTAACAAGACAAGTCAAAGCCAACATAAAAGCAAAGAGAGGAGATATAAAAGAGCAAAAAATAGTGGGAAGTTAGAGGATTGGGATATTTCAAATACCAACAGAAGGCAACTAAAAAGTCATTAAGAAGGTAAAGATGGAATACGAAGGTAAGCTAGCCAGTAATATTAAAGAAGGTACCAAAAGTACCTCCAGATACATGAAGTGTAAATGAGAGGTGAGAGTGGAAATTGATGTTGGGGAGGTAGTAATGAGGGACAATGCAATGGCGAATGAACTGAATAAGTCAAATAAACTGTTCTTGAGCTTCAAGCCTGGTATAGGTGTCAATTATATCTGATGTTTCGATGTTAAACTCTGCCATCTTCTTTCGGGATGATGCATGGGTACGTCTAGTCCAGTGGTATTTATACTCCCGTGGTTCCTCAATCCTGATTGGTTAGTCCTTGTGCAATCATGTTTCCACTTTTCCACCTTGTTTACAATCAAATTCCAGTTCTTTCTTAGAGTGAGACCTCATGTTTGTTAAAATTCTTTTAAAAGACAAAGGTCTCGCTCTAAGTAAGAATTGGAATTTGAGTGTAAACAAAGTGGCAGAGCGGAAACTTGATTGGATGAGGACTAACCAATCAGGAGGGACAGACCACGGGGGTGGGGGGGGGGGGTATACGTACCACTGGACTAAACTTACACAGGCATCATCCCTGAAGAAGATGCCAGAGTTTGACATTGAAATATTGGTTATAGTAAATAGCTGTACCTGGCTTAAATCCCAAGAAGAGTTTATTTGTCATATTTGTCATAGTGTGTTCTCGACACACTAGAACCTTTATTGAACGGAATAAGTATTTTGCATCAGTTTTCACTGTGGAAGACACTAGCAGTATGGTGGAAGTTCCAGGTGTCAGGGGGCATGAAGTATGCGAAATTACTATAAATAGAGAGAAGGTTGTTGGGAAACTGAAAGGTCTGAAAGTAGAAAAGTCACCTGGACCAGATGGTGTACACCCCAGAGTTCTGAAAGAGGTGGCTGACGAGATTGTGGAGATATTAGTAATGATCACTAGGTTCTGGAATGGTTCGGGAAGATTGGAAAATTGCAAATGTCACTCTACTCTTCAAGAAGGGAGAGAAGGCAGAAGAAACGAAATTATAGGCCAGTTAGTCTAACCTTAGTGGTTGGGAAGATGTTGGAGTTAATTTTTAAGGATGTGGTTTCAGGATGTTTGGAGGCACAAGATAAAATAGGTAGGAGTCAGCATGGTTTCCTCAAGGGGAAACCTTGTTTGACAAATCTATTAGAATTCTTTGAGGAAATAATAAGCAGGATAGAGAGAAAGAAGAATTGGTTGCTATTGTATACTTGGATTTTCAGAAGGCCTTTGACAAGGTGCCACACATGAGGCTTCTTAACAAGCTACAAGCCCATGGTATTAGAGGAGAGATTCTAGCATGGATGTAGCAGTGGCTGTTTGGCAGACAAAAAGAGTGGGAATAAAGGGAGCCTTTTCCAGCTAACTGTTGGTGACTAGTATTGTTCTACAAGGGTCTGTTGGGGCCAATTCATTTTATGTTGTATGTCAATGATTTGGATGATGGAATTGGTGGCTGTTTGTAGATGATATGAAAATAGGTGAAGGCGCAGGGGTTACAGAAGGACTTAGACAGATTAGGGCAATTGGAAAAGATATGGCAGATGGAATACAGTGCAATACAATACAACTCTCTGGGAGAGTTGAAAAGCAGGGGACAGAGCCTTAGAATAGAGGGGCATTCTTTTAGAACCTTTGATGAGGAGGAATTTATTTAGCCAGAGAGTGGTGAATCTGTGGAATTCTTTGCCACATTGCAGCTGTGGGGGCCAAGTTTTTATGTATATTTAAGGCAGAGGTTGATAGATTCTTGATAGGTCATGGCATGAAGGGATACGGGGAGACGGCAAGAAATAAGGGCTGATAGGTAAATTAGACCAGCCATGATGAAATGGCGGAACAGACTAAATGGGCCAAATGGCCTAATTCTGCTCCTATATCTTATGACCTTAAAGTCTTATGCAGTAGCAGAGATAGGGCATTCGGCCCATCTAGTCTGCTCCTCCATCCCTACATGGCTGACTTATTTTCCCTCTTGAAAGAGGAGATTGGGGGTGGAGATAAAAATGCGTTTGGTAGTAGGATCCCGTTGAAGATGACAGAATTTGTGGAGAGTGATGTGCTGCATGCGGAGGCTCATGTGCTTTATTTGTCTGTACATCAAAGCATCGAATTATGCAGTGTGATGTGTCATTTGTGTCTAATCAAATCATTGAGGATTTTGCTAGAGATAATCTGTAAGTGTTGCTGCACTTCCAGTCCCAACATAGCATGCCCACTACTAATTAACCGTCACCATAACAGTGCGTCTGTGAAATGTTGAGGGAAGCAGAGCACCTGGAGGAAACCCTGTTACAGATGACAGTGGGAATCGAACCCCGATCGGTGGTGCTATAAAGTGATGGCACTAAATACCATGGGACGGACAGTGTCCACAGAGGGGAGGCTGGTTCGCAGAAAATAAATTATTGACTGCTGTTTTAAGGAGGGCAGGTAGTTGATACCATGCAAAAGTTGCTAATCTCAGGCACTTTCATTCCCACTCTTGGACAGTTTCAGAACCAGAACGAGTGCAGCAGATTTGCCCGGTTGTCTTCGTCGCCCACACACACCCTTTTCATCTGGGTCCGCAACTTCGTCTGTAAAATCGGGGAAGAGGCCGAACTCTTCATGTCGCTTTATGACCCCAATGAGCAGAGGATAATCAGGTGAGCGTTCGCACTTTGGTTCTTCCCTCATTCCCTGGATATGGCTGTTTTATCTACAGTACGGTGCAAAAGTCTTCAGCACCCGAGATTTTTTATATGGTTTCAGATGGAATGACTTTAACCAAGCCCTGACCTCAACATCACCGAGGATGGCTGGGATTACCTGTAGAGACAGAAGCAAGTGAGCCAGCCAAAGTCTGCAGCAGAACTGTGACAAGTTCTCCAAGATGCTTGGAACAACCTACTAGCTGATTTTCTTATAAAACTGCACGATAATGTACCTTAAAGAAATAATGCAGTTTTAAAGGCAAAGGGTGCTCACACCAAATATTGATTTGATTTAGTTTTTTACTGTTTTTTTAATTAAGTGCAATTGTAAACAATAGCCAGATCAGAAATGCTGATCAAGTCGACTAGTTCCCAAAGAGAACTCTGATAGGCCAATCGGACGGTTCACTGCTGCTCAGCAATAGAACACAGAAAAATCATATGTACAATAAGAAACATTAAAAAATAGTAGAAATACTGGAGTCATGATGATCATGATGAAGTCTGCTGGTGAAAGACATTTAGACACATGCTGTCCTCCATAATTCAGAGAGATTGAAGGATAAGGTTGCAGAGTGACAAAACGTGACAGGAGCAAAGTTTTTGATAATTAGAAACTTTTCATTATTTTTGAAAGCACCTTTGCTTTACAGAATTGTTTTCCATGTGCATAAGTCTTTTACACTGTACTCTCTGAGATGCATCATCTTTCTGAGGAGACTGAAGGGCTATGCACATCGACACTTGACCTTCTACAAATGGGGATTTGAGAGCATCCTAACGTGCTCCATCACCGTGTGGTACGGAACCCGCACTGTGGCGGACAGGAGCGCTCTACAGCTGATAGTTAAAACTTCCCAACGCATCACCGACACTCATCTTCCCACCATCAAGGACATATGTACAGAAAGGTGCAGGATAAAAGGCTGGCAATATCATAAAGGATCCCACCCACCCTGCTTATGGACCATTTGTCCCACTTTCATCAAAGAAGACGTTATGTAGCATCCACACCAACACCAGACTGAAAGAGTTACTTCCCCCAAGCTGTCAGGTTGATAAACACCTCCTTAACCTACCCCACCACACTCCCCACTACCACCACAACAAACACATTACCTAGTATCACTTTATGTAAATGTAATCAGTAGATGTATATACAATTACTTGTACTTTGTGTCTTAAAAGATTGCTTTTATTTTTTTTATTTTTATAGTGTTCTTTATGTTTATTGTATATTTATGCTGCATCGGACAAGAGTAACAATCATTTCATTCTTCTTTACACTCATGTACTGAAGAATGACAACAAACCATCTTGAACCTTTGACACCCTTAGTTCAAAGGCCACACAGCTCCATCCCCGTCAGTCTCGCAAATAAATCAATGAACCAGACTTGCGGTATTTTACATCACCTATGTCCAACAGGGTCTTGTGATCACAACTAAAATGTCCAAGTCAATCACTCTTGGACCAGCTTTGCCCAGCGACCAACTGGGAGATCAGAAGCTTGAGAGGAAGGGATTTCACTTGGAATCCGTGACCAAGTGTAAAAGGCAGCAACTCGCAGCAGTTTTTTGGAGCTTTGACCAGGGACCAATCGCTGTTTGGATTCATTATCAAGAACAAATTAAAGGAAGGCAGGGGCAGGCGGAGTAGCCGTCGTATGAGTGGACAGAGTTAGAGTGGAGATTTTGCTTTAGCTCTTCGAGGCTTCAGTCAGAGAAGGCAAAAAAAAGAAAAGTTGTAGTGAATCCTCCTTTTCACATTTGATCATTTAGAACAGTAGAGATACCAGGCAAGGTAGTAGAATGCTCCTGTTGAGGGATGTGGAAATGCAGGGAGACCTGTCGTGTCCCTGCCGACCACAACTGTGAGAAATGCATACAGTTGAGGAGTTGGAGATGGAACTGGATGAACTCCAGATCATTCGGGGGGCTGAAGGGGCAATAGATAGGACATTTAGGGAGGTAGTTAACACCTGAGGTGCAGGATACAGGAAAGTGGGTAACAGTCAGGAAGGGAGAAGAGGTTAAGGAGCCACTGCAGAGTACCCCTGTGGTCATCCCCTGGGCAGCACAGTGGAATTTAAACTAGAGCTGCGGGGGGATGGGAACCAGAGTGCCAGAACAGTTAGTGGAAATGAATGTAAGAGCTCAGACGAAGTCTGGAATCAAAAGCGTGAGCACAGTGTGCTGAACTGTATATATTTCAATACAAGTGTCCTAGTTTGGCCAGATACATGGATGGTAGGGGACTGGAGGGCTATGTTCCCAGTGCAGGTCGATGGGAGTAGGCAGTTTAAATAGTTTCAGCATGGTCTAGATGGGCTGAAGGACCTATTTCAATGCTGTACTTCTCTGTGGCTCGCTGTTAGATTCCACACCGACTCCACTGCCTTTGAGTAGCAGGCAGCAGCGTGGTCTGCGCCAAGTCTAGCTCCTCCAGCTCTTCTGCCAATGAGCAGCTCACTGATGAAGGAGACCTGTAGCACTTGATGTTCTCAATGCCCATCGTTGTCTTGCAATTGTAAAAAAAAAGACACATATAAACAACAAAAAACACCTCTGGTTTGCGTGTCGCCATCTTACTGGAAGTAAATGTATTAAATTGTGTGGAACATAGCAAAAGGTTGGATACAACAGTGGAAATATCTCTGAAAGAATGAAGTCGTTGCTATGGTGATGTCCTTTTTGCAAAGCCACCTGGTTGATGGATTATTAAAAGCAGAGAGGAAACAAAAGTGCATATAAAATCTGTAAAACCAGTGAATTGTCAAAGCTTCTGCACATCTCTTTTGTTTGTTTTTTGTTGGTAATTCTGCTCTTTAACCTATGAACCAGAACCTCAAGCAGCATTTCACCACATTCTTGCTCTATCACAGATGCTCCCTTTGTTCTCTCCAAACCACTCCAATACTCTCCACAGCTTAAAACTAGGAGGCAACAGGCAGGATTTCTCAGCAAGACCCATTGTAAATTGGGGGACCACCTCATCGAGCACCTCCTCTTCATCCCCTGAAAGTGGAACTTCCCAGTGGCCAAACATTTTAATTCCGATTCCCATTTCCATTCTGACATGTTGGCCCATGTACGGCTGGAGGTGCAACACTTTATATTCCATCTGTCTGTTGTCCAACCTGATGGCATGAATAATGATCTGTCCTTCCAGTTAAAAAAATTCCCTCCCCCTCCTATCTTCTCCTGTTCCTCACTCTGGCCTCCAACCTCTTCTCACTTGCCCTTCATCTCCAACTGGTGCCTGTTTTCCTTTTCTTTCTCCAGCCCATTCCCTTTCCCACCCACCTATCACCTTCCAGGTCTACTTCTCTTCCCGCCCCCCCAACACCTTTTTATTCTGCTGTCTACCTCCTTCCATTCCAATCCTGAAAAAGTGTCTTGGCCCAAAATGTCAATGGTTTGTTCACTTCTGTGGATGCTGCCTGACTTGCTGAGCTCCTCCAACCTTTTGTGTATGTTGCTTAGGATTTCTCACTGGTCAACCATTTTAATTCCTTTCCTTACTTCCATTACATTATGTCAGTCCATGGCCTTCTCTACTGCCACAATGAGGTCACTCTTAAGTTGCAGCAGTAACATCTCATATTCCATGTGGGTAGCCTCCAACCGTATAGGATGAACATCGAATTCTCTAACTACGGGTAATTTCTACCATCTCCCCTTCTCTATTTTTCCGTTCCCTGTTCTAGCTCCCATTTTACCTCTTCCCTTCTCACCTGCCTATTAAACCACCCTGGTGCCCTTCCTCCATCCATTTCTCCAATGGTCCATCCTCTTCCGTCAAATTCCTTCTACTTCAGCCTTTTTAACCTTTTCCACCTATCATTGCTTCCTCGCCCACCTCATACTCTCCCACCTTTCTCTTCACCTATCATCTGCCAGCTTGTACTTTTCCCCTCTGCCCCCTTCTTATTCTGGCATCTTCCCCCTTCCTTTCCAAGCTGACAAAGGGTCTCAGCCCAAAATGTTGGCTGTTTATTCCAACCCATAGATGCTGCCTGGCTTGCTGAGTTCCTCCAGCATTTTGTGTGTGTTTCTCTGGATTTCCAGCATCCGTAGAGTCTCTTGTGTCACCACCTATTTCGATGTTTTGATGTACGTGTAACAAATGAAGTTAATAAAACTGATATTTTAATTGACCGAGAGACTGAGCCAGTAATTTGGCCTTTTACTTGTTCCCATAGTCTCCAGATATTGCTTGTCTTGTCCTTTTCTTGTTGTCCGTGATGATGAGTGACAATGAGGCAGAGGTAGGTGACCTCCTCAATGCTGGCTCAGGAGAAGGTTTCAGGAGCATGCTAGATGTCAGAAGGCTTCTGTTGTGCATTTTCTCCTCTGCATCAGTAGTGATTTATTAAAGAACAAACGTGATTTCCTTGCACTGTCTAAAGGTCAGCTCAGCTAATTCTTGCCTCTGTCCGTTTGTACTTTTGCAAGTTTACAAATGTCACCCACCCTTTGACCAGTGGGTGCACTCAAGCTGCTGTTGTGTGCTCAGACATAAGGCTTTGGAGCTGGTGTGAAATTAAACATGTGGAGTTCGGTTACATTTGAGGAAGGCAGTTTTTCCTTTTTGTTTTAAGATTCTGATTAAACGCCTGTGACAAACAGGAATAGAAAAATAAAATTGGGAAATGTTTAGTGAAACGATCTTCAAGATATTGCAATAAAACAAGATCACTACCAAATACAATTTGGAGCAGTAATTACAGCAAGCTGAATCCTAATGCAATTCAGAATATCTCCCATTTGTCACTGTCAATTTTATGCTTCCTTTGTCTCTACTGGAGGTGATCAGATGCTGATTTAACAATATATATATAAAGAGGACATTAGTTTGGAACTTGGAAGTGTGGAGACTTACTTAAATTGGTACTGGACTGTTAACTGAGGAAGTCAAGGTTACAACTCGAGCAGAGATCTATGCGGGCATAATTTGCCTGATGATGATTTATACCAGGAGATTATTAGGTGTATAAGAAGATGAGTGGCATTGATCGTGTGGATAGCCAGATGCTTTTTCCTAGGGCTGAAATGGCTAACACGAAGGAGCATAGTTTTAAGGTGCTTGGAAATAGGTACCGAGGGGATGTCAGGGTAAATTTTTCCACAAAGAGAGTGGGGGGTGCATGGAATGTACTGCCTGTGGCGGTGGTGGAAGTGAATACAATGGGGTGTTTTAGGAGCCTCTAGTACATAGAGCTTAGAAAAATAGAGGGCTATGCGCTAAGGAAATTCTAGGCAGTTTCTAGAGTAGGTTACATGGTTGACACAACATTGTGGGCTGAAGGGCCTATAATGTGCTGTAGATTTCTATGTTCTATTATAAAGGTACTGATAATTTTATCTCTTGGGAAAAATAATACCTCCTAGATATTCTCTGGGAAGGCATCATCACTTTGTAAGGATGCTATTTGTTACCCAATGAAAATAAAAGCTGTAAATCAAACTATTGCAAACACAAGAAAATCTGCAGATGCTGGAAATCCAGAGCAACACACACAGAATACTGGAGGAACTCAGCAGGCCAGGCAGCATCTATGGAAATAAATAGACAATGTTTTGCGCTAAGACTACATCAACTTTTTACTCTTTTACAAAACTATTTTCTGGTTAGCCATTAGAACACAAAAGCACAGAGAGCACAGTACAGGCCCTTTGGCCCATGGTGTTGTGCCGACCTTTTAACCTATTCTAAGATTAACTCTCCTTCCTACATAACCATCTATTTTATTTTCATTCATGTGTCTATCTAAGTTTCTTCAATGTCTCTTACCATCACCCCTGGCAAGGTGTTCAATTCACCCATCGCTCTCTGTGTAAAAAATTAACTTTCACACCCCCCCCCATACTTTCTGCCAATCTGCTGAAAATAATGCCCCTTCATATTATCCATTTTCACCTTGAAAAGAATCTTCTCGTTATCCACTCAATCTATGCTTCTTATCTTATACACCTCTATCAATTGATTTCCTATCCTCCTTTGTTTCAAAAAGAAAATCCCAGCTCACTCAACCTATCCTCAGAGGACATCCAGAATTGACTTGCCCACAGAAGGCAAAGAGTGGTTGCAGAATATGGAGGTTGGTGACCAGTGGAGTGCCTTGGGGATCTGTTCTGGGACCCCTTCTCTTTGTGATTTTTATAAATGACCTGGATGAGGAAGTGGAGGGATGGGAGGGTGAATTTGCTGTTGACACAAAGGTTGGGGGTATTGTGGATAGTGTGGAGGGCTGTCAGAGTTTACAGCAGGACATTGATAGGATGCAAAACTGGGCTGAGAAGTGACAGATGGAATTCAACCCAGATAAGTGTGAAGTGGTTCATTTTGGTAGGTCAAATATGATGGCAGAATATAGTATTAATGGTAAGACTCTTGGCAGTGTGGAGGATCAGAGGGATCTTGGGGTCCGAGTCCATAGGACACTCAAAGCAGCTGCACAG